>NC_072803.1:71032663-71362826 GCF_028583425.1 Eublepharis macularius
CTCTTCTTTGTCCTGCATTGCTGAATAAAGTTATTGTTTCTTCAACAAATTTAAACAGTTTATTAAAACAGGCAACTCTGAAGCACAGAACCTTGCAAAATTCATATTAAGAGTCTTACTTTGCAACTATTGACTAACACGTAACACTTGCAAACTTGTGATTGGTTATTAAATAGAACACTTGTTGTTAGGCGTAAAACGTGTAACAAATGACTTGTAACATGTAACACAAGACCTGGCTTCTAGTGAGTATGCAACAACTCTGCTGGCTGTAATACCCGCTGCTAAACTTGCTTTCACACTATCTGTAAATGTTTTATCCTGCCTTTACTACAAGGAGCCATTGATGTTTTGTTTTCCTTTTCAATGATTTAAACATGTTATTTCTAATACGGACCATTTTACACAATAGGAAGTTTCAAGAAAAGGAAACTTGGATTATCCTTAACTTCATAAGGGTTCTTTTACCATTATACATTGAAATCCACGGGCAAATATTGAGTATTTCTCATGTAAATCCAAAGCATGAAGTTAAGAATCTTAAGGTGACATCCAAAACAACCACAAAGAACCCCCAAAACATACATTAATAATAATAATAATAGTTTTTGATTTATATACCGCCCTTCAGGACAACTTAATGCCCACTCAGAGCGGTTTACCCAAAGTACGTCATTATTATCCGCACAACAAAACACCCTGTGAGGTGTTTTGTGTGTTCCCCTTTACTGCTTTATGATTAGAGGTTTTGTTCTCTAGGCTCTACTGCAAACTGTTCGCAGAGCTAGTCAAGCAGGCAAAACGTTGCATTTACTTTTCCATTGTGCTGATTAAAATTAATTGAAGGCAGGAAATAGTGACCATCATTATGTTATCATTGTACAGCACCCGGGGTTTGAGAAAATTCTTCATATTGCTATTATTGCGAGGAGACCCAAGTTATCAATGCCCGTGTCTGTAAAGTAACGTTACTGACCACAGGCTAACACTTCTCAGAGGAGGTTATATGAAGGCCATTCCATTTGTACAAAATTGTAACATATAGCCTCAAAGACTTAGGGGGGGTGGGAAACAGAAATCTGGGAGATGAGGGCTGGAGCGGGAACTGACTACATCAGCAGAGCTTGTTGCCCAGCGACCGGCAACAGAACTGGCACCACACAATTGGCATGGAGCTGCTAATCCCTGCACCACCAGGCAAGCCCAGGGCTGCATTAATGCCCAGTTCCAAAGTATTCTGTGGTTCTATACAGGCTAGCTAAAACTGACTTTGACTAGTTTGTAATCCAGATGTATTTAAAACTCCTCCCCAGTCATTACTTCTTCCCTGCAAACTGAAATCCCAAGAGGGAGAATCAGTAGCAGAGAATTCTTAGCACCCTCATCTAACTACAGTTAGCAGGATTCTTCACGGAGGCCACAAGAATTATACTGGTAGAAAGAGGGTATGTTTGAAGAGCAGGTTAATCCTTAGAACGTACTGCAATCATCACATTTCTAACCATTAACCTACAGTAGACATTTCATTCAGGACCGCACCGTGTATTTATTGATTGATTGCTATATTTATACCCAACCACCTTTGCCCATGGCTCAAGACAGCTGACAAATCACAATTTAAATATTCAAAATAAAACCCCAAATAACCCCATTGCCCCCTAAAAACACCAGCAGTTTATGCCCTATTAAAAATCCCTGGCACATGAAATTGCCTTGCAGCACCTCCTAAACATTTCAAGAGTCCTCCCGCCTCCTCCGAGAACTCATTCCACAGAGCGCAAGTTGCAGTAGAAAACAGTTCCTTGGGCGGGAGAATGGAAAAGCCCGTGTCTACCGCCACAGTAAAACTACCATGATATGCCCATCCATCAAACCTACAAATTGCAGTAAAAAAGTTTCTAAAGCAGCCCTGTATTTGACTTATTTTATGAATGACACACTCATATCTGAACAACAGCATTCAGCTTCTAACATTTTCTCACTAGTTGTCCTGACCTTGGGCATGTCTATACTACCAATTTATAAGCTTTATACCGGCTTAACTTACAGGCTTCCCGCACATGACTGAGAATTGTGATTTGATGAAACGCTGAGCATTTTCTATTAGAGCTCCATCTGATCCCAGACAAAGCAAAGGCTGACCACAGAATACTGCAATGGTCATTAATACAAATGCATCACAAAATGCATTAATAATATTAACAGATGACAGGACTATTCACAGCTGTTAGCTGGAGGACAGAAGCTGCAAGTGGAAGACAAGAAAAAGGCAATGTGCCCTGTTCACACTGCTTCCATTCACACATTTGACATGGACACAAACAGAATGCCAGCCTTCACAGTACACTGTAATGTGATTTGGGAGTTCTCAATCTTGAAGTCAGAAAGCCCTTAGATAAATGCACAGCTGGTTGGTTTTGCATGCTGGCACCAAAATCATAAGGAAATGGTGTGGAACTAAGAGAATTCAATAGTCAATATAGAGCTGAAACAAATTATGAAGCCAGCTGCAGAGCCAAGACTGTATTCAAACACACCATGGATGATATGTCTCTCTACACTCTGATTTATTCCAAAGCTCTTAATTTGCAGCACACTGTTTTAAAAAACTATGAACACCACTAAACACCTTTCACTTACTTCTGTTTGATCATCAGCTTTGAATACATAGCAGATACTTTGCTGATTTACAGCTCCGTCTTTTATTAAGCAGGCAAAATAGCTCGGATCGTGGCTGTTGTGAATCAGTTTGTGGACATGCTTTGGACTGTGTTCAAACAAGCTGCAACAAATCAGAGGATCCCACTGCTGACTTTCTCCCGTATCTGCTTCACAACACAACTTGGCTGGTGAGACATACAGTCGGACTTGGCTGGTGCCAGGCTCTTCCTTTGAGGACTGTGCGCTCGCTTGCCGTATCTCTGCCACAACCCAAGGCAGCACTGCCATGGTGGTCAGAGAGTGCACTGGCAGAGAGCCTACGAGCTGAAGAGTGAAGTCCACTGAGCCATCCCTGGTTTGAGGATTCTTAACTTTGAATGATATGGGATCCATTGTTGAGTCATCAAAGGGGAGGAAACCAGTTTAATTATAGAGATGGGACATTCTGAAACAAAAAGATATTAACACAGTTAACAGAATCATTTGGTAATTTCTCTTTTTCAACATAATTTCATTAGTCTGAAATACTTTATGTATTATGCCCCTGGTAAAATATTTTCTTCTTTATTTGGTTAACCTGAATTTGTGATGCTGCTCTCTGAACCAAGAGGAATCACAGAATCATAGGGTTGGAAGGCACCTCTAGGGGTCATCTAGTCCAACCCCCTGCACAATGCAGGAAATTCACAACTACCCCCCACGACTGCCCCAGTGACCCCTGCTCCATGCCCATAACAAAAGAAATTTGCGCTTGAGCATGCTTTATTTCTTTGTATCCAATCTCCTTTTCCTTCAATAAATACTGTCTAGTGGCACCATAGTATCAGGATAGTTTCTGTATAAAATTCAGAAGTGGCAGGATTTCTGGAGAGCTTACAGACTAAACAGAATGTAAATTTTGATGACAGAGAACTGAAAATGAAAGGGGGGGAGCTGAAGAAGATGAAGCCATGGGAGTTCACACTGGTAGACACGGAGGGCTTTTCTGATACTCTAGGGGCCTGGCCACTGGGCTAAACAGTGAAGGGAAGAAAAACAAGAGAGAGATACAAAGGAGGTAATGTGCTTGGGGAGGGAGGGATGCTTCAAGGACCAAGAACTTGAATAAAATGTGGAAAGGAGCCAATGCACAGAAGGAAGACTTACACAATCACACCAATGGAGAAAGGTCATTGAGGCAGAGGTTAAATTGAGAGAAAACAGATCAAGAGGGAAAGCTCTATCAGGCAAAATAAATGGCCTGTACATGATCGATGGTTTTAACCGTAAGTATACTTTTAACATTTTAAACATTCCCTACGTTGTACAGCTCCCCGCAAATAAAAGGCCAGCCGAAAGGCAAAGGACTAAACCTCTTTCTCCAGGGCGCTACTCCTTCTTTTCAGGGAGTTTTCCATTACACAAACTCATGACCAAATGTGATGTGTCCTACCAGTAGATTGAAGGACTATGGGGGAGGGGGGGGCGTGCCCTGCACGGAATCCTAACTTAGCAAGCAGCAAAGAAAAGTATCTGATTAACTGCTGCATTTTACTATTTCTGTCTGCTTACGATAAATCATTTTTGTTTTAAGGGGAGAAGCAAGGAGTATATAGTCAGCCTCGTTACAGTTAAACAGTCATTCTCGGCAATTGCCTTATGTTCGTTGGCTGTACTGGAATTCCTGAATAAAACGTTTACCGAATCTGCCTCTGCCTGGTCTGATTGGGGCGGATATTTTGAGAAGATCCATTGAACAGAAACTGAAATTTTGCCGAGAATCATCTTTTCCTCCTACGGACCCCAGAGGACACACTGTTGGCCCCTGCGAAATGGCAGTCGAAGGACAATCTGATGAAATCTGAAGGAGACCAAGGAACCCAGAGGAAGGAACCCAAGCTAAAGGAGGAAGAGGTGAGGGGGCCCGGGGTAATACCACAGACAGACCTGGACTTCCTAACCTGGTTGACAGCGACTCCCTGAAGCTGGGCTCCTTGCTCCCACGCCACTGTGGAGAGAGAGAGCTTAGAGAAAGGAGGAAATTTAAGCTCTTCATGCCGAGTGGGAGGGAGGAAGAAGCCATCCTGAGTGATGAGAGGGAAGAGAGCGAAGAGGAAACAGGGGGGGAGGACTCCAAAGGCCGTGGCACCCGGGAAGTATGAGCTCTATGGGGGAAAGTAGAAGAGCTTAAAGTGGCAATGAGGGAGACAGTGGGAGGAATGCGGGAACTCCTGCAAAGCACCCAGGTACTGAGAACTCCAGCTGATTTGCCACAGAGACATTCCAATTTACTCAGGGACCCTTCTCCATTGCCACCCTTTCAACGGGGGGGGGGGCATACACCACCTTATCACGATCAACCAATGAGTCCCTTGTTCCAGGGTCAAGCCCCCCTGAGTTGGTGGAAGTTAGAAGAACAATTTGAGGGGGACCCTGAAGACCTGGCATACTTCCTTGTGCAAGTGGGGGGATTCTTAAGCGAGTGGGGCCCAAATGACCTTCCCAAATGACCTCAGCCAGGTGAGCTATATCAGGTCCCAGTTGGGGGGGGGGGTCAGCAGCCAAATGGTACATAATTCTATATGCAGCACAAGCCCCCAAGCTATGAAATGTAAACGTGTTCGTGCAAGCTCTCAAAGAGCAATATGAAGACCCTATGGAAGGAGAGAGGGCGAGAATCCGCCTGAAGTGCCTGAGGCAGGGCAACCGCACTGTATGCAAGTATGCAGCTGAGTTTAGAGAGCATGAGGCTAAGCTGAGAGTTTGGACAGAGGGAGTGAAAATTGAATTTTTCCGAGCCGGTTAAATCCAGATTTGGTAGCCAAGGCCCTGGTGCAGGATGACCTGAAAACCTTATTAGGATACATCCAGCTAACTTACAAGATCGAGAATAGGGAGCAGGTGGTGAAGTTGCTGCGTCTACAACACCAGGCAGGGAAGCAAAAGAGCACCAGGGAAGGACGAACGCAAGGTCTAAGGGGGGGATGGAACAGCCCCCTCCCTCAGATGAGAAGGACCAAAGGATGAGCAAGGGGTTGTGCCTACAATGTGGGGAAGGCGGCCATTTCATAGCAGAGTGCCCTGAGACAAGAAGGGTGTATCCAGAACAAAGACAGAAGCTGAAGAGAATTCAGGAGAGGTGGCCTAAACCCACACCTCGTCAGACCAAGAAGAAGAAGACGGCAGGGGTGACGGCTTGAGCACACGGGGACAACGAGGCAGATAGTGGGGGGTCAGCGTCAACTGACAGAGACACCAAGCCACTTGCGGGAAATGACGGAGACCTGCTGTAAAAGGCACCAGTTGGCAGGTCATGGAGGATCAGATGCCAACAAAGGTGAGACAGAAGGGAGCTCTATTCTTCCGGGTCATCACCCTGCTGAATCTGAGGCGGGGAACTAATCTCCAAGTTAGGGCATTGATCGACTCGGGGTGTATTAGGGATTTGATTGCCCTCTCTCTAGTGACTGGACTGGGGCTAAATGTACACCAACTGCCAGAATCATTAGTGTTCGAGCAAATGGATGGTACAGTCATGAAGAGAACCCCCTGGGGTTTAAAACCGAACTGATTCCAATGGGAATGGGGCACTATTGGAAAGACACGACTTTCGTGGTCAGCCCAGCCACAAAGTTCCCGCTGGTGTTAGGGGTGAGATGGCTGTATGATCATGACCCCTATGTCAAGTGGAAAGCAGGCGAGCTGGATTTCCCCTCGAAACATTGTCATAAACATACGTGGAGTGACCAGTGGTGGTCCCAACCCCCTCCTCTCACCGAAACTGCATGTTTAACCATGGAAGAGAGGGATAAGATTCCTCCAGAATATCGGGACCTGAGCAAAATGTTCAAAGAAGGAAGAGTGGACGAACTGCCCCCTCTTCGGTCAACTGATTGTGCGATCAAACTGATCCTGGGGAGAAAGCTACCAAAAGGGAAACTGTATTCCATGAGTTTAGGGGAGAGGCAGGAGTTACGCAAGTTCATAGATAAAAACCTAGCTAGGGGTTTTATCCGCCAAGTGAAATCTCCCCACACCGCACCAGTATTATTCAGGGGGAAAAAGGATGGGGGGTTGAGGTTGTGTACTCATTACTGGGGAATTAACGTGGTCTCCATGTCCAATGCCTACTCCCTCCCACTCATTAGGGATATCTTGGGGGTAGTAGCCCAAGGAAAGATATTCACAAAACTAGACTTACGTGATGCGTATTTCAGGGTACGGATAAAAAAGGGTGACAAGTAAAAATGGCCTTTAACACCCTACTGGGTCAATTCGAGTACAGAGTAATGCCGTCTGGTCTACAAGGGGCCCCAGGAGTGTTCATGAACCTAATTAACAACACACTGCATAAGTACTTGTACAAAGGGGTGGTGGTCTATTTGGATGATGTCCTGGTGTACATACAGGATCTTACTTTCCATGTGAAGTTGGTAAGAGAAGTGTTAAGAACCCTGCTTCAGCACCAGTTATTTGACAAGCTCTCTAAATGCGAATTCCACAAGAAAGAACTGGACTTCCTAAGCTACCGGGTGTCCCACAAAGGTCTGGGAATGGACCCAGCAAAAGTTCAAGCAGTATTAGGGTGGGAAGCCCCTCGAACTAGGAGACAATTGCAATCCTTCTTGGGATTCGCAAATTTTTATAGACCTTTTATTAGAAATTTTGCCCAAGTTGCACTACCTCTCACTGACTTACTAAAAACCAAAGGGAAAGGCCTGAACGGAACTAAACCAGGCGTAAAGTTAGTATGGTCTGAGGAATGCCAGAGAGCATTTATGGAATTAAAATCTAGGTTTACCTCTGAACCGGTGTTGCACCACATAAATGAAGCTCATACGTTCATAATACAGGTAGATGCTAGTGATGTGGCTACGGGAGTTCTATTACAAGAAGGGGGAGACGGGAAGATGCATCCGTCAGCTTACATATCAAACAAATTTTCATACGCTGAGCGGCACTGGGCTTTCTGGGATAAGGAGGCAGCTGCTGTTAAACTGGCTTTAGGCACATGGAGACATTGATTGGAAGGGGCCAGGGTACTTTTCGAGGTGTGGACAGACCACAGGAACCTGGAAGCCTTGAGAAAGCCGTGCAGACTGGGAGCAAAACAGCTAAGATGGGCAGAGTTTTTCTCCCGATTTAATTTCACCCTTAAACACTTCCCAGAGAAATCAAATTTTTTGGCAGACACCCTGTCTCGCCTCCCATAGCATGCCAGTCAGAGAGAGGAGGTGGTAGACACAATGTTTTCTCCCACCCAACGGGGGGGGGGCAGTAGTTACTAGGAACCAAAGTAGAAAGGGGACTTCCCCACTGCCATCCCTCTCCATGGATTGGGAAGAGAGGGTGAAGATAGAACTGGAAAAAGAACCAGGGGAGGGATTACCAGAGCAATTGGAAAAAGGGATAAATGGATATTGGTATCAAAAGGGGAAGATGTATATCCCACCGGGACTGAGGGGAGAAGTATTAAGAAATTGCCATGATAGTAAGCTAGCGGGCCATTTTGGCTACCTCAAAACATTGAATCTAACCCAAAGGCAGTTCTGGTGGCCCAAAATGAGGAAGGGTGTGTCCCAATATGTGGCCACCTGTCAAGTGTGCCTAATGGGACAACCAAGAGGGGGGAAACAACCAGGATTGTTACAACCAATGGCGAATCCCCCTCAACCTTGGTCTGTAGTATCAATGGATTTTATCACGGACCTTCCTCCAAGTAAAGGAAAGATAGTGATTTGGGTAGTGGTGGACCTATTCTCTAAACAGGCCCATTTTGTCCCTTGTGCCAAGCTATCCACAGCCAAGAAGCTAGCCAGTCTGTTCATGATGCACGTAGTGAGGCTTCACTCTTTCCCTGATAAAGTAATTTTGGATAGAGGCCCACAGTTTATTGCTAAATTTTGGAAACAATTAATGGAAGTGACCGGCCTCACCCAAGGGATGTCATCAGGATACCATCCAGAAACGGATGGGCAGACAGAAAGAGTCAATCAGGTGTTGGAACAATTTCTAAGATTCTATATAAACTATCAGCAGGATAATTGGACAGGATATTTAGCTTTCACTGAATACTGTTATAATAACAGCATTCACAGCTCTACAGGAGCATCGCCTTTCAAGATCACCCAAGGGCTTGAGGGCAAGATGATGCCGTTTATTAGAGACACTCCTCCATACAATCATAGAGTTGGAAGGGGCCATACAGACCATCTAGTACAACCCCCTGCCCAGTGCAGGATCAGCCTAAAGCATCAGAGAAAGGAGGAGAGGAGAAAACCGAACTCCACAACTGGTGGAGGGGAATTGTAGAACAGTGGGACCTAATTTCACAAACCTTGAGAAAAGCAAAAGAGGACTACAAGGCCCAAGCAGAATGGGACTTAAAAGTAGGGGGATGGGTATTTGTATCTACAAAGAACTTATGGGGAGAACAGTCTAGTAAAAAATTAGGTTGGAAGTTCATAAGCCCATTTGAAATAATAGAAGTCATTAATGGAGCAACCGTAAAATTAAAGCTGCCAAAGAATTTAAAGAATGAATTATAAATTTATTGTTTGTGGCCACAGGCCATTACAATCATACAGATATAACATATAAAACTCTCTAGCATGTAAACATATGTACGAATATTAAAAAATTTAAATGATCTAGGCAGAAAATGCCAGTCAGATAAAACTATTGCTGTCTCTGGACACAACTCTAGCCCGGATTTTCTTGGCTGCTAGGCGAACAGAGAGACTCTATAAGAGACAAATGCAGCAGTGTCAGACAGAAGAAAAAACAACTTCTCAGAGTCTGAAGAGGATTTTAAACCGATTAAAAACTCTTCTAGGAATTTATTCCTTGGCTCTGCATAAAGTGGGCAGGATAGTAGGTAATGTGGTAAATCCTCCACAACGTGAGCACCACAAATACAGTAGCGGAGGGCTTGAGGTGTTTTGGCATAGTGCCCAGCTAGCAATGCTGTGGGCATAGCTTGGAACCGAATTGAGGTAAGGGCTGTTCTGAGGTTGTGAGGAAGGATATTGACCAAATAGGGCACTCTAACATGGTCCTTCTTGAAAATTTTAAACGATGGGGAGAATTTAGAATAGGCGCTCGCTTGCCTATCCATTACGGCATCACAGTGGAACACCCATTCCCGAACGTTAAAGCCAGCAACCGGAATTTAAAGAATGTTCACCCCATTTTCCATTGCAGCCTCCTAAAAAGGGCACCAGATCCAGACCAGTGGCACCCAGACATGGGGACTCCCCCCCGCCCCTTTGATAATGAACGGCCAAGTTCATCATGAAGTAGAATCTATTTTGGATTCAAAACGCAAATGAGGGACATTATTATACCTTACTCGGAAACATTTTAATCAAAGTCACCAAGAGTGGATCACAGCAGAAAATGTTAAAGCTCCAAAGTTAGTTAAGGAGTTTCACAAATGATATCCAGATAAACCGAGGGGGAGTTGAAAATAGGGGGGCAGGGGTTAACCTGTCTGGCATAGAAGGTAGAGAAGTTACATAGTTGCAGTTTAATGTTTGACAGGGCTTAACCTGTTGGTCATAGAAGGTAGGGAAGTTACATAGTTGCAGTTTAGTTTTCTAGCATTGAAAGGCTGTCAAAGCCAGGAGTTCCATTCCAGAGGAAAAGGGGAGGGGCAAGGAGTATATAGTCAGCACTGTTACAGTTAAACAGTCATTCTCGGCAATTGCCTTATGTTCGTTGGCTGTACTGGAATTCCTGAATAAAACCGTTTACCGAATCTGCCTCTGCCTGGTCTGATTGGGGCGGATATTTTGAGAAGATCCACTGAACAGAAACTGACAGGTATGCCACATGAACCTACAGGACAGCCACAACTTTCAGGAAATACTGAGCCAAAGTTAGGTGATGAGAGATTAAGTTCTTGATCTACCGGTGAAATTAAAAGCCAATAAATCTCTGGGTCCTGATGTCATACACCCAAGAGTTCTTAGGAAACTCAAGTGTGAGACTATTGATCTACTATTGATCTATATGTAACTTGTCACTAAAATCAGCCACTGTATCAGAAGATTGGAAAGTAGCAAATGTTACTTTTTTTTTTAAAGGGCCCAGAGAGGAAATGGGAAACTACAGGCCAATTAGCACAGCATTTGTCCTGGGCAAATTAGTAGAAACTGTAATCAAGGAGAGAATTATTAGGTACATAGAGGAACAAAGCCTGCTGAGAGAAAATCAGCATGGTTTCTGCAAAGGGAAGACCTGACTCACCAACATATTGTGTTATTTGAGAAAGTTGAACTAGCACATAGATAATGCCGATCTGATAGACAGTATTTACTTGAACGTTTAAAAGGCTTTTAACAAGATACCTCACCAAAAACTTCTGAGTAAACTTAATGTTTGCCACTTTGAGGACACTGCTTTAAGTGGAAAGGCAGCATACAAATGTTTTAAATAAATAAAACAAATAAAATTATATAGGGATTAGAGAGAGAGGACAGAGATCTTTTTCTCCCTCTTCCAAAATACTAGAATTTTAGGGTGTCTGATGAAGCTGATGGACAGCAGATCCAGAATTAAAAAAAGGAAATACTTCTTTATATGAGTAATTAAAATGTGGATTTTGCTGCCAGAAGACGTAGTGACGGCCACAGACATAGACAGTTTTAAAAGTGGATTAGACAGATTTACGGAGGACCAGCAACAGAGCCCATTCTGGGAAAAAATACAACAGGTTCTAGAAAGGGGAGGGCAGGCAAGCGGGCGTTGCCTCCTCTTCCGTGACTGATCTTTGCCGGGTGAAGGGGGGGCACTGCCTCCTGCTCCACGCCTGATCCCAACCAGGTAAAGGCAGGGAGCGGTCATTGTCACTTCGGTCCTGATCCCTGCTGGGTGAAGGCATCAGGAGGGCACTGCCACCTGCTATGCACCTGATCCCAGTAGGGTGAAGGGGGAGGAGGGCATTAACTCCCGCTCCGTGCCTGATCCCAGCCGGGTGAAGTGGTGGGTGGGCATTGCCTCATGCTCCACTCATGATCCCAGCTGGGTGAAGGCGAGGGGCGGGCATTGTGCTAAGGAATTTTTTTATGACCCCTAGTTTAAAAGACCTATGTATGAGCAAATATTGGAGATAACCTTTCACACAGAAGGCAAAAGCTTTTGCTTGTAAGCAGATTCCTTCTGACACAGTTTCAAACAGTGAATACTGTAGGTTAGAAAGCCCTATTGCAACCACAACTATTTTGCCTTTGTACTCAAGAATTTACCTTGAATAGCCACCTTCTCAGGAAGACACCCCAAAATCCTGTGTGGCACCAGACAGAGAGCATGTTTATATTCAGGACTTTTTCTGGGAAAAGAGGTGGTGGAACTGTCTATTACCACATCTGCACACGCAAAGCCCACGCACGCTCCCAGAAATATGTGATAATGTCACTCACGGAAGTAATGTCACTTGTCAGGGCTTGTCACTGCCGCCACTGGGCGGGGCGCTGGCTGGGCCGGCCCTGACATCAGAGGGGTGCCAGGGATGCTGCAGGACCCTGCTCTGTGGAAGGAGGGGCGGTATACCTCACCCAGACTCCCTCTCAGTCCACTCGCTGGCCTGCTCAACCTGGCCTGCTCACCCCCTGCGTCCTCCATCATCTCCTCCTCCACTCTCGCACTGCTCTGCTCTCCCGCCATGCCATCACTCCTTACTCACACCCACCACCTCAGAGCTCTTCCTAGCCACCCTTTATAGCCAGTTTGGTGCCAGTTTGGTGTAGTGGTTAAGAGCACGGGACTCTAATCTGGAGAGCCGGGTTTGATTCCCCACTCCTCCACAAAGCCAGCTGGGTGACCTTGGGCGAGTCACAGTTCTCTTGAGCTCTCTTAGCCCCACCCACCTCACAGGGTGATTGTTGTGGGGTAATAATAACACTTTGTAAACCGCTCTGAGTGGGCATTAAGTTGTCCTGAAGGGCGGTATATAAATGGAATGTTATTATTATTATGTTATTATAGGGTTTCCTTTCTCCGCCCCGCCCTCCTTCCAGGCTTGGTCCCTCTCCTGACTTGGCCCAGCTGTGCCTTCCCTCAGGTGTTTCCCTCCTATCACTAACCCCTCCTAGGCTTCCTTGCCTTGCTGGCAGGGTGGCGCTGAATGCGAGCCATCCCCAGCTGAGGTCTCCTTGGCCTTGCTCACGAGGAGCTGCCCCAGTAGGCCTTTGAGCTGCTGAGCTTGCCTGGCCTTGCTCGCGAGGAGCTGCCCCAGCCGTCTTCTGTGCTGCTTAGCTTCCCTGGCCTTGCTCGCGAGGAATTGCCCTGGCCAGCTTCTGGACTGCCTGCCCATTGATGCTGGGCGGGGCTACCCATCTCCTCCCCCAGAATGCCTGTGGCAGCTCCACCTGGAGGGGCTTGGCTCCTAGCAACTCCTGAGCCAGGCTGCTGTCCTCTAGCCGGGGTGTGGCTCTGGGCTGTAGTGGCTGCTTCTCCTCCTTGGCTGGTAAGGGCTCTGCTTGGGCTGCTGCTGGGTCCCTATTCCCCCTGCCTTGGCCCTTTTCCTCTGTCCTGCTTAGCCCCCTCTCCTCCCCTTGGAGGGTGGGACTAGCTGATCTCTCCCTGCTCCCTCCAGCCCTCTGAGGCTTTGGCCTTTCGCCCCTTCCCCCTGGAGTAGGCAGGTTCTGGACCTGGTTGCTGGCTGGGGTGGTAGGGCCGCTGCCTCCCGGTTGCCTCCCACTGTTCCCTCCTGGCAAGTCTGGGGGCTGGGACTCAGACCCCGGACATCACTCCTGGAAATGACGCTGCTTCCTGGAACCCAGCACTACGCCGTATTACAGCGAGATAAATGTTAGTAAGCTTGGAAAATTACAGTATTATGTGAATGGGTTTTTTTCCTTTCTGTATCTTCTACAAAAAGTGAAATCTTCCATTCCCTTTCCCAAACATTTCATTTCTTTGGAATCATATTTTAAAATATGCAAGAATGAGGGGGCCTCTAAAAATCCAAAACCCATCTCACAAATCTAAATTCTCAGATTCTCTCTGCCAGTGTAGGGGGAAAAAATTCAGAATTCTTTCTCAAAATTCCACAGAGTCTGAAATTCCTAATGTAATGAATATTGAATTTTCACATTTTCAGAGAGGGTTTTGCTTTACTGGAGCAATTCAAAACTAGATACTCAACTTTAGCTGCATTAGATTTATACTTAAAAATGGCTTTTTTTTTGTTGCCTGCCAACTCTACCTTACCAATGGCTAAGCTGTTGGTGACATTGTGAAATGCTCATAAATATTCCAATGTCCCAGTCAATATTCATAAAAACTTCCTGAACACCCATATGTCCACTGCAATTTCAGTGATGTTAATCAGCTGAGGGTGGGGAGAACCATTTGAGTTACAGCTATTAAGACATAAGAACACGTATATGCTGATGAATATACTGATGAAAGCCTTCTGTGACTTGGACACAGCTATCCATTCCTAGCATAAAACTAGAATAACCATAACTGATATATTTAACTAACACAGAACCATTCTGCATTCAAAAGCTGTGGGAACCATAACAATGTCAACTTTAGTCAACAAAAGAATGAAAGCAACACGCACACACACATACATGCACAGCCCCACCCACCCCCATGAAAAGAAAGCAGAATGAACTCAAGCAACACATACACACAGCCCCACCCCCTGAAAATAAAACAGAATGAACTCAAACAGCACACACATACACAGAAACCCCTGAATGAAATGAAAGCAAAATGAACTCAAAGAAGCTTAGCCTCCTCTGGAGAGCTGGCCCAAGCAGCTCGGCTTGCACACTCTCTCTCACTCACAGAGGAATGGAAAAAAAGCAGAATGAACTCAAAGCAGCTTAACCTCCTCTGGAGAGGCAGCCCCAGCAGCTCTGCTTGCACTCTCTCTCTCTCTCTCTCTCTCTCACGAATAAAAAAAGCAGAATGAACTCAAAGCAGTTAAGACTCCTCTACAGAGATTGTGCCGGGTCCCAGCTCTCTCTCTTACTCATAGAGGAATGGAAAAAAAGCAGAAAGTACTTAAAGCAGCTAAACCTCCTCTGCAGAGCTGGCCCCAGCAGCTCTGCTTGCACTCTCTCTCTCTCTCACACACACACAAATGAAAAAAAGCAGAAAGAATTCAAAGCAGATAAACCTCCTCTTCAGAGCTGGCCCCAGCAGCTCTGCTTGCACTCTCTCTCTCTCTCACACACACACAAATGAAAAAAAGCAGAAAGAATTCAAAGCAGATAAACCTCCTCTTCAGAGCTCGTGCCGGGCCCCAGCTCTCTCTCTCTCTCTCTCTCTCTCTCTCTCACACACACACACACTCACAGAGGAATGAAAAAAGCAGAATGAACTCAAAGCAGCTAAGCCTCCCCTGCAGAGCCAGTGCCAGGCCCGAGCAGCATCTGCTTGTGCTCTCTCTCACTCAAGAAAGCAGAATGAACTCAAAACAGCTTAACCTCCTCTGCAGAGCCCGCAGGGCCGAAGGAGGAAGGAATCACATGTGGGCAAATTCTAGAGCTGCCAGAACAGCATTCTGGAGTGTTCCCCCTCAAAAATAACCCTTTTTATATTACAGAGAGATATTACTGTCTTGTCAATTAGGCCTGTTTTGGTGCCATGTCTCCTGAAGAATTTGATTCTGAAGAATTGTTTGTATCTAGTTTTGTATAACAATTTTATCTTTTATTCTGTAAACAATTAGCTTTGGAAAGTATAAAAGATCCTCTGCTATGGTTGATCTTTATGCTTATGTCCTAACAAGGAACACCATCTGAGCTTTATTATTAATAAAACTCATATTTCTTCACTGATCAGAGTTTGGTGTCTTGATTAATGGAGGGTAATGGCTGTTAATGGAAAATAAAATTAAAACAGAGTACTTCTAAAAGAAATTTCCATAACACACTGCCACTTGCTCTGTGCCTGATCTCAGCTGGGTGAAGGTGGGGGGCGGGCATTGCCACCTGCTCTGTGCTTGATCCCAGCCAGGTGAAGGGGGGGTGAGCATTGCCACTTGCTCCACACTTGATCCCAGCTGGGTGAAGGGGGGTAGGTATTACCAACTGATCTGTGCCTGAACCTGGCAGGGTGAAGGCGGGGGGTTGGCATTGTCATCTGCTCCACTCCTGAGGCCAGCTGGGTGAAGGGGGTGGGCATTGCCACCTACTCCGCACCCGATTCTAACAGGTTGAAGGGGGGGCGTGCATTGCCTCCTGCTCCTCGCCTGATCCCAGTCGGGTGAAGGGGGGGTGGCCACTGCCACCTGCTCCACTCTTGATCCCAGGTGGGTGATGGCGGGGGGGTGGGCATTGCCACTTGCTCTGCTCCCGATCCCAGCTGGCTGAAGTCAGGAGGGGGGAATTCTCACCTGTTTCCCTTCCTGATCTCGGCCTGGGCTCCCCACTGCAGTGCGCTCTCTAGAGGGATAGGCTGCCTCGCCTGGGCTTCCCTCCATAGCAGCACCCTCTGGTGGCACACCAGGGTAGGAAGTGAGTCATCTGGGACACACCCTTTTATATAGTAGGATATGTCTCAGTGGCTAATAGCAACAGTGACTAAAAGGAACCTCCACACCAAGGTAGTGTCTGGAGTCAAGAAAACTCGAGGAGAGGGACCCCAAAAAGGATCCCCAGCCCAACAAGCAGCCAGCTGAGATCTTTAGGCTTGTTTCATTGGAATTCCACCTTCAGAAACAATTATCATAACACCACGGCACAATTTTTACGTGCATAATCTCAGTGCACTCAAAGACAGTCCTCCGTGGAGAGGAGGGTCCCTCTCCACGAGTTTTCTCAGCTCAACCTGCAAGAAAGTAAAAAGAGAACGCATCAATTGTTGTGGAAACTACGTTGGTACACATACCTGGATATTATCATCTGTTTGGTTGGAGATCCTTTGGGGTCCCGCTCCTGGAGTTTGCTTGGCTACACGTGTAAGAAAACATAAAGAGAAAGCTTAAATTCTTGTGGAAACAACGTTGGTAAACTCTCTTAGATACAACCACTAAAAGTTCATTGATTCATAAAAAACGTTTTGGAAGTGGTACTAGAGGACTTGAATATATGGTCTACCTTAAATGTTTTGACAAATGTTTTGATAAATGGTTGTCTATAATTTTTCTACTCAGATTGGATACACTGTATATTAATTTTGTGTGAAATCTTCTGATACTGTGTTCTTTGAAATTGATGCAGTTGACTATATGTATTCTGGTGGAAATGGCACTTTATATGTTTAGAGATTAATTCATTCATTTATAAATAGCATATTTGAGAGTCTTTACTAATCTCCAAGTGTGGTTTTCACTCTGCTTCTTAGCTAAAGTGGTGATTGGCATTACCCTGGGCACGTATGAAGGGGCCATGAGAACTAAGCACTGATGTAGCCCATTCTGCCCTCCCCCTCATGATCTGCCCAGGTTGCTGTCAGATGGCCATCTAGCCTTTGCTTAAAAACCTCCAAAGAAGGAGAGCCCACCATCTCCTGAGGAAGCCTGTTCCACTGAGGGGCCGCTCTAACTGTCAGGAAGTTCTTCCTAATGTTTGGCTGAAAACTCCTTTGACCTTCTGGGGCAGCGGAAAACTACTCCGCTCCATCCTCTATATGACAGCCCTTCAAATTCTTGAAGATGATTATCATATCACTTCTCAGTCGTCTCCTCTGCAGGCTAAACATACCCAGCTCCTTCAACCTTTCCTCCTAGGACGATCTCCAGACCCTTCACCATCTTCATTGCCCTCCTCTGGACACATTCCAGCTTGTCTATATCCTTCTTAAATTGTGGTGCCCAAAACTGAACACAATACTCTGGGTGAGGTCTAACCAGAGCAGAAGTAGAGCGATACCATGACTTCTCGTGATCTGGACACTATGCTTCTGCTAATACAGCCCAAAACCGCATTTGCCTTTTTAGCTACGACATCACACTGCTGACTCATGTTCAGTGTATGGTCTACTAAGACCCCTAGATCCTTTTTGCACATACTACTGCCAAGACAAGACTCCCCCATCCTATAATTATGCATTTGATTTTTCTTTCCTGAATGCCGAACTTTGCATTTATCTCTGTTGAAATTCATTTCATTTGTTTTAGCCCAGTTTTCCAGCCTGTCAAGAGCATCCTGTATCCTTACTCTGTCTTCGACCGTATTTTCTACCCCTCCCAATTTAGTATCATCCGCAATGATACCTATCCCTGCAATGAGCCTACCATTTCCTTGCTCTTTTTCTTACTTTGAACATAAACAAAGAACCCTTTTTTTGGTTGTTTTTAGCATCACTTGCTAGCCTAAGCTCATACTGAGCTTTAGCTTCTCTAACACTCTCCCTACAAGTATTGGTCATTTGTTTATATTCGTCTTTGGTTATAAAGCCCTCCTTACATTTCCTAAATGTATCTTTGTTGTTTCTCAACTCTTTAGAATAGCCTCTAGATAAGACTTACAGAGGAAGGTAAATTATCGAAAAGAATTCTGGTTCAAAAAGGAGTCAGGCAAGGTTGCCTTTTGGCCCCTTTTTTATTTAACACTTATGTCAACCACCTAATTACATGCCTCCACACAATTCATACCCATGCTCCAGCATTTTCCAACAGCAGAAAGGTTTCAATCTTAATGTACGCTGATGACACTGTTCTTTTATCCTAAACAAGGGTTGGTCTCAAGGAAGCCTTAGTTAAATTTAGTGGTACTGAACTGTTAACTATCAATTTCGCTAAAACTAGAATTGTCTGTTTCAGTAACTCATTCAGGAAATACAACTGGAATATTAAAGGAAATACTGTAGAACAAGTTAAGAACTTTCAATATCTAGGCATTACCTTTTCTTATAATTCCAAATTTTCAATGCATCTGTGTTCATCAGCTAATTTAGCAGAGAGAAGTGCAAATGTGTCATGTCTGAGCCCCATCCATGCCAATTTTGGTTCTGCTCTGCTGAACAGAGTGTATCTTGCCATAGCTCAATATCACTTTGCTAGTGTCATAACTATTGCTAGTGTCATAAATATTCTTTTCTCAGGCTTTCACAGACTGTAACAGCTTCCAGTGTTTATGACCTTGTGCTCATTCCCAGACAGTGCTGTGTCTTGCTTCCTAGTAACTCATCGTGATATCACAAATATGTGAAACATTCTCACACCAAGAGAGTGCCGAAGTATTTTTACGGTTGGGAGAGGGAAAAAAGGAGTAAACTAGAATGGTGAAAGAGAAGTTTCTCTCACATGATGTCATTCCTGTCAACTTCTACTCATGCTGCTTAGATGTCTGCCTTGCTTCTAAGTAGTCCTATGGACCTCTATGTGGAAATTATCTGATTTCTGAATAAAAGCCATTTGACTAAGTACTTGTGTCTTACTGCAAATGGGTCAGAGATCTGTCTCCTGTATCCTGTCATCCATAGCCTGACAAAATGCTATTCTCAGATTGTTCAGAAGGAAGGGTGCAGGCTTCCTTCCAATGGTCCTAAAAATCTATCAGGCGAAACCAGTGGCCCAACTTCTATATGGCTCGCAGATCGGACTCGCTGCCAACCTTAAGACACTCGAAATGGTTCCATCCAAATTTCTTAGATCTTTATTTGGCATCCCTAGATGCTCTCCTAACATAATACTTAGGCAAGAGGCCGGCCTACCCAGAGTTGAAACTATAAGTCTGGGAACAAGCAATACTTCTCTGGCTAAAAATGTTGGAAATAGCAATTTCTGGTGTACAACAGCAGCAAGAAGGAAGAAGAGCCTACCATGCAGGGGGCAGCAAGGATCACTTAGTTAGGACAGTGAGAGTAGCACCTCTCTTGTTTCCTGGAGGGTCATTTCCTTGTCTTGTCTCCTATTGGGCTAAACAGGGCAATATCCTGCTTCTTCTCTCTCTCTGCAAGATGTAGTCAGATAGCAAGGAATCTCTCTCTCCTCTTTACTCTCAAGTATGTAACTTCCTCAAATAAAACTTTTTGCCTCTTCAATCAGCACAGCGTAATTCCGCTGCATTATTTGCACTCATCCATCAAAAAATTCATTACAATCCGAAGGGCTTAATACCTTACTTTTTGGCATCGGACCCTTATCCTGTTTGGTTTACACAAACCCTTAATAAGATCAAACATATTGGCTTAGTTCCAGAAGATCTTTCTTGTGGAAGCATACAAAAGGCAAAAACAACTATTATACAGAGACTTCTTGATATTGAATCACAAAATGAAGGTTGTTGTGGGTTTTCCGGGCTGTATTGCCGTGGTCTTGGCATTGTAGTTCCTGACGTTTCGCCAGCAGCTGTGGCTGGCATCTTCAGAGGTGTCTTTTGGTGCTACACCTCTGAAGATGCCAGCCGCAGCTGCTGGTGAAACGTCAGGAACTACAATGCCAAGACCACGGCAATACAGCCCGGAAAACCCACAACAACCATTGTTCTCCGGCCGTGAAAGCCTTCGACAATACACAAAATGAAGCTTTGTTGCCCAAGAACTTTAAATGTCTAAAATCCAGCTCTAATTTTACTGCTGCTTCTTATTTATCTAACATTACCCACAAACCTTACAGATGGGCATTCTCTAGAGCCCGCTTTGAGGCTCTATCTTCTGCCATACTGCAGGGTAAATTTGCCCGAGTGCCAGTGCAAGAACGTCTATGTCCTTGCATGAGTAACATGGTGGAATTGGTTACCCATGTTCTCCTATTTTGTGAATTTTATCAAGAGGAACGGGCCTGCTTCATATTGCCCCTCTTGGCAGTTGTATCTTGATTTTAGATGAGAAGTTTTGCGTAACTTCCTCTTAGAAGACACTCAGAGCTCAGTGACCTATGCTGTGGCTAAATTTTGCTCTTTAGCTGTTAAGAAACGCAGATTGCTTTTAGCTGAAAATGTGGTTTAATTGTTTTTTTTTTCCTATTCCCACTGTTCTTATCTCATTAACTTCTATTCATGTTTCGCTTATCACTATGTCTGGATGTGGCAATTTATCCCCTTCAAGTACTTCGTTATCATATCACCTCTCAGTCGTCTCCTCTCCAGGCTAAACATTCCAAGCTCCTTCGAACTTTCCTCATAGGACTTGGTCTCCAGACCCCTCACCGTCTTCATAACCCTCATCTGGACACATTCCAGCTTGTCTATATCCTTCTTAAATTGTAGTGCCCAAAACTGAACACAATACTCTAGGTGAGGTATAACCAGAGCAGAGTAGAGCGATACCATTACTTCTCATGATACCATCACTTCACTGTGCTTCTGTTGATACAGCCCAAAACAACATTTGCCTTTTTAGCTACCACATCACACTGCTGACTTATGTTCAGTGTATGGTCTACTAAGACCCCTAGATCTTTTTCACATTTGTGATTGTACTTTTAATATTTCGCTTTTAAGAAACTCCCACCCCTCTTGAATTCCTCTCTCCTGGGATTCTACCCAGCATAGATTTCAGATTGTTAAACTTTGCTTTCCTGAAGTCCAACCTATATGTCTGACTACGTACAGCTTTTCCCTTCCCCAAGACTGTAAATTCCAAAATTACATGGTCGCTGCCACCCAGGGTCCCCACTACTTTCACCTTGTCCATCAACCAGTTCTTCGTTGTTGGTGAGAGTCAAGTCCAAGATGGCAGAACCCCTTGTTTCCCTTGCCACTTTCTGAAAAATGAACTTGTCAGCAAGACAAGTCAGGAGGAATTTATTTGACTTTCATTTTTAGCCAAGTTAGACTTCCAACAGATGTCCGAGTAATTGAAATCTCCCATGACCGCTGTGTCCTGTCTCTTTGTGAACTTTATAATTTGTTCTAGGAGTTTCTCATCCAAGTCCTCTGCTTGACTTGGTGGTCTATAGCAGACCCCCACCATAGTATCACTATTATTTGTTATTCCTTTTATTTTTACCCAGAGACTCTCAACTGAATTTTCATACTCAGTTACATGTATTTCCTCATAAGTATATACTTCGTTTACATATAATGGTACTCCTCTCCCTTCCTTATTTGTCTATCCCTTTTGAACAAGTTGTATCCCTCAATCCTAGTATTCCAATTCTGAGAGTCATTCCACCAAGATTCAGTAATGCCTATGATGTCATAGTCCCCTTCCTGTATTAGCACTTCAAGTTCCTTCTGCTTGTTTCCCATACTCTGACCATTAGTGTAGAGACATCGGAATCCGTGAGTGATATACCCTGAGGTTTTTGTATCTGCACTTACCTGTAAGTTAACGTTTCCTAGTATATGTGCCACTCCCCACAAATCTTTAGTGTTCTCCTGGATTTGGTCCTCAGTAATGCTGAAGACCTGGTGAGAGATGTAAATGTGATTGCACCACTTGGGAACAGTGACCATAATGTTATTGAGTACAACATATGTATAAATAGGAAATTGCCAAATAAGACCAACACAGCCATGTTTAACTTCAAAAGGGGTAACTTTTCTGAGATGAGGGGGTACGTGAAGAAGAAACTGAAAGGGAAAGTAAAAAAGGTCAAAACACTTGGGGAATCTTGAAGACTATTTAAAACTACAATCCTGGAAGCTCAAATTAAATATATACCGCTGGTTAGGAAAGGCACAAATAGGTTTAGGAAAAGGCCAGCATGGTTAACAAGCAATGTAATAGAAGCTGTAAAAGGTAAAAAGGATTCTTTTAGGCAGTGGAAAACTAGTCGGAGTGAGGTTGATAAAAAGGAGCATAAGCTGTGGCAAAAAAAGTGCAAGTCTGTGATCAGACAGGCAAAAAGGGAATATGAGGAGCATATTGCAAAGAACATAAAGAAAAACAATAAACAATTCTTTAGTGTTCTCATCTCCACTTATAGGCTTTCAATTTTTCTCTCTCCCCCCCACAGGATTTAGTTTAAAGTCCTCCTTATCGCACTTGCAAGGCAAACACATTTTCCCCTTCCCTTGTGAGGTGCAAACCATTTCTCGACAGAAGAGCTTCACCTCGAAAGCATAAGCTATGGTCCAAAAACCAAACCGCTCCTGATGACACCATCTACATAGCCAGTCATTTATTTGCAGCATTCTTCTTTCCCTTCCTAAACCATGGCCTATGACAGGAAGAACTGACGAAAACACAGCCTGTGCTCCCAGGTCCTCAGCCTTTTTACCCAGAGCCACATAGACTCTTTTAATGTGTTCTGGGCAATATCATTTGTTCCCACATGGATCAGCAAGAAAGGATAATAATCTGTTGGCTTGATGAATCTTCCTACCCTTTCTGTCACATCCTGGATGCATGCACCTGGCATGCCTCCCCAGACAAGTCCAGTCAGCCCTCTACTACTCTCGGTAGGGAATCCCCAATTACCAGTACATGCCTTTTCCTATATTGGGGAGCAGAAGCTCGAGTCCTCTCATCCACAGGGGCCTGAGAAATTTCCTTCAAGGTTCCAGAAAGCTGGGAGATTAGCCCTCGATCCAATGGCCCAGAATAAAAATCTATGGGGAGATTGCTTAGCATCAGACGCTCAGAATGTCTCCCAATTTTCCTGCTCCTGTAGATTACATTCTTCCATGCACCTGCCTCCTGTCCTGGGTGCTCCTCCAAATCCTGAGATATCTTTCCCTCCTCCTCCTCCTCCTGTTGCCTTCTCGAGAGTGTTTCATGTGTCCTGTCTAAGAAGTCTTTAACTTCCCTTATAAAACGGCATGCCTCAAGTCCCTGTATCTTCTCCTCCAGTAGGGCTACCAACTTGCATTTGCTGAAAGTGCAGTTGCTGTTACCCTCAGGTAAAAATACAAACATGCCACAGACTTTGCATGTCGCTGCCTCAGCTTTCTCACCAGCCATACTGTTGAAATCTATTTCAGAAGTACTTCAGTTTTTGTTGTACTTCCCTGATAATTCCCCTGCCAAACTGCCTCACAAGACTAATTATGAAAGGCTTGCAAAAGCAAAAAAAAGCTTAACACCTGTAGGATGTAAGAGCTACCCAGCTTCTAACAGGGCGCCCAGGCCAGACCCCCAGTCTAAGAGCTCGCACTCGTGGCTCGTGCCTCTGGCGAGGAGGAGCCTATACAATTCAAGGCTCACCGTAGGGGCCAGTAGTCAGACCCTCTCCAAGTAGCAACAACCACCTTCTGCAATCAGCTACAATCCAGGCAAAAGAGACGAGCAGAAACAAACAACACTTACTCAAACAGGCACCTCTCTCCAGAAGGCTTCACACACTCACACACCCTCGGACACTGTCCTCCCACACAGTAGCCTCAGCTAATTCTCCCCAGCAGTTAAGGAAGGCGACAGAAAAGCATTCGCCATCCCAGCAGCTCTCTTTCCTGCTCCTTCTCAGAGCCCAGGTGACTGTGTGGTGAGCTTGTGACTTAATGAGCGATTCTGTGCTCTTGTTATTTCCTCTCACTTCACATATCGTGGCTCATGTGGCTATTAATACTACTGAGAACAACTGTCAACAGTTCATAACCTCTGGGAGGCAACAAGAGTCCCTCCCCCCATTTTGAACAGTAATATTCTGTTCAATCTCCCAGGCTTAGCTACAGCCATAAATCCCACCATCTGTACTGCATTGGGTCCTATAAGTAACACTGCAGAAGTATTAGCCTCTTTCCAAAGTGACATGCAGCAAACAGGCATTCAGTCTCTTAAGACTGCATTAAAAATCAGCATGCAACAGCATGTAAAAGAAAAGGTTCTCATTTTAAAAGCAAGGAGAATGTTTTTAAGAGTACTTTGCAAGACTGGATTCAACATATATTTATTTACTTACTTCATTTATACTCCACTTTTCACCCCGAGGGGGACCCAGAATGGCTGACGTTGCCCTCCTTTCCTCCATCTTGTTCTCACAAAAACCCTGTGGGGTGGGCTGAGCTGGCAGTGTACGACTGGCCCACGGTCACCCAACAAGCTTCCCTGGCAGAGGGGGGGATTGGAGCCCGGGGCCTCCCAGATCCACAATGTTCTAACCACTACACCATACTGGCTCTAAATTTTAGTGCCTGGATGGAGAAAAGAGTTGACCCACCAACCACAATTGCTTCTGTTTTCTGTACTTATTACTGATTTGATAACAATGGTTTTGACAGTTTCCACTAACAGGATGACTTTGAATTCCCTAAAACAGCTCCCATTACCCCCAAATATCCATTCTTCCTTCTTGTTCCCATCATTCTATACATCGTTTTTTTTTTAAAATCAGACTGAAAACAGAATACATTGTGCCTAGACTGAAATTAATAGCTGCAACATCATATTCCCCAAACATATCCCACAATGGAAATAAACATCAAAGAAAAAGTTGTTGTCAGGGTGAACATGGCTGACTACTACATTTTGGAAGAGTCTCCACTAGAAAATATCGCATCTATTAAGGACTGCACACTTGCAATCAAGTCACTCGTATAATAGTTAGCAGTTCAATTGAGGGAAGTGAGTATCGCCAGGCAATGAAGAGAGAACTACACCCCCACCCCACCCCTTCGCATGTTTACGCCAAAAAAAGGTCAGCTTCCATCACCACTAGCACAGGTGAACTTACGTCCTCATTGGGACTTCTAAACTGCAGCAAATTCCCCAGGGCTGAAACTTTATCTTGGGCTTTGCAACACTGAATGGCAGAGTGACGCCGTCACCACGTTGCAAGACAGAAGGGGACACCACACAAAAAAACAACATAGGGGAGAATTGTGTTGAATGGCGAACAAAGCAGCACACCCTTCCTTCTCAAATGTGATACTGGTGCAAACTAGTGCTTATAAAAGGTGTTTGATGCAGCGTGTGAATTTTAACAGCTGATTTGCCAATTAAATCTATGGTATGCCTCTGCCTTCTAGAAATGGGACAAAGAATAATGAGCACACAGCATTTCAATAGAATCCTGACTTTTATCTTTTAGCTACGTAATTTGAAAACACACCCTCAGGTGCCACGTCATTTCCATCCTTTGGCATTATGGTAATTAGGTTTTGTAATGGATTTTTAATGGTGAAAGCATCTTTTAGGAGCCAGTTTGAGACTGGAAAAGAGGGAACACAAAAACATAAATATATTTATCTGAAGTATCAGAAGATACACTCACCAGAATCAGCACATATTTTAGCCAACTATCTGCAGAACTTAAACAGAATCAATCTACACCTCAGTAACGCTCTGCTTGCCTCAGTGGATAAGCAATGATTTCAAAAAACTGACAGGCCAACAGATTAGTGTGGAAATGTATAAACTACCTAATCCATTAATATCTAACATCTTTTCTAAAAGTTGTTGCCATAGTTTTTAACCATCTTCAGATATCTTATACAAAAGTTTATTAATAGAAATGTACAGTGAAAGCAGTGTCAACTGCCACTTGGAAAAACGGTGTTGCATTTACCTGTAACTGTTGTTTCTCAAGTCTTTTCTGTGCAAGCACACATTGGGACTGTGCAGGCACAAGGCCAGCCACGGAGAGAGATTCTTTAGCTCCAAGACTGTAAAGGGTGCTCCGATCTGGCAGCGCACATGTGCAGTGTCTTCCTACCGGAATACTACACTGTAAGTCAGAGCACCCCCCCCCTCCTTTCCCTCAGTTCTCCTGAGCCACTGTGTGTGGAGCATAGAAAGGAAGAAGCAGGAGGGAGGGAATGTGCGCCTACACAGAAGACACTCGACGAACAACAGTTACAAGTAAGTGCAACTCTGTTTTCATCGCTGGTCTTCTGTGCAGTACCACACTGGGAGTATAGCAAGCTACTCACCAATGGGTGTGGGTGTGAAAAGAAACTCAGGAGAACAGAGATTGAAGTACAGCGGTCCCCAGAGCGGCATCTGATCTGGAATTTGTGTCAATCGAGTCGTGCCAGATGAACATGTCTGCTGACAACCAGGTGGCACCCTGACAGATGTCCCAAAGTGGAGTTCCTCGTAGAAAGGCAGCGGGTAACAATTGGGCTCGGATGGAGTGAGCTCCAATAGTCACGGGACAGGGGACCCTGGCTGAATGATAGCGCCGTTTAATGGCTGTGACTATCCACCTGGAAAGAGACTGCTTCAAAACGGGAAGGCCCTTGCATGGTCCGGCATAACAAATAACAGATTGTCATTCAGGGTCCACCAGTGGAGGGAGCGGATAGACCTTGGGATGCAGAGATGGGTCTCTGGAGAGTCTCTGAAGGGCAGAAAAAGGCCTGAGAAACCAATTCTGTAAAGGTCTCACAAAGAGATGGACGAAAGGAACCACGCTGGTTGTAGCAGCCATGAGACCGAGCAATCTTTGGATGGATCTGGCTGGTTGAAAATGACTGGACTGGAAGAGTCTAATCAGGGACTGTAGTGGTGATGCTCTGTCTAAGGGCAGAAAAGCCCGTCCCTCGATAGCATCCGACGTGGCTCCCATAAAATGGATGACCTGAGCAGGAGTAAGAGATGATTTTCCAATTAATTAGAAGACCCAGATTGGACACAGTCTCTGTTTTCAGACTAGTGTGTTCAGAGAGGAGCTCTTTCGACTGGGCAACTAAGAGCCAGTCATCAAGGTATGGGGGGTAAATGATGCAGCCCTTCGGCCTAAGGAAGCCAACTAGAGCAGCCACACGTTTAGTAAAGCCCAAGAGGCTGAAGACAACCTAAAAGGGAGGGTGGCATACTGGAAAGTCTCCGAGCCATACAGAAACCATAAATATCTCCTATGCTTGGGGTGTACGGTTATATGAAAGTAAGCATCCTTGAGGTCTATAACTGCAAACCATAAATCTAGTTGCAAAAACTGAGTAACATTAGAAAGCGTTAACAACTTAAATCTTTCAACTTTAATGAACCTATTTAAGTGGCAAAGGTCCAAGATGGATCTAACCCCAGCATCCTTCTTTTCAACTGTGAAGTATTTAGAGTGGAGTCCAGCTGGGAATCTCCAGGGGAAACTCTTTGAATGGCCCCCTTTTCTAGTAACTTAGAAATAGCTGAGTGTAACTGTTGTGAGGTTGGTACAGCTGAACGTCCTGGGAAGGATAAAGGGGGTAATTCCAAGAGCCATAGATGGTAACCATACACAATGAAAGACAGCACCCAAGAATCATTGGTAACAGTATAAGAAAAGAGCGTGTAAGAAAAGTGTAAGAAAATAGGACAGTCTGCTCAGGAATGTCCCAAGCTGCTTGGGGCATTTGTGGCTCGGGAAGAGGGTTTGGGGGCCCTGAACCTGTTTAGGTGACAGAGGTTGGAGCTGCTTGTTCCTAGACTTGGAAGCTTATGCTGGTAAGGGCTGTAGCTTCTTTGTGTGTGGTAGGGGTGGTAGGAGTACCTGTTGGAGCGCTGCTGGTATTGTTGCCACCCCTGGTAACAATATCTGGTGCTTGTTGCTGCTGTTGTTGTTGCTGTTTGGGGGCTATCACACCCAGAGATTAAGCTGTTTGATTATTATTTTTTCATCTGAATGAGGGATTCATCCATCTTTTTGAAGAACAAGGAGGTCCCCTCAAAGGAAAAATCTACCTAGCTCCTTTTATCATACGGCAAGGCCATTGACCGTAGCCAAGCATGAGAGTGCAGCACAACTGCAGAGGCCATGGAACTGGCAGAACAGTCAGCTGCGTGGTTGCCTGCTGATATCTGTTGCTTAGCAAATTTAAGAGCCTCTCCCTGGAGGACACAAACTAGGGATCTTCTCTTGTCCATGAGGTCCTGGATGTAGCTCGAAAGTCTCACCGCCAGGAAGAGGTTATAAGACCCCCTGATAGCCTGAAAGTTCGCAATTCAGAAGTTCAATGTCATGGAAGAATAGACCTTTCTTCTGATGCTGTCCAGTTTCCTATCCTCCCTGTCCACAGGCAACACGTGGGAACCGTATTTGTACTTGAACTGGACCTCCTCAGTTATTGTTGCTTCGGCTTGTAATAATGTTCAATCTGCCTAGAGGCAGTGGGCATAGAGGAAGGGCTACTCCCATATGCCATGTGTAATATGTAGAAGATCTTCTACTACAGGAAAGGTTGTTGAGGACTCAGAGTAAAGCACTTGTAAAACTTTACTCTTGGGCTTTGCTATGGAGGAAGAAACATCCAAGTCTTGTGCCTTGGCCATCCTCAGCTTTTGATCTGAGAAAAGTCTAAAGTCCTCATTAGGGGATGACAAGGAGGTGTCTCCCACAGTTTCTTCTGGAAAAGGATCAGAAGCTAGGTCAGATGTTCAAACGAGCTGCTGCGGCTGCGGCTTCAGAATCAGACATAGGTAGGTGATGTGGATGGAGCCAATGAGATGAAGTGGTCAGTTCCAGGAGTGATGGCCATGCTGGAGCCACGGGAATCTATTGAGTTGGTGCTGAGGGCATGAAAGGTGCATTCTGCAACCACACAATAAATTCCTGCCAGTTGGGAGCTGGAGCCGGGACAGGTGCACCAAAGGACCATGGCATCAGGATCAATGCAGCAGAGGCGGACATTGTAACCGATGGGGTCCACGTATGAGTTTGAGGCTGGTTAAGAAAGGAGCCAGTTGAAGATGCCAGTGGAACCAAGGGTCCCGGAATTGATGGAACCAGTGGCATCAGAACTGAGGTAGACTGCATGGGTTCCATTTCAGCTGTCACCCTGGTACTCATGATGGAAAGTTGGGGTGGGTGGAGGCGAAAGTGTAGATGGAGGCATAATGGCTTCTTCTTCAATGAAGAGGGACGGAGTAGATTAAGCAGACCACTGTTCGTAGTGGGAGGACGTGGAGGCCAGTCTCTTAGGGCGCTTTGACTTGGTCTTTGACTTTTGTTTTTGTCAGTGGTTCTGTGGAAGCCCATTTTGAACTGCCTGGACCTGGGGAGTGTCTCTTAGAAAAGACAGCCTTATGGAATGGGCGGTCGCTTATGGTCTTAGTCAAGGTCGGTTCAAAGGGTGGGGTCAGAACCGAACGTTGTTGCTTCGTCAGTTCCATGTGGCCAACCTTAGGGGTTGTGGTGGGATCCAACTGAGAGGCAGGGTCTTGCTCAACAGATGATCTTGCTGCTGGCTTATCAGACCCAGAAAGTACCGTCTCCTAAATGGCTACTGTAAGATGAGTGGCGCCATTGCTGGAAGCCTTAGGAGCAAACTTTTGGCACATGCGGCAAGTCGACAGGCGTGCGGCATCTTGGTGTTGCACTTAGAACATTTCTTAAATAAAGCTTTTTAGGACGTAATGTCTGGATAGTCAGAAGTAAGGAAGAAAGAAAGAGATGAGAACTAGTGAAAGCGAAAGGAAGAGCCTCTCTCTAAGGTGGCGAGAGAAGAACTGAGGGAAAGGAGGAGCGCGCCAACCTACAAGGTAGTATTTCAGAAGGAAGACGCTGTGCACGCACGTTGCCAGGTCAGAGCACCTCCTACAGTTTTAGAGCTAAAGGATCTCTCTCCATGGCTGGCCCGGCCTGCGCAGTCCCAATGTGGGACTGCACAGAGGAATGAGGACAAACTGCAGCTTACTGAAGCCAAGATCGCAAAGAGAAGTTTACACATCATCCTGCAAAAGTGAGGTGTATTCAGGTAAGTGCTGTTTTTAGTGCCAATGGAAATTAGCCTGCTACAATCCTATGCGACTTTACCTGGCAGCAAGATCCCCTGAACACTGCAGGACTTTTTACAGGGCTGTGCTACATGTCCATAACCCACATCCACATATTCAGCCATTGCTAGCTTTACTGTCCCCCTTTCCACTGTGAACATGCATCTGAAATGGGTTCTAGTCTGTGAAAGTCTAGTCTGCAGTTTTGCTCACCTTTAAACTGCCACAAAACTTGTGTTTGTTTTTGCTACAACATACTAATAGGGCTATTCCTCTAGAACTAGTTCCTCCCTTTCCAGTGCAATCTTAAACAGAGTTACTGCAGTATAAATCCCACTGCTGACCTGCTGTTAAAATTTAGATTGTAGGCTCCTCAGGGGCAGACGCTGGAAAACACGGACATATATGAATTCAGCTCTCGGTGCATTCTGACGCAGAGTGACTCCCTTCTAAGACTACGATAGACTTGGCTGGTGCAACTCTGCTTAGGACTGCACCGTAAGGAAAGGCTCCGAGCGACTTTCCTCCGGGCTGCACACCGGGAGCGCCTTCCTGCCCGGGACTTGACGCAGAGGCGCCCGGCGCTCACAGCCGGGGGGGGGGGCGCATTTAAACGGGCGTCCCAGCCGCGCCTGGCCCGGCTCGCGCAACTCGTTCCTTGGCGCGGATGCTTCGGGCAGCCGCAGCGCCCTTCGCCGGCGGCACAGAGACGCGCGCCCCTCAGCCCCAGCCCCAGCCCCCCCCCCCCGGAGATCCGCCCCAAGCAACGGGAAGAGCTCTTACCCACACGCGGGCGGCGCGCAGCGGAAGCCTTCGCGGAGGAAGATGGCAGCCCGGCGGCCGAGGCCACGCAGAAGAGCCCGGCGCGCCTCTCCTGCCCCGTTTAGGACGCGGCGGCTCCGGCAAGCGGTCGGGCAGCCCGAGGGGGCGCGGAAGGCGCCCTGGGGCCGCCCCGTCTCTCCCCGGGGAAGGGAGTCGAGTCGAGCCTCCGCCCCGGCTGCACCCGCCTCTCTCCAGGGGAGCCAAGGGGCGGAGGGGGCGGCCTCGGCGGAGGGCGCTGCAAGGACCGCTCCGCGAAGGGAAGAAGCTGCAAAAATAGCCGCTGCCGCAGGCTGGCCCGGGAGGCGGGAACGAGAGGCGCAGCGGGGGCCGGGCCGGGCCAGGCGGGGGCAGCAAGGCGCCCGCCGCCCCGCCTCGGCGCGCAGCTCCTCGCGGCAACCCCGAGGCGCGCCGCCCGGTGCCCGGGGCTGGCCGGCTGCGCAGGAGCCCCTGACCCTGCCCCGCGCGCGGGACTTTCCTGCTCCCCGCATTGCTGCCTCAGGCGGGGGCCAGGAGGGGCTCCGGCCAAACCCCGCGCCCCAGGAGCGGTCACAGTTCGCTGCCCCCCCCCCTTCGTGACCTGTCCGTGTGAACGAGCCCTTGGAACCCCAACGCGGGATCTGGGAGACCCGGGCTGGGATCCTTTGTCTGCGGTGGACCCTCGGGCCAGCCACAGCCAGCCTAATCCGCCTCTCAGGGTAGTAGTTGTGGTAAGGATAAAATGGAGGAGTGACCAGAGGAACGCGGGAACGAACCTCAGAAGCAAAAAAGACCTGCGTAGACTTACGAAGTAACCTCTTATGTAAGTTGTAATAAACATCTAAGTAATATTTAATGTACTATTTCAGTGATTATTGAGAGAACATACCACTAGAGCTAAGAAATTTTCTGTGAATGACAAATTGAAACGGGATTAACCATGATCTAGACAACTCGTCAGAGTTAATTAAATAGTACTTGGATATTGATTGCAACTTACATAAGAGGTTACATAGTAAGCCTACCCGGGTCTTCTTTGCTTTGGGGGATCAGGAGCACAGCAGGTGGCAATGCCCACCTGCCAGCTCCACCAGCTGGGATCAGCAACAGAGCAGGTGGCAATGTCAGCCCCCCCCTTCACCCAGCTGGAATCAGGTGCAGAGCAGGTGGCAATGTCTCCTCCCCCCACATTCACCCAACTGCGATCAGGAGCGGAGTATGTGGCAATGCCCCCTCCCCCCGCCATCACCTACCTGGGATAAGGAGTGGAGCAGGTGGCAATGCCCACCCCCTCGCCTTCACCCAGCTGGGTCAGGAGCGGAGTACATGGCAATGTCTGTGCCCCACCTTCACCCGGCCGGGATCAGTCACAGAGGAGGAGGCAATACCTGCCTGCCCACCCTCCCTTTTCTAGAGCCCGTTGTATTTTTTCCAACAACGAGCTGTGTTACTGGTTAAATAATTCCTGTGCTGAAAGAGCTTCGCTCAGAGGAAAGTACCTTACCAGTACTGGGGAGGGGAGTCTTACTAGTATTGCATAGTAGTCTGTTATCACTTTACTCCCCCCCCCCTCTGCACTGGCTGTCTGCCAGTTTTCAGGTACAATTCAGAGTGCTGGTTCTTTCAAGGTCTTCCTCACAAGGCCTGCTCCTTGCACCCTTTCCCGCAAAGGTGAGGCAGATGGCAGTCAGATGGGGCTTTTTCAGTGGGGGGCACCTCACATGTAGAAGGCACCTCGTTCCCCTTGAGGCTCACTCAATTAGCACAAAACAGTTCTTTTTAGCAGAGCTTTTAAAGTCAGGGGCTCCATCTTTTAAAGCTATGTTATGGTTTGCTTCTAGCCTAAGTATTGTTTTACAAATACCATTTTTAGCTACTGGGCATTGCTTTATATTATTTTTATATCTCTGTTTTGTTTTTTGCTGTGGCTTATGCATTATTGTTTCATGATTCTATTATACCATTTTACTTTGTGGACGACTTTGAGCAGACGCAGCATACCAATTTTCTACGCAAATAAGTCCCTTCAGCCCATTTGTAAGGAGACAAGTGAATTGGCATGATAGCTTTTATTTTTATGACCATTCTTTTTATAATAATAACTGTGGAAGCAAGATCAAGACAGCATCACTCCCATTACTGCTGCCCAGCATATTACTCAGTGAGCATAGTTTTGTGAAAACTTGGAAGTCTTCAAAAGAAAGCAGAAGCAAGATGACAAAAAAGATTCTTCTGGGCCAATATGCACATTCGTTGCTCTATCTGAAGGCCCCAGGTTCCTCCTCAAAGCCTTTGAACGAAGGCTGTTCTCAGCTTTTGGCTTCAAGTGCTGTGTAGTCATGTGATGCACGTGCGCGAACTAGCACTCAAGCTGCACCCATGTAGTGTCTGGTGTGTGCATCATTTGCAACTGGATTTTCCGGTGTTGACAAGGCATGGCAGGAGGTGAAAGTTTGCTATAGTATAATGACAGCACAGTATGTAACAATGTGTGGGCTTGACATACATCAAAACTAGTGCTGTCTTTCTACATGTTACTAAACACAGTGTTCAAATATGTATACACGGGACTGCATGTGTGGGAACTGGAAGCTCCAACAGCAGTTTACAACTATTAGGAAACGTTTTGTATTTTTAAATCTTTCAACCCATACCACCACTTAAGCTTGCCCACAAAGACTCCGTTCCATCGCAGTTGGCCCCGACAACTTTCTGAACTCCAAAGCCGTCTCCTCTCAATGGACATACATGGACTATACAGCCCTAGAGTGGTTTCATAACCAGCCCCAGCTTGGTGCGGATGAGGAAGAGGCAAGGAACCAGATGGACCCAACATGGGTTTGAAAAGGGAGTTAAGGGGAAAGGGGCTCTGATCATCTGCAGGGCCCGAGAGGCAAGACAGGGCCTAGGACGTTCTTCGCATCATGTCTGAGCTGGGAGGGGACGGTACAAGGAGGGGAGCTGACGAGGAATCTTTGCCAGAGGGCTTGTGGTGGCTCTCCGCAGCCCTGCATGGCCTGGCCTCACACATGGTTGTGGACACCAGGAATTGCACGCACCCGTCTCCCTCTCCTATTAAACCTGCCAGCGTCCGTTTGTAAAACAATACAGTTATCATTGCAAGAACCACAGCCATGCGAAAGAAAAGATCTGAAACCCATCAATGTCTACAGGTCTTACTCCAAAAATTTAACACAGCTTAACCAGTTAAGATTATGCGGAATCGCAGCACATCAGTTTCTGTGCCCCATTCAAAAACATTCTTTGTGCAGCCAAGCACAGTAAGAATTGGACCATACAAACCCCAGAGAATTGGATCTAAATGCTACGACTGTAACAGAAAGAGCAGCAGAAATAAGCAAGGCTTGTTTTTGTTACCAATGCCTTTTCCACAACCACGATTCAGGTGGTTCTGTGTGTGTTTCATTCCCCCACCCCGTTTCCTTATTCAGTAGCATTAAGCATTGCCTCTCAGCTGTGAATCCCCGGAATTTTGTTCAGTTGTGTGTGAGATAATTATTTCTGGTGGATCTGTGCCCGAACCTGGCAGATGCTTTGGTTTTTAGTGTGCGTCTCAATTAAATCTTGAAAACTCGGGCTCACCAGCCAGCAGGAGTCTGAAGCTGCTTCCCACTTTCCCGCAGCTTTTCAGTTGTATGCATGGATACCTCAAAGGCACAAAATGTGTAACTTGCAGCTGCTCTTTCATGTTCTATCCTAGAAGAAGCTACTCAAGAACAGGGAAAGGATCATGGGCCTGCAGTAGGGTTGTCAGCCTCCGGGGGGGGGGGGGGGCTGGATATCTCCCAGAATTACAACAGATTGGTCTCCAGAAGACAGAGATCAAGTCCTCTGTAAAAATGGCTGCATTGGAGGGTGGACTCTGTGGCATGAACCCTGCCGAGCTCCCTTCTGTCCCCAAAACCTGCCCTTCCCCAAGCTCTGCCCGCCCGCCCCCCCCCCAAATCTCCAGGAGTTTTACAACCTAGAGTTGGCAATCTGAGCCTGCAGGCCTCGGTCCCCCCCCCCCCCCCAGATTAACAGTGGAATCCTAAAAACACCTTCTCGGGAGTGGGCCTCATTGAGCCCCCTTCAGGAGGATCCTGAGCGAAGCTCCTTGGGACTCTTCTGTTCAACCAGGTCTCCTCGCCTTTTAGTTTCCGGTTAAAAATTCTTTGAGCCACACAAAGGAAAAACGTAGCAGCAGTATTCTACCCCATTAACCAGTAAGAAGAACTAAATTTAATCCACTCTTGCAGTTTGGATCAGTAATGTAAACTATGATGTCCCGCACGCACTTCAGTTCCTTCCTTTACACACGCTGACCAAGGAAGGAAAAGGATGCAGGATTTCTTAAAGGTTATAGTGACCATTTTGCTTGAGTACACATTGAACTGGCATTTGTTGTTCTTGACTGAGTATATGTTGGTGACCCGTCTTTTGTAATTGCACAGTTTAATGCATTAAGTAACTTCAAAAATGTTTAAAAACATTAAAGCACACCCTTTAGCACAACATGTTTTGGTATAGTGGTTAAGAGTGGCAGGTCTCTAATCTGGAGAACCAGGTTTTACTCCCCACACCTCCGCTTAAAGCCAGCTGGGTGACCTTGGTTCAGTCACAGCTCTCTCAGAGTTCTCTCAGCTCCACCCACCTCCCAGGGTAATTGTTGTGAGGATAATAACACACTTTGTAAACTGCTCTGAGTGGGTGTTAAGTTGTCCTGAAGAGCAGTATATAAAACGAATGTTGTTGTTGTTGTTGTTATGGTTCCCCCACCACAAAATGCATGGCTGTACTTTGCCTGGGCCCAACTGTTTAACAGCATCTCTCTGAAGCTCACAACAAGCTCAGAACAGTGTTTGAGGCAGGAGAATAAAAGACTCTTCCCTGGATATTCATTCCCACAACAGGTGTTAGAAAACAAAGAGAGTATTATTTGCAAGCACAAGAGACAACTTGCCAGTTCATAAATGGGCTGTGCTTCGTAGCCAGAACCTGACTGGCTTTGTGGGATTTTCTCCATTACATGGGATATATTTCTCCATCAACTGGAGAAGGCAATCAGGCCAACCTTTTCACAAATTAATGTCAATAGTAATATAGGGTGTCCTTTAATAGAAGTTTAACCGACGATTATTTACCAGCTTGATGGCCTTTACCAAGATGCCCTAAAAAGTTTCAAGAGCCCATTTCTGCACATTCAGTCCCTATTAAAGGGGACACGACATTTTCCTTCAGACCTTTTGGCAACTCTAAGTGGATCACCAATGGAAGTAATCAAAACAAAACCACCCCAAACTTGTAACCAACAACAGAAAACTACTGTGACAGGTAGGGCAAATGATTAAAGGGAGAGAGTTGTCGTTTCCTGGATTGAGAAGTTCATGCTGGCAATCATCATAGCTTCATACTACATATAAAAATCTTCTAAAAATCTTGATGTTGCCACACCAGAATTTTTCCCATGGTGTACAATTCTTCATATGCCTCAGGACATTATGTTGAATAACATCACAATTGTTGCATGTACCAACTCTTGAGCATTGCTGGACCATAAAGCAACTGGTCGCTGGTATCTATTTTCAGCATAAAAGCTGCATTACTAACTAGTTTGCTAAACAAAAATAAAATTTAAAAAACAGCTCTACTTTCTTCTAGCCCAGCTTAAAGTGCTTGGAAGCTTTCCCCTTAGCTTCCATGGGCTTTGGATGAAGACAAATTCTTTTCTAATGACATGTTTACTTTCCCAGCTCTATTTTTGTACTGTAAAAGCTGTGACTATATACAGAGACTGACTGTTGTGTGCTTTATAAGAATATATAAGGCCAGTATTAATTTATGGTCTTAAGTGAGGGAGAGATCAAATGACAAAAATGACCTGTACGTTCAACTGACCTTGTAGGAATAGGGCTTAGTCTTTCTTTTTCCTTAGCCCAGACTACTACCCATATCTGAAACCATCCCATTTTCAAGGACAAAATTATTGTTTCCATAATTCTAAATGTTTCTGTCAGCAGGTGAGGCTGCAACTTCAGTGTAACTTCCCAGCAATACAACTGCAACACAGCAGTTGCTGCATAAGAGTTTTGTGACATCTTAAAGACTACCAATATTCATTGTGGCACAAACTTTTCAAGATGACAATCTATTTTATCAGATGCACAAAGTACACAGTAAAATAGCTGGATATTATATACGTACAAGTACATGCCAATATTTTGCTGAGTATGCCATATCTGTGCATGTTAAGTAATGTGAGAAAATCATAATTGATTATGATTTTCTCATAATGTTCTTCAAAAAGTTGTTCAGTAAGATTACACCAGTGTACTCGTCTTAGCTGGTTGATTGAGTTGTAAGAGCTACTCATAATACATACAGCAAAAACTATACGTCATCTTTACAACAACAAAAAATGAACTGTTTTGTATTCAGTCTTCTACATACCTTACCAAAAGAATATAACTGGCCACCGACAAACCACTTGTTCCTTCTGGAATCAGTGTTTTAATTAGCTCATTCATTGTCACACTAATTAGCTTCATTTGTACATTATTGAAAGGGTTAAACACCAAACTGAGTACTAAGAAGAAAAGGGTGTGGTAATTTGATCAGTATTGTGAAATTGTTTTCAACGTGTTCCTATAGCTTTAGTTTCAGATCTTTATTAAAAACTTTCACTTCATGTTTTTTCTAATTTCCTTTGCTGCAGTTTTTTTCACAAAGCTGAATCATATCTTACCAGTAATTAAGCCATTTTTATCATACCTTTTAAAGATATTGTCTATATATGTAACCTCTATTCAAAGGTCTTTTATTTTACAGGCAAGAAAGAAAACTCAACACAAAATACTAGAAAATGTTTTTTAAAGCTTTGCAAACCTTAATAAATGAACCCTTAACATTTGATTTCTGTTTCCCATTTATAGTATTGTGGAAAGGACATACATAAAAAAACCTCTCAAACCCACAATTCTTCAATCAATCAAGATAATTAAGCATACATATCTATTACAATTAATTACATTTTTAAAAGCCATACATGGCTTAACACAACAGGCTTCCAACATCTTTCTTTCTTTTAAATCTAAGGGAAACTGCTGAAGTTATCATACAAGTTATCCAAGGATAAAGGAAATTGCAGGGTCAGCTTGAGGGCGAGGGGCGAGGGGACGGAGTTTAAAAAGTCACGACTTTATTGATTACCATTTATGGAGCCTTGGCTCAGCACAGGCCACGGATCCAAGCGCTGGCTGGCTGGCCCGCCTGCTACATGATGGCCCCCTCACGCCCCCCCCCAGCCCGCCTGCTGAGGGGGGAGCTGAAGGATGATAGTAAGGGGGGGTTCCATATGGGCATAAACCCCTGCACGGCTCCTCTGCCACTGGGGAGTGGGCATACCCTGACGGCCCCCAAGCTGGACTTCTCCCTGCCATGCCTTGCCCCCAAGATCCCTTAAGGGGATCCCCAGCTGTAAGGGACGCTGCACACAGACTGTGTTCCCCCCCTAATGGCTCCGTGCCCAATGCCAAAACCATCACAAGGGGCGGGTGGTCCCCCATCGGCTTCTGCCAAAGCTCCCAAAGCTGCAACCAACTTCTCGGTTGGTCCCGAATGTCCTGCAGCCTAATGTCCCATCCTCAGCCTGACAGTCGCATCCCACTGGGGCGGAGGAATACTTCCATCTCAAAGGCAACGTTCAGGTGGTGAAAGATGCAACTCCCTGCCGACTTGACAAAAGGCCCTGTAGTCTTGGCCACCTTCCTTCTGGCCATATCGATCTTTCCTGGGGAAACAGTCCCACCCCATGAGGGCCTCTTCAGCAAGTCTGACCGCAGGATGTGCCCACCTGTAAACCTGGCAAAATCCCCAGGTCTGCCAGGATCACTCACCATCAGTCCGAGCCTGGCTGAGCGCACAAGCTACTCTCTCTCCCCCAACTGAATGACTGAAGTGTCAGCAGGCTCCCACTGGGTGGCATACCACTAGGGTTGCCAGCTCCAACTTGGGAAATTCCTGGAGATCTGGGGGGTGAAACCTGGAGAAAGTGGGGTTTGGGGAGGGAAAGGACCTTGGCATGGCATAATTCCATACAGTCCACCCCTCAACGTAGCCATTTTCTCCAGGTGAACTGATCTCTGTGGCCTGGAGACTGGTTGTAATTCCGGGAGATCTCCAGCCACTACCTGGAGGCTGGCAACCCTACATAGCACATGGATGAGGGAGTCTCAGAGCATCCCCCCCTCCTGCCAAACCACTTCACAAGGACACCTCCCAGAAGCCCAAGGTTGTGCTCCGCATCCAGATCCCGCTGCACAGCACTTCACCCAGTGCACAATGCTATGCCTGCAGATCCGAACTGGCTTTGTGCTGCCCTGTAGTAACTAAAACAGGAAGGATTAATAGTGACTCCTGGGCGTATGTAGAACCAATATGCATTTGATCTCCATCTGCCCACAGCCTGGACTTGGGCAAGGGGAAGCCCAAGATCTGCAGCAACTGTGGCTGCTCTGGTCCTAAAGGAACTGGCCCCGGATTATTCAGCAGGCAGGCTCACGGCCTCCAGAGAGGACCTGAGCATGCTGTTAAACTGAGCCATCAGTGTAGACTAGGAGGGGTCTCTGGCCAGGCAGGTGGGCCAATAGGTAAGCCGGTACTGTGTGGACTGGGCATGGGAGACCTAGCTGACCCCAAAAGGTGAGTGCTCCCTCCCCCAGTTTGTCTTAGACCTCTTCAGGCCAAGGTGAATCCGGGAACCCCACAGACACACATGCCGAAGCTCAATGGTGCACCCAGAGGCGTCATGGCGAGAGCTGACCACTAGCTCCCCAGTCCTGAAGGCCCTGAAGAAGGCAAGAGTGTGAAGGCTGCTTTGAACAATTAGACCTCAAATGCCAACCAGAGAAACCCAGGAAGACTGATAAAACATTCCAATAAGCTTACAGGGTGCAGGTGGTGACCAACGCTAGTACTCCCTGAATTACTGTTTGCTCCCAACTTCCCACAGCTCCTCAAGGAACAAGTCCAGGTTCCTGCAGGCCTCTGGGGTGAGGGTGAAGAACCTCTCCGTCTGGAAACGAGACAGTGTTGTTATCGGTGCCTGCTACATTCCAGGCTGAAAACAAGATGTTAGCAGAAAAACCGGCCAAGCCCACCCACCCACCCCGCCCCTGTGCACAAGGCACACGACCCAACCAGAGCGTGAAGACTGCATGTTCGGAACCCTAACTATTGCCTGGTTGCTGTACCAGAAGTAGGCCTGCTTATTTTTAAGTTGCTCCTGCCTGTTGACAGCTGCCATGAGCATTGGAAAAATCTCAAAAAATGTGAGGTCATGCCAGAGGTCAGACCTGGCTCAGACTTGCAGTGGACTCCGAAGCCCACACTCCTAGCGGCCTCAGAATGTACCTGCCACTTGGAACACGTGTCCCATCTGTCCTGCAAGAGGGAGCCCCAAGATACCTGTTCAAGAATGAACACCAGTCCTTAAGGTTCTTCCTCATGCCCTTAGTACCCTGAATGTGATGCCAAAGGAAGATTGCCCCAGCCGTTGCCCTGGAGAGGCAAGCACAGAAGGCCTGCCCTGGGGAAGCCACCCTGCAGGCACAGCTGAGGTGCCAGATCAAGGACTGCAGTTCCTTGGTCCTGCCCTGGGAATGGGACAAAGTGTGACAGAGGAGCTCTCAGAGGGCTCGCCATTGGTCGGGGGAAGGGGGGCACCCCGAGACTGAGTCCAGCTTAATGCCCAGGCAAGACAGGCGGGTGGCCGGGCCTTCAGGGTTTTTCTGATCATCAAGCAGGGGATGCCCAGCTTGCCCACCAGTGCCAGAAACTTGGCCAGATAGTCAGTATAGGCAATGCCAACTATTGGCAAGCGTGTGGTCTGCCTCCTCCCCCACGGCCCCCTTTTTGTCCCTTCTAGTGGGCGGGCCTCTCCTCCCATCCTCAGCCTCCAGGAGCAGCAGGGTCAAAACATTAATATCGTTCACTTCCAGCCTCCTGATCCAGACCTTGCTGGCAAGATGAATGCCTGGGGGGGGAGGGGGTCCTCATTATCCCCGTAAGTGGTGTGGATCGAAGGAGTGCTTCCCTGCACACCCCCCCCCCAAACAGCCCAGGAGCCCAAGCATTTACCCCCTTGCCAGCCCTTCTCCGTGTGGCCCAGGTCAGCAGGCCAGGAATGTGGGCCACCTCCCCCCATTAATCCTCTACTCGGTCTCCATCCTTCCCTTCTGCAGAGGACTCAACAGAGGATCCCTCACTGCCTGAGTCATCCGCACAATGAAAAGATCTTCGGGACTGACTGCTCCTCTTCTTGGCAAGTCTCCTTCTTCCTTCAGGGCTCCTGGAGCTGCTGCTGGAGGGGGACCAGGCCCGCCTACACCCCTTCAGGTACCGAGCTCTCCCAGCAGGCTTGCCAACCGCCTGGGGTGTTACCAGAACTGCTTTTTATGGGGAAATTAGCAAGCAGTTTGGCTTGAGCTAGCGTGGATCTTTAACCAATATATACCAGAGTCAGTCTATCAGATTACTCAGACAAGAAAGAGGAGGCCAATATTCAAAAAAATAATGTTTACTAAAAGTGTGGCATAGGCCTGACATAGCACTTACATACAGCAGACATACAAGAGCTCAGAAATAAAGGTTGGAAAGTGTTACAGAGACATTTGCATGAGCAGGAACCCACTTGAGATCGATGGAATAGAGGCAATGCATTACCGGATCACGGTGAGGAGCAGAGATTCCAGCAGCGAGGTTGGGGGGGGGGGCGATGTACAGTGCCATCTGGGTTGGGGATGGGGCGCAGTGCCCGGCCGTGCACAGTGCCGGGCACCGGGCATGGCGCCCAGCACTGAGCACCTAGTGTCAGGCAGAGCCTGCTTAAATAGCCAAACATGTACCCTGGGGCGGGGGCCTTCCATGTGGTTCTCAGGAGGGGAGACAAAAGCTTGATGGTCCTATAACTATCGCTAATGGGCCACTTTAGAATCTGATTGTGTGATAGTGACACCTTGGGAAGGGACAAAAGGTAGGGAAGGAGTGCAGGGCGGGTTGATTAGATTTGACAGGAAGCTGGGTGGTACTGATGGGATCAGCTTGGAGTGTCAGTGCTTGATGGGCGCATCAATATGAATCCATTGTCTGTTTTGTTCAGCCAGCACATCTCTTCCGTCCCAGGGCTGTGGCCAGCGATCTGCACGATCTGCATATCAGGGTGAGGCTGGGCTCCGTGGACGTGACAGGAGCTGGTCTTGAAATGGCAGCTTCAGAGTAAAATGTCTTTGGTGGTTCTTTGCTGCCTGAGAACATGGCTTCTCCCTTGGCACGCGTTGTGGGCTGGCTAGCAGGCTGCCCAGTGGCAAGGGCAGGCCCAGTGATCGTCCTGCAAGGGGCTCCCCGTGGGAACTGACCAGGGGGTGCCTGGCCAGGCTCGTGGAGAGTCCCTCTGGCTGGCACTGTGCTGCTAGTGGCATGGCTCTGGGCCCAGGTGAGGTAGATGCCCAAGGAGGCAGGAAACAGGCATTGGTGGCACAGTCCATTGCAGCAGTGAGAACAGGAAACAGGCATGGGCAATGCAGCCCCTAACAGAGTCTTTGGTGGAGCTTCAAAGCAGCAAGGCAGGAAACTGGCCCAGTTCATAGCAAGCTCCATAACAGGAGGGAGGGCCTGGCAACGGGGTGGGGTGGGGGGGCTCAACAGGCTCTGGGACTGCAGCTTCCGCTGCTGCCCCAGGCCCGAAGACGATCAGCTGCTCAGCCTTTCGAGAAGCTTGAGGGCCCTTGATAATTCCCGCAGAGTGCAGCTGCCCCTAGTCCCCTTGGAATGGCCTTGCAGGCCGTAACAAAGGCCTCACCACCACTTGCCCTGGGACCCCTTAGAGCATTTAGCTTGGGTGGCCCTGCATGCCCTGGGGGAGAGCCATTACCGCCTGAGCTCTTGTGGGTTGCCCTTAGTACGGGCCCTTTGGTACAAACGCCTTCTTAGGCACCGCCCTGTGTTCTTAGGCTCCCCTCGTGTCCCTCACAGTAACGAGGAAAGTAGCAGCTCCCAGACCCTCGAGGTTTTGTATGTGTGTGTGCGTGTGCGTGGGTGTGTAGCAATAAGACCACTGGTGAGGTAGGAGCCTACCAGCCCTAGGCCAAGACTCCTCCTGCCTCCTCCAAGCAGCTGCTGCCAAGGCCTCCTCCGCTGCTGGGTACACTGCTGAGGTCCACGCGGTAAGGACTGCCACCAAGCCTCCACTGCATTAGCTGCTTCCCAGCGTTGCTGTGGGAGCCGCCTGGTGATACCGCTACCGCAGAAGCTAGCTGCCGCGGCAGCAGATCACCACAGGAGCCGCCGCCACTGAGAACCACCACTGCTGGAGCTGTCGGAGCAAGGACGCTCAGTGCTGCCTTGACGCCGGTCAGAGACAATGGCTGGAGGGAGGTGCTCGGCTCCCAGATATAAATGCTACCAGCAGACCTGACTGAAGACTGCAGTCTCCAGGTCCACCGGCAGAGCCTGCCTTGCCCCCCCCCCCCGCCATGGCCCAGCCAGTCCGCCTCTGATTGGCCAGGTGGGTGGTTTGAATCTATTGGCTCCCACGCAGCCTCAAGGAGGCTGCTGGGATCCACCTGGACCCCGAGGAAATGGCAGCTGCTCTGCACTGTACTTGATACATGCAGCTCACAGACGGAGGCCCCTCCCTGGTAAACCTGGGCCCAGGGCTTCCCCTCAGTTAGGATCCTAGACGCTTCCTCCGGAAATGATTCATACTCTGTACTTAGAAGGATATTGATACTTTCTCCAGTGCAGCAGAACCATACTATATTGTAGCATGAACCAGAACACAGCAAACGGTTTCAAATCATCAGCTCTGTTTCTCTTGAAGTTAACACTCGGTTCCAAGTCCAAACCTACGCAACACAATGCTCGTTTATGAGTGTAGGAATCAAGGAAGGAGAGAACTGACAAGTAGTTTTGCTGCCTTTTTGGAAGGGACTAGTCAAGAAAGTAGAAGCAAGTTTCCTAAGGAAATTCTTCTCAAAAATGAAAGTTATGAGACTGACGGGCATTCACCTGAGGGGAAAAACATATGACTCAAAGAAGAGAATGGGAAGAAGAGCAATGAAGGAGAAGGTTACAATAAAGAGCAGCACAGTGAATTCTTCCCACAGGAACAGGATCCAGTACAATCGCAGGAATATGCATCTTCCGGATCTAGAGAGTGATGTGCTGCCATCTAGAGACACTGCTTTTGAACTCTTTTTACAAGTTCATATTTGCTTATTTAAAGTATTTATATTCTACTTGACTCCCAATCAACAGAAACATAAAAGGCACTTTGTTCTCTTCAAAAGAGCAAAAGTCCAGTAGGTATGAGTTTTTGTGAGCCACAGCTCACTTCGTCAGATACAGCTAGAATGTAAGTCCATCTGTCCTTATATCTTGGAGAGTGATTACAGAAGCTGAATGACAAGAGCCGGTGAAAGACAATGGTAGGTGTGACTGGCTAGGATGGGGCATTCAGAGGGGCGATGGGTGTGGAGAAATCAGCATTGGTAATGAGACAGGAAGTCCATGTCTCGATTCAGTCCAGGTGGATGCATTGTCTTGAGCTTTGTTACCCGTTGCAATTCAGCAGTCTCTCTTTCTAATCTACCTTTGAAATTCCTATGCAGGAGAACTGCTACTTTTAGGTCAGCAACTCAGTGTCCTGGAAGGTTAAAATGTGTCCCCATTGGTTTTTGAATGTTGTGGTTTTTGATGGCAGATTTATGTCTAGGGATGATTTTTTAAACTAGTGGATGGATAACCACCTGTTTGAGCAGCTGGGGGAAGACGCCCTGAGTTAATGATTGATTTGCAATATACCTCAGTGATTCACTTATGTGGTCCTTACTTGATTTTAACAGCCAAGATGGGCAAGGATCGAGCACACACTATTAATGACCTACAACCCATACTGGATTGTGACACTCCCCTCCCCCCTGGGGAGAGGTGACCTTTTCTTGCTTACAGATACCCTGCCTGAAACAACTACTCACCTGCAATGATAAACTACTTAACAGTAACATGGACTCTGGTACCAAGGCCCGCAACAAACCAAGATGCCAACTTTGCTCTCATATGGATTCGAGCAACATCATCAGTGGACCCAACAACATCAGCCATACCATCTCGGGTTCATATTCCTGCTCATCCTCTGATGTGATTTATGCCATCACATGTCAGCAATGCCCTTCCACCTACATTGGCTAAACTGGCCAGTCCCTTCGACAAAAAATTAATGGACTGAATCGAGACCTAGGCTTCCTATCTCATTACCAATGCTGATTTCTTCACACCCAGTACCCCTCTGCATACCTCACCCTATCCAATCACGCCTGCTATTGTCATCCACCGGCGATTGTCATTCGGCTGTAATCACTCCACTCTCCAAGATATAAGGACAGATGGACTCACAGTGAAGAAGTGAACTGTGACTCACAAAAGTTCATACCCTGCCACAAATTTTGTTAGTCTTATAGGTACTACTGTTACAGAGAGACTAACACAGCTACCCATCTTTACTCTTCCAAAGTTATTCCAAGGGGTTGTTTGCATTGGGTATTGTCCCAAATTGTGCATATAGGGCAAATTCATATAGTTTTTTATTATTTCTGGAGCACCATGGTAGTTAAGCATTGTATATAAAACATGAGATACAGGTCAGGCATAGGCCTACAACCCAATATTGGACAATGAGGAAAAAGATAAAAAGTAGGACAAAATCTGAGAAAACCAGAATGAAGAAATAAATTTTTAAACAGGCATCTGATCATACCAACAGAAGAAGCCAGTAGTCTGCTGGAAGAGAAGACTGCAACAGGTAGTGAGCAAGGCTGAGACAGAGATCTTCACAAGGCACACAAAGTGAAACGGAAAGCAAAACTGTGCAATATGAAATCTCCACTTAGCCCTGAAATGCTTCTAGAACTTTCAGTTGTTCTTTAAGTCATGGTAAGCTTTCCGCATAAAAATGTACTAAAAATATATTTATTAAAACAAAGTTTCATGTCAAAAGGAAGCTGTTGGTTGAAGAAGATTCTATCCAGGGGATACCTCTTTCCCCTCTTAAAATAAAATCAGACATGCTCGTCACCTGACAAAACATGAAACGTGTTTTTCAAAGCCAAGTTCATAAAATCTTGATTCTTTAATAAAAGATCTGCATTGTGCATAACCATAACAAGCATGTTGATGTGTAGGGACTGAAACAAAGACATCTTTGGTCACTCTGGCTTGGCTTGCAGTTTATTCTTCTCTGGCTCAAAGAAATATTCTTCAATAGCACGGACCAGTTCATTCAGTTCTTTCTTCAGCTTTTCAAAGTCACTAAAAACGAGTCCAAAAAAAGACAGGCTAATAATACAATCTCTGCTGTCTGGCTTTCAATCTGCTAACATTTTCATTCATATTAAGAACTTTTGCATTTCATTTTTTAAATCTGTCCAACAGAATTGTATTAAAGATTAATTCTACTTGTAGTATGGAGCACCCCCCACCCCCGCCCCAAATTCTCACATTTAAAGGAAGAATATCGAGATCTGCGGCCTCAAGGAAACCCGAGACCGTACATTTTCCAGTCGACATGGCTGCCAGTCCCCCTGCAGGCCTCCATTTTCCAAGATCCTTCCCAGCTTTAGGGCAGGACTAAGGGAAATTGGAGAGAAATCAACACCAAGCAGCTGGGCTGTGGGAGAAGTAACACAAGGTCCCTCCCAGAGGGAGGGGGCATTCTTCTCCCAGGAGCTGCGTGGCGGAGAAGTAGCCACCTGCAGGAGAGGATCCCTCACCTGGAGCCTGGGCTGGATCCAGGGAGGGCCAGGTATTGTAGCGAACAGTCAGCAGCTGCATGAGAAGGCTTTATTATTTTCTTGCCAGCTTTTTAATGTATTAATTTTGCTTTCTGTAAATTAATCCTGTTAAACGGTTTCTCACAAGCATTTCTTTTCCCAATTGTTTAGTGACTGCCCAATTAATAAAGCCGTTTGCTTTATCTGCGTCCTCATACCTCAAATTCGACCAGTCACCTGACAATGCCCTCAACAGTAGAGGGACACTGCTGGAAAGGATGAAGGGAAGAGGGGTGCTCTGGGCCCTCCATAGCTGAACTCCCAGATTAGAGTGGTGGCAGCCAGTTAAGTCCTTAACTGCTCCTGGGATGAAGAGAGCAGGAGGGATAGGAGTGTGTGTGTGTGGGGGGGCTAAATGACTCCCCAGGGGAACACTCGTGATAGGCAAGTTCCTCATGACCCCTCTTGCCTGCAGCAGAAAGTGAAAAAAAAATTTGAGGCACACTCTATAAAGTATGATTTCAGAGTAAATGTTATTACTAAAAACCAAAATCACCTTTCATTTATCCAAGCGCCTAGAGTGATGCAGTACATTTGCAAGTCTCAGTCTCATAAGATAAGTCTAGCATGCCCCTTTCCCCAAGTTAAATCTGTGGGGCCGGTATTCCACTGTATAATGTCCTTCAGATACATTTCAGTTCTATGATCATCGCAGTGCTAGGCTGAGAACCACTTGCCCTTATTGAGCTTAGTTAGCTATTTTATGTAGAACAGTCCCTACTGCCAAACGGGGAAAAGTTGCACCAAAACTCACCAAAGCAACAAGAAACAAAGCAAGCCCTTCATGTGAAACTACATGTGTGCACATCTCCTTTGATTGGATTTTAGCCATTTCATTCTATAATCCTGATTTTGACATTTGGTTGGTAGCTGATTTAATCCACTCTGGCACAAAGATCAGTTAAAAAAATAGATCTGTTCACTCATTCCTGACCACTGAAAAAAACTCTCCCCTCAGTCAAGCAGTCATTTAACTCGTTCATCTAGTTTCATCTGCATAACCATAATAGAATCCTAAAACTTAAAATTCAAGTTCATTTAATAATCATATTGTTTCCTATCCTTTTCCCAAGCAGCTTGGTGCAGGCTATCATTTCTTTACAATAGTGCTGTGAAGTCTATGAGACTGAAATAAAATGACTTGCCTAAGATCTCCCAGAATGCTTTGTGAGGAATTTACATGCAAGCCTGCATTGCTACCTACTAAACCATCAGGCTGACTCTCCACTCAAAAAGGGTTAGCTAGCCCATATCATATTTTAACTGCTGCTGAACAGTAACTAAAGGGTGGATTTGTCTCTACTAGACATGGGCACGAACTGCATTACGAACTTCAAAAACCCATGAAATTGGCAATTGCGCGATTGCGATCTGGCAGTTCGTGACTGTCTACGGCAAACGAACCAGTGTTCGGAAGAGGCCTGGTTCAGTGCGTTTGGCCGCGGTTCGGGAAGCCAGACAGTCAGGCGTCATCAATCAATTCCCCTGGAAACGGAGCCAGAGGAATGCCTGAACTGTGTCTGCGCTCCTTCTGTCGCCCTGGAAATCTGAATCGAAGCCCAGCTTACCTTGATCGGCAGGTCTTCCTTCCAACCATGGAGCTGCAAAGTGGTTACAAGTTGGGAGAAGGGGGGAGGGGGTGTTCTGTAGGAACGGGCACTCCAATCTCATCCCTGCAAACCCTGATAGGCAGCTCTGACGGCCAAACACAGACCTCCTACGTTGCTCTATGGGACCTCAGCTTATAAAAAGCACTGCGCTCCTAGGCTGGCTTTCACTTTCAGCGAGCAGTGGAGTGTGAGAGCTGTTGCTTGTTACTTGCTAGCCTTTGGGGAGAGACAGAGAGAGTATAATTGAGCTTGGATTTTTGTGGGGGTTTCCTGGGGGCCTCAGATTGGAGAGGGTATAACTCCAAGATCCCTATTGCAATCTTGACCAAACTTGGGTGCTGGCTGGAGGAGAGCCTACTACACACTCCCTGTGAATACGGGCTCTCTAATTGCAACGGGGGCCATTCTGAGCACCACAAACCTCAAACCGGTTCGGCAACGGGAAATGTCCGTTGCGATTTGCGACTTTGGGATCGTCATCGGCTCCAAACCACCAACTGTGGATTCGTTAAATTTTTTTGGTTCGTGCCCATGCCTAGTCTCTACTACATGCTAAAAGGCAGAGTGAGATTGTGAACTGTAATAAAAGTTAATAAAACACAGCTGGGTTATTTCAGATTTGGAGTACAATGGAATGCACTTCTGTACTTTTTTTTAGCATCTAGAAGAAATTTCATTGGCCATTTGACCCACATCTCTTTCATTAAATAGTCTTATCCTAAACATAAGACAGTCCTGAATAATTCACATCCAGCAACTCCATCACAACCCTACAGAGGCAGAGTGTAAGCTTTAAACAATAATTTGAGACAAAGAGTTAACAATTCCAAAACGTACCTGTTTCCAGGGGGGGCACAAAGCTCTGCATAGTATTTGATTTTGGGTTCAGTTCCACTGGTCCTCATGGTAGCCACACCCCCATTATTAAAGGTAAATGTTATCATTTGGCTGCTTTTACTAGTGGGGAGCACCTAACATCAAGAGAAGGTAATGCCATTAGAATTTTGCCTTTTAGATTGGTGAGTTCTAGATGCAAAAACATTTAAAGACAAATCACAGATCACTATTTTTAAATTGGAGGGGAGAGTATGGATAAAGAAACCTTTCCCTGACTGTGATGTAATGTCCCTTTAACGGAAGTAGCCTCCCAGCAGAGTTGTAAAGTAGTTCCCCTTTTGGGAGGCTTCTGTCATGTTCTGACTATGTTTCTTGTGTGTTCAAACCAAAGGGACTCCATTTTAATCCTGTCAGTATTTTAAGTGCTTCTTTTGCAGGTGGCAAGCAGTTCAGTAGCAGTTATCTTAGTGAAGAGGAATGTTATGACTACAACCTTTCCAGCCTTGAGAAACTTTCACTTTCCCAGCCTCAAGCCGCTTGCTTTGAGAACTGTGGGGGGAGGATGGGGCCTGCAGGGGTATGCTACTCTGTACCTTAACCTTTGCCTGTCATTCGTAACAATACTCATGTACCAGCCAAGATATTGCATCTTGGAAAGCGGACTATAATGGTTGCTTATATTCAGTAAATCTTTTGAAACCAATGGACTCATGTCTAATTGCAAGAGGTAGTCTGGATTGCAACTTTTAGTAAGCCACTGTCTGACATTTTGTTACGAATCACATCTGTTCCAATGCCTAAGCTGGAGGAGACGGATACCAAGGCCGCGTCCGACAGGGACCCTTTGTTTGATCCTTATGCTCCTAACTCGGAAGGACTGGAACCCACATATCAACCCATTCGGGGGGGGGGAACGGAGTCAAGCCATACCACGGTGTATACCCTCGTGCCTGACAGAGCGGGAGCTTGACCAAGGGCGGCGGTGGAACCCCTGATATCGCTACCTACACCGAGGCAGTGGGGTTCGAGGCCGAGAAACGAGGGAGAGAAGAGCGAGCACGGTGTTTTCCAGACCGCAAATGGATGGGAAAAGAGTTGTCGGCGCATCTGTAGAGAGATCCAGTAGTCAACCGTGGTATTACTGGAACAGAGAGTCCGACCAAATAGAATGGGACTTAAGAGGTTCTGAAAGTACCCAAGTGTGGGAAACTTCCTGCCGTGATCTGATGAGTTGGGACTACGCGGAAGTCACCCCGTGGACGGGGCAACACGAGTCGAGTGATCAAAGTTGGCAGCAATTACAAAGCCGAACTTTAGCGGTGGATGCTGGGATTTCAGCAATAACGGGACTAATGAAAGGAATCCTGGCAGGCATATCGGAGGAAGGAGAAGGTACCGGGGCCACCGGAATGGGAGAGATTCGACCGTGGCCCCGAGCAGCCGCCTCCTATCCGAAATATATAGAAACTACACAACTTCCAACCGAACCGCTCCAGGAATTACCTGAGGAAGATGTCGATACCTCAGCCCCAAGACATGTACAAAGATTGGAAGAGAGAATCAGCAGCATGGAGGAGAGTTTAGCGCATGCAGTTCACTTGCTGTCAGCATTGGTGGTAGGAGGCCCAGGAGAGGGGTCTCCGCAAGAAGTTGGAGAAAGCACTAGAGTTTCAATTGGCCGAGGGGTGGCAGCCCTCCAGAGGATCTTACCTGGATTATGTCCAGCAGCGGACCAGGTACCCCCTCAGGATAAGCAACCGCTTATACTGGCTGATGATCAGCAGGAGCCAGTGATGCTGCTGCCTGATCAACCTCAAGGGCCACCAGATGAGATTCCGAAAGGGCCCCCCTTAGACGCACCGCTGGGGCCTCCGGGAGACAATGGAGGAGAAGGGCCGCTGGAGCAACCTCCTCTCCAGCTGCTAGAGCAACCTCCCCTCCAGCCGCAGGAGCCGCCAATCCTCCCAGAAGAACAACCTCTGCAGCCGCAAGAGCAACCGCCTCTTCAGCCTCTTCCATGGGGTCCAGCACCGCAAGGTCCTCCACCTTTGAGACCGCGAGGTCCCCCTCCACGTCCTCAGGGTCCTCTGGCTCCAAGACCGCAAGGCCCACCACAGAAGCCACCGGGTCTTCCTCCTCCGAGACCGCGGGGGCTCCCACAACCAAGACCCCAACAACCCCCTTTACAACCTATCCCGCGACGACCTGATGCGTGGCTGGAACAGAGTCCGGTGCCTTTACAGTACTACCCGCTACCATCACCGGTTGCCAGACCTCAGGAGCTACCAATGGGATGGGTGAAGCTGGAAGCTACGTTCGACGGGGATCCCGCGAAACTGGGATTTTTCTTAGTACAAGCGCTGCAATTTTTTAACCGTTGGGGACATTTGTTCGAAGATGAGGCCAGTCAAATCGAACCCCTGGGATCCCGTCTACAAGGAAAAGCAGCAGAATGGTATGTAGCGTTGTATGAATTGGGGGCCCCGGAATTAGACTCCTTGCAGGGATTAGTAGCTGCACTCCGAGCCCAATATGAAGATCCTTTAGAGGAGAGGAGAGCCCGAACAGAGTTACAAACCATTAGACAAGGCAGTATGTCGGCCAGAGACTATGTTACTAAATTCTGACAACTAGCCACCAAATGTCCAAGGTGTGAGGAATCCACCAAAATAATTCTGTTTAAACAAGGCATGAATCCCAGATTGCTGGATCGAGCCCTTATGCAAGATAATCCCCCCACACTCTTGGGTTGGATTCAATTAGCATGTGAAGTAGAAAACCGCATGCAGGAAGTACGGCTTGTAGAGCAAGCAACAGGGCACCGGCGGACCTCAATAATTGTAAGAGGGGAAGGGGAACAGGATACGCAACCAGAGGATCGAGAGATGCTAGATGGCAACAAGGACTATGCCTACATTGTGGCCAAAGCGGTCACTTTGCGGCACAATGTCCGCTCAGGCCTGTGCAAAGAACTCCGTTCCTACCACGGCGAACAGTCTCTACCACCCCTCCCCCACCATACCGCCCAACGCCAACTCCACGAACAACAAGAGGGCGAGGTGCTACCCGTAAAAATCCTCCTGAGAGAGGGTTAGAGCTAGAAGAAATTATGGACCTTGATCCAACCGCTCTAACCAGCGAAGAAGGACCTGAAAACCCCAATTCGGGAAACAAGATGGATCTGTTGTAACGGGACCCAAACGGCAGATCAAGCCCCAGTCGATTCCCATAGTGGAAAGACCTCGAGGGTCCATACTATTCATGCCTGTTACATTGGTTAATCCGGAAAGAAAGACTCATATTCGTGTACAAGCCCTAATCGATTCCGGTTGCTCCAGAGACATCATTGCACCTGCTCTAGTAAATGGATTAGTGCTCCCAATGAAAGAACTCGAAACTCCAGTTATTTTTGAACAAATGGATGGTACAAATATGAACCCAGTCACCACTGAAACAATACCTGTAATCACAGGCATGGGTCAGAATTGGGAAACAAGATCCTTTGTCATCAGCTCTACAGCCAAATACCCTTTGATTTTGGGAAGCAGATGGTTGTGGGATCACAACCCAGACATAGACTGGACAGTTGGAAGCATTAGCTTTAAACACGATAGCTGCAAAAATCATCGTTGGAACCAAAATTGGGGTAACAATCCTACCCTCATGGAACAAGCACTATTAACCCAAGAAGAAATCAAACAAATACCTAAAGAATACAGAGCTTATTTGCAAGCCTTCACAGAAGAAGCAGCTAACACCTTACCTCCACATAGGAGGACAGACTGTGCAGTAGAAATCATCCCAGGAGCCGCCTTACCCAAAGGCAGACTATATCCCATGAGCCCAAATGAAAGAGAGGAGCTCCGCAAGTTCATTGACACTAATCTTCAAAGAGGGTTCATCCGACCAGCAAACAGTCCTCATGCTGCTCTAGTATTGTTTGTGAAAAAGAAAGATGGAGGATTAAGACTGTGCACTGACTTCAGAGGACTTAATGCAGTCTCCTCCACAAACGCCTATCCCATACCCCTCATCAGAGGGGAAGTAAGATGCTTACTTCCACGTTCGTATAAGGGAGGGGGATGAATGGAAAACCGCATTCAATACACCCTTAGGACAGTACGAATATTTAGTTATGCCTTTTGGCCTGGCTGGGGCCCCTTCGGTTTTCATGTCCATGATCAATGAAGTATTGCACAAATTTTTATATAAAGGAGTAGTTGTTTACCTAGACGATGTCCTAATTTACTCTGAAACAGAAGAACACATAGACTTAGTACAAAAAGTCTTAACTACTCTAATGTGCAACAAATTGCCCATCAAATTATCGAAATGTGAATTCCACAAAACTGAACTCAGTTATTTAGGATACTGCATTTCCAAAGATGGGCTAAAAATGGATCCAGGCAAAGTGAAAGCAGTCCATGAATGGCAAACCCCCACAACCCGTAAAGAACTGCAATCCTTTCTGGGGTTTGCCAACTTCTACAGAGAATTTATACAAAACTTTGCCCGAATAACTCTTCCCCTCACTGAACTATTAAAAACCAAAAACAAAGGGGAACAAGCCAAAAAACCAAACGTTAAACTATTGTGGACACCACAATGCCAGTTAGCTTTTGATCTTCTAAAGCAGCAATTTATATCCGAGCCAGTGCTACAACACCCCGATGAAAATCGCCCATTCATAGTACAGGTGGTAGTACAATAATGGTAGTACAATACTGCGATTGGGGGTGTCCTTCTACAGCGTGGGGAGGACAAAGTTCTTAAACCTTGCGCTTATCTTTCTCGAAAATTTTCTGAACCGGAGAGAAATTGGAATGTTTGGGAAAAGGAAGCTTTTGCTGTAAAAGCAGCACTCTCCTCTTGGAGGCATTGGTTAGAAGGGGCCCACCATCCGTTTGAGGTATGGACAGATCACAAAAATTTAGAAGCTTTACGTAGTCCTAGGAGATTAAATTCCAAGCAGTTGAGATGGGCGGAATACTTTTCAAAATTCAATTTCACTCTCGAATTCCTGCTCGGCAAGACAAATTTTCTTGCGGACGCCCTATCACGCATGCCCCAACACAAAAGCAGGAGGGAGGAGACAGTGGATACAGTATTTTCGCCTACGCAATTAGGAGGAGTGGTCACAACGCGCAGCCGCGCAACACAACCTCCTCAGTCTGATCAGGGGTGGAGACAAAAACTGAAAAGCGAAGTGGAAAAAGAGGGGGAGAGTGTGCCCAAGGAGAAACTAATTCAATCTGAACAAGGGGAACGGCTTTGGGGTGATCGATTTTATGTACCAGATAGTTTGAGAAAAGAAGTATTGCAACGCTGTCACGATGCTCCAACCGCTGGCCACTACGGATACTTAAAAACGCTCCATCTAGTCCAAAGGCAATTTTGGTGGCCAGGCATGCGCAAAGATGTTTCACAATATGTGGCTTCATGCCCCATTTGCCTCAGCGCCAAAACGCGAAAAGGCAAGCCTCCTGGACTCTTACAACCCCTTGAAACCCCAAGTAGACCGTGGGAAATCATTTCTATGGATTTCATCACAGATCTTCCCCCCTCCAAAAATCACACCTGCATTTTGGTTGTAGTGGACCTATTTTCATTCCACTTCATTCCCTGCACCACTATGCCTTCAGCAAAAAGGTTGGCGGATATTTTTCTGAAATATATTGTAAAACGCCATTCCTTTCCATCGAAGGGGATATCTGACCGCGGCGGACAGTTCGTTGCCAACTTCTGGCGGGAGCTTCTGCAACTTATGGGCATTGAACAAGGCTTAAGCTCCACCCACCATCCGCAAACCGACGGGCAATCAGAAAAAACTAATCAAATATTAGAACAATTTCTCCGCTGCTACATCAATTTCCAACAAGACAATTGGATTGATTTATTGCCTTTAGCAGAATTTTCCTACAACAACAGTGTGCATGCTTCTACCAGAGAAACATCTTTCAAAGTAGTTTATGGCTATCACTTTAAACCATTCCCTTTTGAAGCTCTTCCCCTGCGACAGCTTCTAAAGACGTTTCAGAATGGTGGGGGGAGGCAGCTCAACAATGGACTCTTATTCAAAAACATCTCGACAAAGCTAAACAGGACTATAAGAGATACGCTGATCGCCATCGTGTGGCTGAATGGGAATTGCATCCTGGGGATCTTGTTTATTTATCCACAAAAAATTTGAAAGTTGCACAAACCAGCCGGAAATTAGCATTAAAGTTTTTGGGACCTTTTCCAGTTCGTAAAATAATCAACAAAGTAACTGTAGCACTTGATTTACCAAAGAATCTGCGTCACGTGCATCCTACTTTTCACATCAGCTTATTAAAAAAGGTCCCCCCAGCAAATCAATGGCACACCCGTGCTCCTCCCATACCAACCTTGATTGATGATCAGATCCATTACGAAGTACAGCAAATTTTGGACTCTAAAATCAAACGTAATAAGCTATTTTACCTCATCAGATGGAAGGACTTTGATGAGTGGGTGGAGTCTATTCATGTTCATGCTCCTAGGTTGTTAAAATCTTTTCACACTCTCTACCCTCTCAAACCCGGGGGTGGGGGAGCATTTTAGAGGGGGCAGAATGTCATGTTCTATGTTTCTTGTGTGTTCAAACCAAAGGGACTCCATTTTAATCCTGTCAGTATTTTAAGTGCTTCTTTTGCAGGTGGCAAGCAGTTCAGTAGCAGTTATCTTAGAGAAGAGGAATGTTATGACTACAACCTTTCCAGCCTTGGGAAACTTTCACTTTCTCAGCTTCAAGCCGGTTGTTTTGGGAACTGTGGGGGGAGGATGGGGCCTGCAGGGGTATGCTACTCTGTACCTTAACCTTTGCCTGTCATTCGTAACAATACTCATGTACCAGCCAAGATATTGCATCTTGGATAGTGGACTATAATGGTTGCTTATATTCAGTAAATCTTTTGAAACCAATGGACTCATGTCTAATTGCAAGAGGTAATCTGGATTGCAACTTTTAGTAAGCCACTGTCTGACAGCTTCTAGAGATGTCAATAAACTGAGCTGCTTACTAGGTGGGACGTCTGAATGACGTGATGAATATTCTTCATACCCTCGTCTGACAGGACGACATTACACTGACCTGAGGCTGAGGAGCTACCTGTCAGTTGGGGGCGGGGGGGGGAGCTCTATACGGCTAGGGTGCTCCGGCACGTGTGGGGCATGCATTCCTCTGACAGGCTTTTCTCCCCGAGGATCTTTGCCAAAGTAGTGCAAATGGCACTGCATGCACTGTGCCCGCAAAGGCCCCTTGCCACGGGCACCAACAAAAGACCAACACGGGCTGAAGTACCTTGCCTGGAATGGACAACTCGGACTCTAGTATTTGATAACATGTGAACAGTTCTTCCCTGCCTCCCTGTACCGCTTGCAACAAGTCAATCTCTTAATGCAGCAAGCTATACCAAGAAATCAGAAAGTACTTTAAAAATTACTATCAATATCACTTTTCCATGCAGACATAATTAAATCCAACTCTTTTAAATAACTGTTAAAATAGCAATGCGGGACTGGTATTAGTTACCACTATGGTGACACCATACCAATAAAGACAATTACTTGCGATACAGGAAGGACACCCTCTCCAAAAAGAGGACATCCCACAGCTTGTTCTAGGAGTACGTATGAGTAAATGGAAGTAAATAAATTGATCTCCACGGACGTAGTGCCACTGGAAAAGTTGTCAGCAACTGAATGTTAGGGGAGGGGCTGCGGCTCAGTGGCAGAGCCTCCGCTTCCCATGCAGAAGGTCCCGGATTCAACACCCGGAATCTCCAGTTAAAAGGACCAGGCAGTACGTGATGTGAACGGCCTCTGCCTGGAAAGCCGCTGCCAGTCTGAATAGACAGTAGTACTGACCGTGATGGACCAATGGTCTGATTCCGTGTAAAGCAGTTCCACGTGTCCATAGGGGGGAGGCTGTGTGTGCGCGTGCGGGGGGGGGACGGACGGGGGGAATCAGCCTGCTGAAGCTCTTGAAAATTGAGAGAATCGTGGAGGGGGAGACTTTAGGAGGTGGAATTTCCAAAAAATAGTATCTCACTATCTAGCTATACTTAAGCCACTGTGTAACTGGTTTAAGATCATCATCTACCCTTCATGGACATGTCAGAGATCAAGCAAGCAACAGGTTTCACAGGACCAGAACAACAAAACAAGGCGGCAACTTACAGCCTTTTTGTCAGGCTGGTTACTGTCGTAGCCAGTAGTCAGATCTCTTACACCAGAAACGGAAAATCTCCCACAAGTCTTTGGATAAGTATTCTTCCCATCATAATTCCGAAGCTTCTCAAACAGCTCTTTAATGGTCTTCTGATCGTAACAAATAAAATATGATGCTTTGGTAACATGACATCCATACCTGTAAAGATAACATAGTTATCTGTGAACTCTGTATTTCCTGTACACAAAATGCACCTTGTTAAGTACACAAAGAAATTAAAAACCCACTCATTGTAGATGGCTTTCAGCTGCTGAGTCAGAGACAAATTCTTGGTTGCCAGAAAACTAGACATCTCTGCAGTTATGACTGCAGCGCTCACACCATCTTTATCCAGAACTAGAGGGCTGCACATGTACCCTGAGGAAAGAGTTATACAGAGAAACAGTTTTAGCACAGTTCTAGCAAAAGGTTTGTGGCAGGTTGTCAAAGCTGTAGATGTTATCATTACAACAGTTACAGATAAAATCATCTTGTCGCCATACTACATGATTATAAAGTCTCTGGACAAAGCTACATTGTTTTCATCTTCAGGTTTTCATGCAATTTTGATTTCTGATCTTAAGGCTGAGGGTCCACTTAAACTGACCGTCTACACTTGCAAAGGCATGCCGCTATAACGTCAGAATGGTTATGCAAGTGTCTGTTTCAGTACTGAGACTAGCAATCTGAGAAAGAAACGACAGAAGTAAATCTGATTTCAGATAAACCGCAGTGTAATTTGGGATTCTCCCACCCCCATCTTAAATATAGTAATACTTACTTTTGTTACTAATTGCTATTGTATTAGAAAATGTCTCAATGGAGTTCCATACTGAATTTTCAGACATCCCAAACAATTAGTTCATTTAGAAACATGAACCACAGAAGCATGCTTTTCCTTGACTTCTCACCAGCAAATCTTTCCCCCCGACTCTTTAGCAATGTAATTTGGGACTGTGTGTGTGCCAAATTGCCAACCATGACAGCACAAACTTCTCTAATGCACATCTTTTTATTTACTGGTTAATAAGGATTTACTTATTACCAATGGCTTCTTCAAAGGCAAATAAAACTATTTTCCCTTGGTCTCCAAGCTGTTTGGCTCGATTTCCCATCCACTTGAATCCTGTCAGTGTTTCCTATGTAAAAACAATATTCAGTGGGAATAAGTGTTACATCGATGTATAGGAGGAGGAGATGCATAGGACTCCACCGTCCCGTGCTGTCTGAACAGCTTACTTCAAAGTGGAAACCTTCTTTAAGTGCAATTGCCCTTAAGATTTTGGATGAGACGGTGCTGGAGAGCATGTAAGTGTCTTTAATGGTGCCAGGATCCAGATTCTGTTTTTTCCAGCAAGTGAAGATCCACCAGCCTAAAAGAGCTCCCAATTCATTGCCCGAAAACACTTTCCATTCACCGCTGGGGAAGGAAGGCACAACAGGAAGACACGATCATACGTAAGACACAACGGCTTGATCATTAAACCATACAAGAAACAAAGCAGAATGAGAACATTGTCTAGACGCTATAATTTAAGAGAAGGAAGGAAGGGCTGTGCAGCAAAGTGCGTGGGGGGTCCTCACTGATTTTCCACAGTTGGATTATGAGTTATTCTTGGAAAGAAAGCAAACTAAAAAGATAAATGAAACAAGGAATCTTTTTGCTATATTTATAGACTGCCTTTCAGCCACAAAAGCTCGCAGAACCACGTGATTTGTCGCATTTCCACGAACCACGAACCACAAACTTCACGGCCCTTTCCCAGTTCACGAATCAGGTTCATGGTTCATGGAATTTCACTATCATACACCCCAAGCCGGCTTCAGCCCATTGGCTGAAGCTGGTGCAGAGCGTGTGAAGCTGACAGCCCCGTAGGCAGGAGAATGGGGCTGTCAGCTTTACAAACCCCGTGCTGGCTTCAGCCTATCGGCTGAACACACCACAGGGTCTGTGAAACTGACAGCCCCCCGGTTCTCCTGCCACCCAGGGCGGAAGGAGAACGGGGGCTGAGAGATTTACTCACCCCACGCCAGCTTCAGCCCATGGGCTGAAGCTGGCGCAGGGTCAGTCAAACTGAGAGCCCCCATTTTCCTGCTGCCCTGGGCAGAAAGAGAACGGGGACTGTCAGTTTCACAAACCCCGCTCCGGCTTCAGCCCACGGACTGAACCTGGTGCGGGGTCTGTGAAACTGACAACCCCGTTTTCCTGCCGCTCCCTGGCGGGAGGAGACGGGAGCTGTCAGCTTCACACACACCGCACCGGCGTCTGCCCATGGGCTGAACCCGCTGCGGGGGTGTGTGTAAAACTGACAGCCCCCTTCTCCTGCCGCTCACTGGCGGCAGAATGGGGCTGTCAGTTTCACACACCCCTCAGTGGCGCCAGCCTGTCTGGGCTCACCAACCGCTCATGAAATGCACGAACCAGGGCCTAAAAAGTTGTGAGGTTCATTAACACGCAGCCCGACGAACCACATTTTAACGAACCACGAACCGGCCCGATTCGTGTGGTTTTTTGGTTTGTATTGCGATTCGTGCCCACCTGTAGTCAGGACGTATGTATCCCACATTGCTACTCTACAGATGCTGTCTCTTTGACCTGCAGACCACCAGCATCATAGCTTAGATAGATCAGACTAGATTCTATCTCTCCTCTTACCTATCCTGAGTGGTATTCCTAGAATAAAAGGACTTATTTTTTTTACTGAAGTAAACAGGCTCTATGTAAGTTTATTATCTCATCAACCCACACTCACATGCTAAACTGTGCTCACTAAACTGCTCTGCTTCTTCAAACCAGCTCTGCTTAAACAAATCATAGTTGACTAGCTCAAACTAAAGTTTCCTTCCCTGTCATTTGGACTGATGTCTAAATTAAGACAATTCTGATTTGGAGTGATGTCTAAATTAAGAAAATACCATCAACAGTAAAATGCACACATGGCTTGTTTAGGTTATCATTTCCTTCCAAACCCTCTTGGACATTCCCAACAGTGGCTATGTTGGTAAGCACTGAACTGACACAGCAGCCGTACCTTTCCTGTCTCTCTGCAGCAGCAAGTCGATCAGCATCTGGATCATTGGCCAGAACAATCTGAGCTCCTACTTTTTCAGCCAAAGCAAAGGACAGTGTCTGCAAGAGCAACGAGTCAGTGAGGCATCCCCCCGAAAAGCCTTAAAAAAGAATATTCACTTCTCTGAATGACCTCCAGTCAAAGGGAACCTATGCTGAGAGACCAAGACGTTGGATGAAACCATGGCAGAAAGGATCTAGAGCCGATTTTGACATCATTTCAACTACACAACTTGCAGAACTGCATGCTTGTCTTGTCTGATTATCAGTCATTAAAGCTACATACGAACTAGCCCCCTGTTATTGTGGGGGCTTGCAAGAGGGGGGGGGGACCAGGGAAAAATAAAAGTTTGACAGCTTTTCAAAAGATGTAGCTATATGTAAACTTAAAATAAAATTGATATGTATTTAAAATATGTTTATAAGGTTATCAGAAAAGTTCGGAGCAATACAAAAGAAATGTAGAAGGAAGAAATTTTACTAAGCAGTGTTTACCAGAACGCCTTTACCCTCCTCTGGATTTGGATATTTTACTGTTGGAAATTCTGGATCAGGCTCCTTCTGTTCAGGAACAGCAAACGGAGGGCTAAAGTCAAATGCATTAAAGGCCGACTGCACAAATTCATGGCCTACACCGTGCACAGAAGTATGGACAAATTTCAGCTTTGTTTCCTTGTTTAAATTCCTGAAATTAAGTACATTAGTGACATTAAATAGGCATATGGTTGTCTGCTACTAAGAACAGAACAGATATACTGTTTTTCTTTTACTGTAACTGAATTTAAGTTGCCTGACCATGAACTTCAGGCCACACTGATAGAAGCAGGTTGTATGTCCTAACAATGTTGTGCAATGAATGCCCCGATGGTCCAGAACCACAGAAGCTTGTATAAATCTACAAGGGCACGGTGCAAAAGGAATCCGGCATTTACACGGGTTTGGATCCAGACGAAATTTTCCCCCAGTGGAAAGGGAGATGAAATCCCTGCAGATTCCCCCCCTCCCTGCTGCACTCTCCCCCATTTGCCCCTCATGCCATTTCCCCAGGAGCAACATTTTTAGGAGATTCGTGGGAGGCAGTAAAGTCTGTTCTACTGACAGTAAGGCCTTCTGCTAGTGGAAAATTTAGTCTGGATCCAACCCCTTGTATTTCCTCTTTGCCAGTACTGCCAGCAATACCTGCTGCAGAGATTCTTAGAGGCAAAAAATTAATAGCAGAACATTCATTAGACATTGTTTTTCACGCTGCCTTGCCCTACTGGCTGAGAAATCTGGGATTAAAATGTGTTATTCTAGCCCGTGATAGGCAGGTGGAAGTCCATCTCAGCCTGCTGGTCTTTACCACCAGTGGAGATATCAGGAAAATAAACCCCCTATTTCCTATTACAGATTTCTCTCATTCTTATCTCCGACTCATGTTTTAAAATGATTATCCTTTGTTCTTATAGTTTCCTTACAATAGTTAACACTACACATTCATCCTTCTCCTCTCCCGGCCCCTCCTCAGTCCTTTAGGATCAGAAGTTTAATCCTGCCGTCCTATCATTGGACAACACAGATGCCCATCTTTCTTTCTGAGAAGCCAGCTTCAGCTTCTTTTTTGCTTTAATCCCGATGTACTCAAATGAAATACAGATTCATGTCCAAGACCTTCTCCACCAACTCACCTGTAAAAGCAATGTCTCTGTATGTCTTTAAAATAGTCCTTGTTGATCGATGCATAAGGGTCATGGAGAAGAGGACTTCTGTCAATCAGACTGTCCTCCCAAGCTTGAGGCCACACTTCCAGGTTCTCTTCAATAGCTTGAGCGATTCCTTTATCATGAGGGGCAATTATCTGAGCACCATTTTCCCAATAAACCTAGGCAACACATAAGCATATTGGCAAAGACTGTCACCAGCGCCATTAGCAGAAGACAAATGCTGGTGTAAATTGTGCCCTATTTGAACAGCAACCACAACCACCCTAATCATACTGCAGTTAATAAAGAAGCTAATCAACAGCCAATTTGGCCAATGAGTGGTTCAATTAAGGAACAACCATCAACTCCAAATGTGTCAGAAATCCAGAAAAAAATACGCAAGTGAATACCTTGTATCCATTGTCTTGCTTTGGGTTATGGGAAGCGGTAACCATAATTCCAGCAGAAAGTTTCAGATGAGTCACTGCATAGGGCTGCGGTGAAAGAGCACAAAGCAGTCATCTTAAAATGGAAAGAGGAGATGCAGTCGAACAATTGCTCTATTTCCTTCAAAACTACCAATGTGAGGGCTCCTTCAGTACAAACCCAGAAACTATTAAGGGAAAAGACCCTCCTCCGAAGGGGAAAACAAATAAGATTCTTCAATGGTACATTAATAAATATTTTTGTATATATTTTTAAAATACTTTTGTTATATAAAGTGCAAAGTGCTGAAATGTGCAATGTAATAATCAATGACCAAGAGAACCTATAAATATAATAATGTAGCCTTATATAAAAAAACTAGGTAACAATCCTTCCTGTCATCACATACACTCAATGTTACAATAAAATATATAGTCCACAAGTCCAACTGGTGAAAAAGGTGTCCTCAAAGTTAGTCTTGCAGGTAAGTATTCTCCAGGGTCTTCTTAGAGGCAATCCTTATTCTTTCTCTTTACAGGTACAATCACCATGTGCCAACTAGATGTTCCCACATTGAAGAATCCTATTATTATTTTTTTCTCTTCGGAGGAGGGTCTTTTCCCTTAATAGTTTCTATTTCCTTCAAAAAGCTACTGCAGGAGATACTTATCAAACTTCCACCCTATCCTTCTTCTGAGATACACCATATATGTTACGATCGAGCTCAGTGGGCAGGAGCGTAAAGACAGACATCCGAAGAGGCTGCCCTTCAGTCATGGAACTCCTTCCCACTGTAAATTTATTCAAGTCTGCACACATTTGGGAATCATTTTAAGACCTACTGGTTTGAGCTGGCCTTGGTGGAACAGGAACAAGCTGGGAAAAGTGAGACGTTTCATGGAATTAAATGAAATTTTATTTTACTAATTTTGGGTTTTGTTTTCCACCACACTTTTGTCAGTGGAACAGAACATTTCGACATCCTTGCTCCCACTGCAGCCTACTCACCTCCACAAAATGCTGCTCCTGGGGAAGAGAGACCCCAAGACCAATATGAGTGGGAAAATGGGGGTCTGCAACAGGAAGAGGGAATTGGTGGAAATTACTGGGAAATTTAAACATCTGAAAGTAGTGGAAAATTAGAGGAAAATTTAATCTGAATCCAGCCCTCCCAGTCCACTGTACCACATTAGCTTTTCCTTTACACTATTATCCAGGTTGACTAACCACATGATCACATACTGTACTGCTGGTTTCTACTTCAGCAAGAAATGTTTCAGAATTACTATAAGTAAACAGCATTTCATTGTTTGGCAACCCAGAGAATTCTGCAGCAGGCACACCACCTGTCTTCAACGTCCTGCAGCAGTACCATTCTCAAGGCACGGGGAGTGGGCCGTGGCAACGTGCAGAAAGAGATGCAGCTGGAGGAAGTAATTCAGACATATCTATCACATACTGCGGACTGCTGATGACTGGGCCACATTAACCAGTTCAGTTTTTAAAACCGTAAGAGTGTAAGCCACCTACCAGTTCTACCCTATAACACGCTGCCTGGCAAGGCAGGAAGACAGCTGCCATCTCCTGGTCAGGAGACTGGAAAAGTACTGAACTGTGGGGTTATGGGAAAGGTGAGCTAACAGCCCCACAAACCTCCCAGAGGTGTGCAAAACCTACAGATCAAAGGAGTGATCTATTCCAGAGTTCCTGATCCCAACCTCTCTCCATCCCTAAGTGCAGGCAACCAACAACCTGAGGGCTCTTCCTGTCCCACACTCAGCAAGCCATAAATCAGCCTTCTGCTATCAATAGATGCGCCTGATCAAACCTTCTCCCGTTTTATTGCCTTACAGTGCCAGACACAACCTGTTGAATTATTGTGCAAAAGGCTCCATCCTGCTCCAAAGGATGGATTTTTCCCATAAAAAGACATATAGGTTGGACTTCAGGAAACCAAATTTTAACAAATGTAAAGTTACGCTGGGTAGAATCCCACGGTCGGTAGATTCCCATGGTCAGAAATACTTAAGGAGAAGGGAGTTCAAGGGGGGGGGGGATTTCTTAAAAGCGAAATACTGAAGGCGCAATCACAAATGATTCCTATGAGAAGGAAAAATGGGAGAAGCCAAAGTGGCTCCATAAACAGCTTTCTAATGAACTAAGAAATAAAAAAGAGTCATTTAGGAAATGGAAGGAGGGCCTTAAAACCAAGGATGACTAGAAACTAGGGATATGCGCTTCGAGATTCGGTTTTAAAACCTGAATCGGTATTCCTGAAGCAGGTTGCTTCGGGTCAACCGGGAGCACTTTGCTGCCTGTTTGCACTTGCAAATAGCCAGCAAAGTTTTGCAAAAGCTTCCCGGCTCTTTCATAGCAGAGGGGAGGAGTGAGTGACTCACTACAACCTCCTCCTTCCCCCTCCCATCTGGTAAAAATTGGCGGGAAGCTTGAAAGCAGCACTTTCCTTGCTCTTGTGCAAACTTGAGATTCCCTCTAATTTCACTTGATGGGAGGGGGGAGGAGAGGGGAGTCGTACAAGGGGGAGGAGGGAAGGGAGATCAGAGAAGGGAGGGGGGAGTTAGGAGTGTCCAATCCCACTGCTGCATCCTTCTCCAAGCCAATGGGTTCTCTGGAAGGAGATGCAGCAGGGGATTTAAATTAGAGGCTGGCCTTTGGGCCAGCTTCCAATCTGTTCCTGCTGGCCTAGAGAGAGACATGGAGAGAGTGCCTGTAGCTTGGCTCTCAGTCTCTGTGGTGCGGCCTGGCCTTCTGGATCTTTCCGGACTGTGAGGATTCCCTGTGCTGTGACTGACTGACTCACCGCTGGGCTTCAGGGGACTGCTTTTCCCTTTTGAACCTTTTTTAGAATTACTGTTATTTTGTTCTGTATTACAAGTTACTGTTGGGGGCCTGTTTTTCAAAGTTCTTGGGGTGCCTTTTCAAGTTATTGTTGGGGGGGGCTGTTATTGTTGGAGGATAGTTGGGGGTATTTTACAGGTTACAGTTGGGGGGCTGTTTTTCTTGGTCTTGTTGGGGGGGCTACTTGGTGCTTTGCTGTTTGTAGGTGTGGGTTTTAGCTGCTCTTCCTTTTTAAAGTTATTGTTGGTTCTAGTTCTTCTGGTTGTTCTAGTTCTTTTGGGGGTGCTTCTGTGTGTGATGGGGAGATGTGAGTGGGCCTGAGGGGGGGCTACTTGCCTGGGTGGGCTGCTTTGATTTGCTTGGCTTAATTGGGTGGGCCTGAGTTCTCTAATTTCAGTTTAATTTGTGTTTTGCTTCTTAGCAAAAAATTTCTGCAGTGTGTGTGTGTGTGTGCTAGGGAGGTGTGAGTGGTCCTGAGTGGGGGCTGCTTGCCTGGGGGTTCTGGTTTTCTGTTTTCTTTGCTTAATTTGGGAGTGGTGATCTGCTGGCTAGTTTTACACTTGTTGTTTGAAGTTGGTGGTTGGCAAATTTTACAGTTGTTGTTTGGACTTTGGAGTTGGTGTTTCTTGTTGGTATTGGTGTTTTAAAGTTACCATTTGTTGTTTACTGCTGTTGTTTTGTTGGTTGAGGGTGGTGGGTTATAGCAGTTGTTTAGCAGTCATTCAGTAAAAATAGCAGTGTTTGGGTAGCATTACTCTGGGTTTCCAAAAACTGCTTAGTTTTAGTTTTTATAAGGTAGGCTACTTGTAGGCTTTTGTCAATCTTTTTGCCCTCTGAACTAAATTGTTAGGGAACCAAGGGTAGTTTCCCCCATAACAGGCTTTGTAGGAACGAAATTAGTTAGAGGTAGGTTCTGCTCAAATTACATATATTCATATAAATAGGCTGACCATTAGTACTCCCTTAACAAGGGTTTCCCTGCCCCCTTTGGCACCCTTGGAGCCAGGCCGGGCATGTTTTTTGTAATAGCCTTCCCTTTATATTGGGGTTTAGGGCCAGCTTGATTCCTGAAGAGCAATTCAGCTGTTTGGTGGTGCAGGTTTAGGTTCACAAAAATAGATAGGGCTGTTTAAAAAGATATTTAAGTGATCATCTCCAGGAACAGAGCCACAAAAACAAAGATCTCGAACAGGTAGATAGGTTTTTAAAATAAAGCTTTTGGCTAGGTGCTTGGGGGGGGATGTTTTAAAACCTTAAGAGCTAGTTAGTGTAGGTTCAAGGAGAGGTTCAGAATGAGTGACAGGAAAGCTGAGAGGGGCCCCAGGGGAAAGGCTAGGACTAAGACTAAAGGGGTAGAGGGGAGGGGGAGTGCGGTGGCTATCCCCCCATCAGAGTGGAGGAGGCCCTCCCCTGCGCTGCTGCCGTTCACCAGCCTGGCTTCTGGTGACAGCAAGAGGGTTCACAAGGCCCTCTTTCCTGAGGCAGCTGCTGGAGGGCCACCCCCAACCCAGCTGTTTGAGGCAGGAGCTGGCACAGGGTGGGTTCCTGCTGCTGAGGCTCCCCCTTCTCCAGCTTTTGAGACCCAACAACTGGAAGAGGGGCAGCATGTGGTGTCTCCTGGGATTGAAGTGGGGCACGTGACTTTTCCATCCTTCATGCTCACCCTGCTCTGATAACTGTGAATAGAGGCCCCAGAAATGTTGACTGCCACTGGAATGGGAAGACAAGGAGAGACAGGTTAGGTTAGGTAAACTCTAAATGACAGAAGGACATGGAAACCCAGAGAAGCAGTCCCAAACTAAGCTATACATGCTGTTATTGTTTATTGTTGTTAAATGTTTTGAAAATGCTGTTGTTAAATGTTGTTTAATAAGAAATGTTGTTAAATTCTGTTATTGCTGTTAAATATTATCAAGGCTGTTAACTGTTGTTATTGAAGGTGTGGGTGGAGTGGGGAGGAATGGTGTGCGCTAGCTGATAATGAAGGCTAGATCCCAACAGTGCCTCACAGGCAGTGTTTAGCCTGAAGCTGGCGTCGGGGGGGGGGGGCGGGGGGGGGATCCTCTGCAACTGTGCTCCACGAATGCCATTGTGTTGTGCTTGTGGCTGGTATTGTCTGGTTCTACTCTGTGGTGTTTCCCCACTGGCTGAACTGAGAGCCTGGCTGCAGGAAATGACAATGGTTCTGCTGGACTAAGATGCAAAAGCATCCCCCCCCACCCGGTTCAGTTTGGTCTAGGTGGAATGGATGTGATGTGAGACTATGGTGAAGTTCCCTTTGAACTGTTGGGGATGGATGTAATAAGTGTTGCACTAATGCTGTTGTATACTGTAACCCTTCCCCTCAGCCCGCTTGTGGGCAGTGTGGGCAAGAAATTCACGAAATAAAATTTCAAGAATTATTTTTGGTGTGTGATTCTCTGGTGTGATGTTAGGTTTTGTTTCTAAGTGGGACCGTACATTGTGGTTTGATTGTGCCATTAATGTTGTAACCCCCCTCAGGCCACTTGTGGGCAGGGTGGGCAATAAATCCAAGAAATAAAATTTGCAAGAATTATTTTTGGTGTGTGATTCTCTGGTGTGATGGGACTGTATGTTGTGATTTGATTGTGCCATTGATGCTGTAACCCCCTTCAGCCTGTTTATGAGCAGGGCGAGTAAGAAATCCAAGAAATAAAAATTAAAAAAAAATATTTTTGGTGTTTGCGTGATTTTCTGGTGTGATGGTAGGGGTTGTTTTAACCTAGGACTGTAAGTTGAGATTTAATAGTGATGGTGTGCATTGTGATGTTTAATTCTGTTTTTAAGAAATAATTTTTTTTAATTAATTTTTTGACTGTGAGATTCTCTGGGGCAAAAATAGGGAAGAATGGAGACTGGCTGGCCAGCCAGCTCTGGGAATGATAAGAGGATTTTGGGGAATGTGTCTTAGCTTCTGCCTTGCTTTCCCAGGGATGAGCTTGCATCAGGGGTGCGTGCCTGTGCTGTGTGGCACCCACCCTGTGCATGACTACCCCTGGGAAGACTAATTTAAAAAGCTCTCGTCATAAGGAAGAATGGAGAGTCGCTGGCCAGCCAGCTCTGGGGGTGAGGGAGGATTTGGGTGTGTGTGTGTGTGTTTGCTTCTTTTGGGCTGTTGTGGGGTGGATTGTGAGTGGGACTGTGGCTGTGGCCATTGGCAGCCACAATCCATGTGTTTCTGCTGTGTGGGATGGAAACCACCTTTGAGAGACCATAAAATGGCGCCCCAAAGTGCAGTCTCCCAGAAACTTGGAGGAGCTTGGGAGGAGAGGAAGGAGCAGGTCCCCTGAAAATTGGGAGCATTTTGCTTGCAAAATGCCACCCCAAGCCACCTAGAAAGCACCCGTTTTTCCCCATAGGGAAAAATGGAGAGTGGAGGAGGATGGGGTACCTTTTGGGGGGGGGCATAACATGGCCCCCCCGAAGTCCAATCATTCTGAAACGTGGGGGGTCATTAGAGGAGAGTTAGGAGAAGGTCCCCCACCAACTTTGGTATGCTTAGGAAAGGAAATGCCCCCCCAGGCTCCCAGAAAGCTCAGGAGCATGTTCCCCATTGAAAATAATGGCCGAATCTTTCCTAATCATACCCGAAGCGACCTGAAGCACGATTTCCAAAGCGGCTTGCCACTTCAGAAAACACTTGATTCCAAATCTTTTCGCCGATTCGGATAAACCAAATCGGGAAAACTGAATCATTTGGGCTCTGCACACCCCTACTATAAACAAATAACCAACACTTGTAGGGAGGGTGTTAGAAAAGCTAAAGCTCAGTATGAGCTTAGGCTAGCAAGAGATGGTAAAAACAACAAATATGGGTTCTTTATTAATGTAAGAAAAAGAGCAAGGACATGGTACGTCCATTGCAGGAACAAGAAAATGAAATTGTAACGTGATGAAGAGAGGGCAAAACTGCTCAATTCCTACTTTCCTCAGTTTTCTCCTGTGAGGGAAATGGTACTCAACATGGCAATAACAGAACACATGAGGAGGGAAGACACTTACAGCCTAGGATCAGCATAGGGGTAGTACATAAACCCCTAGTTTCATTAAATGAAGCTAATCCTCAGGGCCAGATGAATTGCATCCAAGGGTACTAAAAGAACTCGCAGATGTAATTTCTAAGCCTCTGTCCATTATTTTTGAGAATTCTTGGAGAACAGGGGAGGTACCAGAAAATTGGAGGTGGGCAAATGTCGTCCCCATCTTCGAGAAAGGGGAAAAGGAGGATCTGGGTAACTACTGACCTGTCAGCTTGACATCTATACCTGGAAAAGTCTTGGAATAAATCATCAGTCAGTTCTTGAGCATTTAAAAAGGATGGCTGTGATTAGCAAAAGCCAACATAGGTTTCTGAAGAACAAGTCATGTCAGACTAACCTATCTCCTTTTTGAGAGTTATTACTTTGTTGGACCAGGGGAATGCTGTCAACATCATTTATCTCAATTTCAGTAAGGATTTTGATAAGCTTCCATATAATATCCATGTTGACAAGTTGGTAAAATGTGGTTAGGATCCTATTACTGTTAGGTCCAGAGGAGTTAGTCATGTTAGTCTGTAGTAGCAAAATAGTAAAGAGCACAGTAGCACCTTTAAGACTAACCAACTTTATTGTAGCATAAGCTTTTGAGAGCCACATAAGCTTGCATCTGACAAAGAGAGCTGTGGCCCTCGAAAGCTTATGCTACAATAAAGTTGGTTAGTCTTAAAGGTACTACTGGGCTCTTTACTATTTTATTACTGTTAGGGGGAATCTATAACTGGTTAACAGATCACACCTAAAGGGTGCTTGTTAATGATTCCTCATCCTCTTGGAGAAGGGTGACGTGCCTCAGGGGTCGGTCTTGGGACCTGTTCTGTTCAACATTTTTATAAATGATTTGGATGAAGGAATAGCAGGGATGCTTATTAAATTTGTAGATGATACTAAATTGAGAAGGGTAGCAAATACGGTAGAAGGCAGAGTCAGGATACAGGATAATCTTGACAAACTGAAAAAATGGGCTAAAACACATAAAATGAATTTCAAAAGTTATAAATGTAAAGTTCTGTATTTAGTTAGGAACAATCAAATGCATAATTATAGGACGGGGGAGACTTGTCTTGGCAGAAGTATGTGTAAAAAGGATCCAGGGATCTTAGTAGACTATACACTGAGCATGAGTCAGCAGTGTGATGTGGAAGCTAAAAAGGGAAATGTGATTTTGGGCTGTATCAATAGAACTGTAGTGTTCAGATCATGCAAAGTGCTGGTATTGCTTTACTCTGCTCTGGTTAGACCTCACCTAGAGTATTGTGTTCAGTTTTTGGCACCACAATTTAAAAAAGATATAGACAAGATGGAACATGTCCAGAGGAGGGCAACAAGATGGTGAGGGGTCTGGAGACCAAGTCCTGTGAGGAAAGGCTGAAGGAGCTGGGTATGTTTAGCCTGGAGAGGAGACGACTGAGAGGTGATATGATAACCACCTTGAAGTACTTGAAGGGCTGTCGTATAAAGGATAATGTGGAGTTGTTTTCCACTGCCCCAGAAAGTCGGAGCAGAAGCAATGGGTTGAAATTAAATCAAAGGAGTTTTCAGCTAAACATTAGGAAGAACTTCCTGACAGTGACAGCGGTCCCTCAGTGGAACAGGCTTCCTCAGGAGGTGGTGGGCTCTCCTTCTTTGGAGGTTTTTAAGCAGAGGCTAAATGGCCATCTGAAAGTAATGCTGATTCTGTGAACCTGGGCAGGTCATGAGAGGGAAGGGCAGGAGGGGTTACATCCGGGCTTAGTTTTTGTGGCCCCTTCTTAACACCCAGGGTAATGCCAATTATCACTTTGGAGCCAGGAAGCAATTTTCTGTAGGACAGCTTGGCCAGGGATCCTGGATATTTTTTTGCCATCTTCTGGGCATGGAGCAGGGGTCACTGGGGGTGTGAGGGGGGGGGGTAGTTGTGAATTTCCTGCATTGGGCAGGAGGGTGGACTAGATGACCCTGGAGGTCCCTTCCATCTCTACCATTCTGATTCTATGAATATGCCGTAACGTATGGTTGTATGGACCATATCACTACAGTCCTGGCCCATCTACACAGGCTCCCAATTTGTTTCCGGCCCAATTCAAAGTATTAACCTGTAAAGACCTGTACGGCTTGGCACCAGCATGCCTGAAGAACCAATCGCTCCCACATGAACCTACCTAACCCCTAAGTCGTTTTCCAGGCTTGTCCTTTGGGTGCTTCCGCCTCCTGAGATGAGGTGGGTGGCAACCTGAGAGGGCATTCCGGGCTATGGCAGCAAAACTATAAAATTCTCTCCCCAGGAAAATGTGCCTGCCCTCTTCTGTCATCACCTTCTGTCAGCATTTGAAGATTTTTCTGCTTTGTCTATCATCCCCTCAAGGATTCCTCCTTTCCGCCCTATGTTTTAATTACCATTTAATGTGTATTTTAGTTTTGGCTGTAATGTTTTATTTCAACTGTTAGCTGCCTTGGTGGCCCTGAGTGGGCAGAAACTTAGCATACAAATTTTGTAACCAAATTAGTAATTCTCTGCTACTACTGGCGAGGTATTACACCAGGAAAAAATACTGACTTACCACAAACGGGGTTGGCACTATACTGGAGAAAAGGTACACAGGGACTCCTTGAGTGACGAATGTTGTTGCTGCAAGCCTTGCAAATCTATTGATGAGAATTTTTGTTCAGATGTCACACGGCCATTCTCTCAGAAAACCCAGGCTAGCAGAACAGAAAGCATACTTGCAACTTAGTTGTTGTTTAGGGCCACTTCATACATTGCAGGAAAGCACACATTTTGTAATACAGAAATGGTACTGTAAGCATGTTTTCCACAACAGGCACATAGATGCAGCTGCTAACCTATGCAGCACTTCTCCCAGTCTTCACTGGCAGAAAACATACTTCCATTGCCTTCTGAGTTAGAAAATTCATGCTTTTTCTCCCACTGTGGGAGACTAACCTCCGTTTTAGCAACAGGCTGAACCTGGATTATTAACACAATCCAAATAGTGAAACTATTAAATCTATGAAGACTCTCTCAAAGTCAGCAGAGATGTTATCCCAGCCAACTATCCCATAGTTCATGCAATAAAGGCAGTACAACTTCAAAGCAGAGGAGACACAGAATATCAAGGGTCTTCTTCCACCACAAAAGTATGTGTGCGAGATTCCACCTATCCATGGTGGGCTAATGAGGCACATCCTCTGCACCCTACCGTGGCTGGATCCTGAATTACTCAAGTTTAGGTAGGCACCTTCTTTGCTCTTCCCCACGATCCACTGGGGGAAGAATGGCCTCCTGACTAGGAATGCTTCCCAGTGACCTGCTGCCTATCCTCCTGGGGCCTCAGGCCAGATGGCAAAGAGAGTTTCCCTGCACGCTGCTCCTCCTAGCTTTGCCTCCTTGCCTGGTACAGCCAAAGTCAGGAAGCTGAGGGGGTCCTCACTGGCTGCCTCCCCATCCCTTTTAGAACATGAGTGGCAAGCTGCACGTGCACTCCAGACATTCCCGACCCCCCCCCCATGACATTCTCTGCTCTTGTGGGTCAGGCGTGGAAATCAAAGGCCGCATGCTGCCACCTGATGCCGTTGCTTGGCAATGCCTGCTGCAGATACTGGGTGCCAACGTGAGCCGGAGGGAGTTAGGCTAACATCCGGCATGCCTTTGGTCAGGTGATGGCCCCAGCAAAAATGAGACATCCACGCGTGTATAAGTTTTCACCCCCGATCCATCAGAGAAGGGCTCTGTGTCCTACCTTGAATGGATCCTGACTGGCACAAGAGGAAGCACACTCTTTCTTTTGTGCCGTTGCCACCAACCACCTGGGATCCATGTAAGGCAAGGTGCAGAGGGCTGCTTAGGAGTGTTCGACGGCTTGAGTGGGCCCTGCTAGAGGGCACGTCTGCCTAAGCAAGAATACCCGTATCTGCCTTCTTCTTTCTTCCCGCATGTATTCTGGACATAAAATTACCCACTGCATATTTGTTAGTCTCAACATGAAAAATGGCAGGCACCTGTCTTTCCTAGCACCCTACCTTGCCAATAGGTTAATCCTCCCTTACCCCCACCCCCACCCCCCATCCCAATGTTCCACCCATGGCTGTTTTTCAAACAAAATTAAAAACATGCTGATATCTGGCCACAGTTCTTTTGCATCTCATTTAGTTGGCACTAAGATCAAAGAAAGACATAGAAATATTAACCTGTACATTATATTGTCGAACCAGTACATTGTCTTTTTCCGTATCTCTAATTTCTGTTATGGGCCTTAATTTAACTTTTCTTCATTCTTGACGGATCAGTGTGTAAAGGACTTCTTCTGCCACATGCTCACAAACTTTTAAGTCCACTAAAATAGAACAGCAGGTGGGGAGGCCAAAAAGGAGAGATGCCCCTAGGCCAGACTGAAGCTGTCCTGTGTTCCAACACGATTCAGTTCATCAGCGGGGGGGGGGGGGGGGCAAAAGCTGCTGCTTTAACTAAACATCTGGAAGGGGGATGGGCTTGTCCTGTCCACTCATCACTATGTTTTCCCTGCAGTAAAACAAGCGCGTAGCGAGGGTGGTTAAGTATACCTTTTGCTGCTCCCTCCACTTGAAGGATGGGCCCGAGCATCAAAGCCAATTACAACTCCTTTTTTCTTTAGATCACCGCAGCTCTTTTCAAGGTACCTACAAAATCCCTAGAAATTAAGGCATCAGTCTTATTAGTTGTGTGAAGTTATCAAAATATTTTGGTACATCTTCCTTGGAAGAAGGGAAACCCTGACTGCAACGGGAGGAGGTGTCCACCTGTTCAAATACTTACCCCAAGCTGCCCCCACCTTCCTATTTACCACCTTTCAATTTTTTCTGAAAAGGAACATTATGAATATGAAAAAGAAGAGATCAACGATCACGAAAGCAATTCTAAGGAAGGCTGACAAAAGGTTATGGAAATATTTTTCATTTTAAGTCTCAATCTTTCCGAAATGGAAACATACATTATATAATTTGATTAGTATAGTTAGCATAATTTGGTGCACTGTAGAATAGTATTACCAGAATCGAAATGTGCAGATCATGGAGTGTTCTATGCTACTGGTTTAGAAGCAGGAGGGGTACAGCAGCAAATATTGCTGAATACTTTATAGTAATATTTTTAGTGTTTGGTTTAACAGCGAGACATAGTGGAAGAGAGAGGCAATGTCTCTGAGAATGGTTGTTGTGGGCTTGAACACGATATTCAAATGCTGTATGGTGATTGTGCTCTAGATAATCTGTGTAAAGGGCATCCTAATCTTCCCTTAGTGTAATGGGTATTTCTGTTCTTATTTTTTTGGGAGCCCCTTTGTTGCTTAGAAAATTTAAAAAAGAAAGCATATAAAATACTTTTTAAACTTCAAATCACGTATCCAATCATACTTCTACTGCAGTAATTTTTAAGACGGCTGCCCAGCAACCTGAGCCCAATACTTGCACACACATTGTCTGGAAAGCCCCTCCCTTTAAGGACTAGAGCGGGCGTGTCCGTTCAGCAGGGTACCTGCGTGGTCTGGATGACAGTCAAGTCGTTCATCTGAGACGTTCCTGCTCCCATGGCAGCTCTGAGTCCTGCAGTCCCAAATTCCATCCGTGAACCAAAACATTTCTGGAGTTCTTCCGTGTTTCCTTCTGCAACCATCTGCTTCACTATTTCAATTGTTTTGGGATTCTAGAAAACATTTTGTTTTTTATATCAGTACAGTACTTAATACGTTTTTTATTCAGAGGCCTCGTATTCCTTATTATTTGTTTTAGAGAAGCACTGTTCATAAACTTCCCTTGAAGTTTATCAGGCGTTCCTAATCACGAACATCAGAACTAGAGGGCAAGTTTCCCTGATGGGCAATTCATTCCCTTACCACTACCCGTCTTCATCTAGGTGTGTTCCTCTCTCAGAAGTGGGAGGCTAAAGGTGGATGGGTGAGCAAGCCTGAGGGGAGGATGGAACCCCCGTCCCCCCCGCCCCGCAATGAGGGTCCCCGTGTGTTGTACCTAAGTTTGTGTCATCACTTCTTCTCATGCCTTTGTGGCAAGGAAGATGGTGCAGCTCAACTTTTTCTGTACCATGAAAGCAAGTACTACTGTTAGAAGCCCCTTGCCGTATGGGAAGAGTTGGCTTCTCTACGTACCAAGGTCACCCCTCCCAGAAAAAGGGGCAAGATGCTGTGGGGAGGAAGCAGAGCAGGACTTCTGGCATTACCTCTGCAGCTTTCTGGCGGTAGGTAGAAATTGTATATGGCCATTGACCTTTACAAGTTACAACCAAAAAGTTAAAATTCTGGGGTTACAGACATTTTTAAAATTTCTCAGTTCAAAATAAGATCCAAAATTTACCACTCAGTTCTGTTAAGCGCTTTCTTGGAAACCATACTTGCTCTAATTTTCCTGGCAGCCAGGGCAAAAAGTTCCATCTTATAGGAAACAGAGGAATCCATACCGGATAGCATATAAGCTAATTTAGCAGAATCGGAGAGAAAGTGTAAAGTAATTAGGATCCTAGCCAGGAATTTATTCCTGGGTTCTGAATATAAAGGGCAGGCCAAAACATAATGGAGAAGGCCTTCTACTGAACTGCCACATAGACAGATGCGTTGTTCCTTTGTTTTTTCGGCATATTGTCCAGTTAATAACTCAGTTGGCATTGTTTGAAAGTACAATGAAGTCTGAGATGATGTGCTGTTATGTCAACCAAGTAAGGGACTCTAAGATGGTCTTTTTAAATGAATTTTACCACTGGGCAAACTTCGACTGGGCAGCTAACAAATTGTCAGTTAAGCTGTCCCCTTTGTATACCCATTCCCGCAAGTCAGAATTATTCCCTGAACGCTGAAGCAAATCACCTGGGATGATGAGCTTTCTGGTGTTACCTTCAGGAAACAGGGGGAATGCATCATAACAGCTCCGATATTGCAAAAGTAATAGAAAAATAGGAAACAGTAAAGCAAAGCAACGCCTTTTGAAACCAAGAGCTGAAGACAAAGTGCTATAAATTGTGTTTCAGCATGACGGCCAAACCAACAGCTGCCTGTACACACGCCCCTTGTCTGTGGTGGCCCCCACCTTATAGAACGGCCTGCCTGAAGAGGTCAGGAAAGCTCCCCCTCTTCTGCCTTTCTGCAAACTATGCAAAACTGAATTATTCAAGAGGGCTTTTCACTCCGATAGGAGGGCTCTACTGTAAGGAAGCACTCTTTCAGATGCACCAATAAAAGGGATAGGGACTATAGACTTTACTACCATGTACTGTCTGTTGCTGTAAGTATGATCCTACTGAGTAGTTTCTATGTTGTTTAGTATGTCAGCCTTCCTTAGAATTATTAATGCTCTGGTTCAGCATTTCTTCAACTCTGTATTGGATTTCTACAGCTTTTAAATCTTTGCAAAATTGCATTTATATACCCTATTACATTGTTTATTGAACTGCCTTTGAAACTGACTGTACTGACTCACACCTTGAGACTCAGTGAGAAAGGTGGACTCTAAGTAACATAAATTTAAAAATACAATAAAGGATAGTATTTGAAGAAACACTCAAACCTTTAAGAGCTCTATAGGTCAAAAAACAGGACTCATAACATGGTTTCTGTAAAATGGATTGCCCAGTGCAGGATTAACAATCAGCTGACCAGTAAAAGTGGTCCAGTTCCCTTCTATTTCTGTGGGGTTTGCACTAAAGAGAATCCTCAAGTTACAATAAAAAGTGGAGAAAGAACATACATCACAAGAATTTAGTTTCCTATTCCCTTTTTCAAAGAAGAGTTCAGACAAAGTGTGCTTTATTCATGCCTATATTAAATAAAACAATTGGATACTTTTTCATCATGAGAGTTTCATAAAGGCACAATGATGCATATTGACAAAATTATGCCTGGAGCACCATCCATGCTACTCCTGTTAAAGGAATATTTACTATGCATGTTCTTCGTGTTTTCTGTGTAATGGCTGAAACTAGGATTAACTTTTCCTTATTGGGTCTAAGTGGAACAGGAATATACCATTGATGATGATGATGATGATGATGATGATGATAGCACGTAATGCTGTAGAGCAAAATTTCTCAACATGGTACCCATGGACATCACAGCACCTGCCAATATTTCTTCTGGCACTTTTCAGAAAGCGGGGCTTGCTATTGGGCAAGGCAGGGCTTGCTAATGGCTGCCCTTATTCAACTGTAAGGGTTCTGCACAGCTGCAATAGCAGCCAGTCACTGGGGCATCAGGACTGGGAAGCACCTGGGCTTCCCTTAGTCGGTATGCGATTCCGTTCCCCCTTCAGTCTTTCCTTCCTTTCCTTCGTTCCCTTTTTTCTTCCTCCTTTTCTCCCCACGAAGCTTTCTTTAGTTTTGCTTTTAGTCTCCCTTTCCTTTCTCCCTCCCTCTTGTGCATTCCATGGCTTCTCTTTCTTATTCTTCCCCTTTCTCTTTCCCTCCCTCCTCCCCCACTTAGCCTTTCATTTCTTTTGCAAAGTGAGGAGGGTGGCATTGTATTTGGCTACCCCTTCCGTGGCAGCCGCTCGGAGCTTGGCTCTCTCCCCTGCAGCAGCCGCCTGAGGTGGCGGCGCTCACTGCCCTCTCAGAACCCCCCAAGGGGCCTGTAGGCGCAAAAAGGACCCCCGAGTTAGTGCGTGTCTGGAGTGTATCATTAATTCTAAGACAGAAAGGTCAGCATTATCTACATGCCAAAAATTAAGGATGGGAGGAGTTGACGTGGAAACATAGTTGAAGGAAGTTTAAAATCCACGGTAGTGCCTTCTGGTCAGGGGCAGCTCTAGACTTTGTAGCTGCCACGACAGCCACTAAGTTTCTGTGGCCTTACATCATATGTTTAACTTCATGATTTTGCTGAACATGGTAATGATGATCTATGGGTTATGTCATGACTAAAGCATTATTCTAATGAGGTGGCTCAGACATACAAAAGTTCATTTCCTCCACAGCATGTAGAACCTCTTTAGATGGTCAGCCCCTGGGTCCAGATTGTTTCTTGACAGATGGTCAGAGAATTTCTGCACAACACAGTTGCTGGGTAGTTGTGGACTATGGAAACAACCCAGGTAACTGATATCGTTGCTCCCAAGCACCCCGTCAGCAGCAAGAGCCCCATTAGCTGGTCTTCTTGGGTGCTTTGGGAGATAAAGAGCCTTTCAAGTGCTAAAACAGCTCCCCACAACTATTTCAGCACTTGAAAAGGTGCAGCAGGGATAAGAATGCATGGTGCTGCAATGCCACAGGGCTGGTCAAGATTGGGCCCTCGTGGCAATTTTAAATGGCTAAATTCTCCTCAAAAATGGCACCTGTAATGTCTAGTTTGGCTCTGAAACTTATATTTATTTATTTATTTATTTGATTTATGACATTTATATTCCGCCTTTCTCACTGAGACTCAATGCGGATTACACAGTGTGCGATTAGTACAATCAAGGACAAGGGCAGAACATTTCCATAAACACAAGTATCATTTTGTTAAACAAGTTCTCCCTCAACTAACACTATGGAGACGCAAACCCTTATCTGCACACAGTTACTGGTTTAGCCTGCCAACACACAAGGCTGAGCCAGGGCCCCCCCGCCCCCCCCCCGCAAGTTCCCCCCTCTGAAGGTTCATGCCCTGCCGGATCTAAGCGGTCCCTCTCTCACCCCCCTCCCATCGGGCTGCCAATCATTATGAGACTGGAACGGGTTCAGCTTGTGGGACAGTATTTACTCAGGTGGTTCTACACTGACCACCCAGAGACTGAAATATCCAGATCTGTAAAAGTTTGCCAAGCTGGGTCCTTGTTTGGTAATAGCAAATATAACTATTGAACTTATCAGGAGAGTGATCGGAACTTTACCTCAGGTTTTGTAACCACAGCTGTTTCTTAAGCCAGTTACTCAAGAGTATCACCAATGACATCACTGTATCTAATAGGAAAGTGTCTGACCTCCCTTCTAATAGCGAACGCATCCCCCAATTACAGTAGGGGTTTCTATTTGCTTGGGGGGCTCTCCAGGTATGCAGAAAAATATGACTGTAAATCTAAACAGTTCTGACAAAGACTGAAGACACTCTTGGAGGCATGTAATAACGAAAGGCACTGTCAGTTCAAGGGGGGAAAGTTGGGAGATTTGAGAATCCCAGGAGGGGAAACTGCGGAGGATGGGTGAGGATTTCCAATTATTGTTTCCACTCTAGTGACTCTTTGCAGGCTCCCAGTTTGCAAACAGACCCTTTCATAAGTAATTGGTTTGATAATTACTTCACAGATTATATTGGATAGAGTTGGCATCTTCTAAGAACATGAAGTACTCTGTACAAATCAGGGTTACCCAGATTTAGATTGGGATTGCTCAATTAATATTGCATTCCAAACCTCATAGCACAAGAATTGTCTTGCACATAAGATCACATAAACAACATCCCAATTGCCTAGAAAACGAATGGTAATTCATTATCAAAGCAGACAAGAATTTTAAGGTTAAAAAATAGTAGTAGTCAAGCTGGTCGATAGCAAGATCTGAAAACAAAAGCCGTGTAATAATTTATTGAGATCAACAAAAAAACACAACAGTGTGCAAGCTTTTGAGTTCTCCGGAACCCTCCACAAGGTGGAATGACGGGTTACATGTACCCGGGCAGGGGAGATGTCTTAGGCTGATCTATAGTCTGCTAACAGAAACCTCTGGGCCCACTTCTTAGGCCCAGAGGGCTTTGTTAGCAGAAGACAGAGAAGCACCATGACTGAAGGCCTGGGCCCAGCGGGGCCCGATCGTGACACGCGGCCTGGATGCTCCTGAACCAGGTCAAGGCGAGGCGGGGGACGCAACCCAATGGGGGGGCGGGGGGGGGGGTGAAACGGGTCCTGTTCTCAGCGACTGCAGCGGGGAGGCGCTTCACGCAACTGTTTGTTCCCCAAAGCTGGGCGGGGGGTTTTGCTTCCCCAATTCAGTTTCGTGGAAGCAGAGCCCAAGGCCAGCAGATCTAAGGCGGGAGAAACGGGAAGGGCGGCAGCGGCTGCGGCACAATGCAGGGCGACGACACATCGCAGCCCGCCTGGGACGCGGCGACGCTCCCGCAGAGGCTCCGGGGCAGCTCCCGCGCCCCCTCCCCTGCCCATGGGCCACTTTGCATCACGCGGGAGCCGCTGGCAGCAACGAGCCCCGGGGAGCCCCGGGCCGAGCAGGAGGCGCGCGGAGGAGCGCTCACCTTGTCCCGGCGCAGCCACTCCGCCGCCGCCGCCGCCAGCCGGGCCCCTTCCGCCGCCGCCGCCGCTGCCATCGCGCCGAGCCGAGCCTCTCCGGTCCCTCAGGCCGCCGAAGGGGACGTGGCGGCGGCGGCAGGGGGGGTGGTGGCTGGGATTGGCTGCCTCGGAATCCGCCTTCCTGAAGGAGGGGCGTCACCGGCGGAGCGGCGAATCAGGGGCCACGGTCCGCCCGCCGGCGCCGCGCGAGGCCCGCCCCAGGGCCCCGAAGGAACGCCTTCCCGGCCGGGGGGGGGGGGCTGCCAACTCTGGGCCGGGACATTCCAGGAGATTTGGGGGCGGAAGGGCCGCGGGGCCCCCGCAGGAGCCGCGCGGTGCGGGCTGGAGATGCGTCGCCGTTCGGGGGCCCCTGTGGAGCAGCCCGGGCCCCGCCCTGCCTTTCGCCTCGCGGCGCGGCGCTGCTGGCGCCCGGTGCGCGCGCGGATCCTCTGCCTGCTCCGGCGGGCGCCGTCCTGCGGCACGAGCACGGCCGCTGGAGCGCGCTGCGCGTGGCCCTCCGTGCAGTGCCGCCTGATTTCGCCGCGCGCGGGGGCGCGGTGCTGCGCCCGGACTCTTGGCGGGCCTTTGCCCAGCCGGGCCCTTCGCCCCCTGGCGGAAGCAGAACCCCTGGGGGGCCTCCCCCCTCCCCCTCCTCCTCGTGCTCCGGCGGCAGGGGAGGGGGAGGCCGCCCCCGTTCGGCGGGCGCCGTGTGCCCCTCTCCCTCCCCCCTCCCGCTCAGTGTTTGCCGCGGGGAGGCCCCAGCGGGGAGGCCCCCCCCCCCCGTTCCCGACCGCGTGTTCACAGATGAGGGCGCCTAAAACGTGGCCGGGCTTCTGATGCGGCCTGGCGACGCTGGGAGGAGGCGGGGCAGTTGTGCGCCTGGCCATGCTGGGGATGCCCGAGTGTGCTCCGCCTTCCTCTCGGATACGCTCTCTGACTTCCCCTGGTTGGACTGGAACCCAGTTGGGAAGCGCGCCCGTCCACGCAGACACGTGTTTTGACCAACATGGTGACAATTGGACAGGCTCGGGGAGAGGCCGTGCTGACCTTTCGGTTTTAAACATAAAGGGATATTTCAATTGACCCTTGTATGATATCTTACTTTGGAAATGTATTGTACCAATATATTGATCTGATCGTGTACACAGTTACGGTATATTGTACCGGTAGTGTTTTTATCCTCATTGCATGTGCTGCTTTAGTTTTGGTACTTTATAGTTATGAAGAAATTCATTTATGGTCCATGATCCTCTCTGTTTGAAATACATGCTCACTGGGGGTGAGGTAAAGAGATATTTTTCTTGCTGTTTGTATTCGGTGACGATGTCAGCCTAGCTATGATTTCAGGAGCTGGAAACCTCAAGGCCGGGAGGGAGGCGGCTGGACCGTGATGCCTGGCCACCTCTCTACAGGGTTTCATACATGTTTGAGTTGGCACATGATCATTTCTCCCCACCGGCTCTTCCCATCCCATAACTTGCTGCAGTTGCAAAATTCTGAACAAAAAATGGTCAATTCTGGTTTTGTGTTCTCTGCAAAAGAGGAGAGATGCTTGTGCCACTTCACCCTTAAGCTTCATACAACAATAATACTTTAAGGACTATACATAATTTCCAATACTTTACTGTAGAGTCCATTTTGAACAGCAACAGTAACAATTTTGGATAGGACTGTTTTCTAGGGTTACCAATTCTGGAATGGGAAAATCTAATTTGGAGGTGGAGCCTGGGGAGGAAGGGACCTCAACAGGGTGTAATGTCATAAGTTCCACCCTCCAAACCAAGCAAGGTTCACCAGGGGGCCTGATGGTTTAGACACCAGCTGCAGTTCTAGGATATCTCCAGGCCCCACCTTGAAGTTGGCAAGCCATTTGGTTTCTCATGCAGTATTCCAACCTGGAAAATAGTCTGAGAGATGTGTAGCATTTGAAGATGTGTTATTTCATGTCTCTTCTTTCTGAATAGCAGAATTAAATCACAACACAGAAGCCTCATGGTTCTGGAGTATGATGATAAGTTCATTCTGTGAATTTGTGCTGACTTTTAGAGGTATCTGTTGAAGGTGTTTGGAAGAGTATACCAAAGCGCAACTACATTTGGCTATGAACAATAATCTGCATATAGCCACTCTTTGTAATATGACACAATATTTAATTGGGGCACTGATACCTAGTCCGTTATTAAGTAGCAGGGAGTGGATGGACAAGGATATACACCAAAAGATAAAACAGAGTCAGCAAAGGTGCTGCATTGGCGGCAGGGAGGGGAGTATTAGCAGGTAGATTAATGTTTCTGTCTGACTTGCAGGACTTGGCTTCATTGGTGTGCCATTTAAGGAGGGCAAGGAGCATTCAGCCTTTTCGTGTTTCAGACCATATGTGGCCATGCCCCAGGAAAACCTGTTAGTCTGATTCTGTCAGGCTCCTCGGGATCCAGCCTTGATCCGGGAATTCCGTGACACTTAAGGCGCCCTCCCCTCAGTTTTACAAAATGAAGCGTACAACACAAACCAGTGCCTAACACCCCCGTGATTCTGGAAAGAGCTTTTGCTGCTCGACCTTCAGAGCTCATGGACCTTTTGCTGCTTACAAAAGAAAACTTCAGTCTGCAAAGGTTCTTTTGGCCTATACATTTACTCACTTTCACTAAAAGCACTTGGAGCAATAAGAGAGATGAGACAAGTCAGCTGATATGCCAACAGCTCTCCAGCATAACAACTGAGTCAAGTTGACTGGCTGTTCACAACTACACATTCTGAACTCTTCTAGGCACTTGTTTGTTAGTTTGTTTAAGTCTGGCCCTTCAAATAAGAACTGAAAGATAAGATTGACCTTATATCTGTTAATTACATGCCGTTATGTGTGCATCTATAAACCCAACTTGGCTTTCAGTCTGTTTAGTTGTCATGGTTTCTCCTATCAGAGCCTGGAGACTTAGTTTTGTGAAGATGGGTTTTGACCCTTTTGTGAGGATGGCTGGAAGGAGGTGAACCAAGAATGAAAGGAAGGGTGTTGAGTGGTTACCATAGGGAAGAAAGTACACTGAAAGACCAAAAAGATTAAAAGGGTAACATACTCTGTGTGTGTGTGTGTGTTTTGAGAATAGGGTTCCCAGGTCCCTGTACCCTGCTGGAAAGAGGGGGGATCCCGGACTCACTGGGAGTTGTCTTCCCATGCCCTTGAAGTATATGTGCACTTCTGCATGCTCTTGCACTTTGCACTGAGACAATTCAGCCCATTTGGGGGCCAATATGTTCTGCATGTGAGTTGAACAGCCTGGGAGATAATATACACTGAGGGACGTACATCCCTCTCGGCCCTACTTGCAAATGTGAAACATATGCAGAACATACCATAAGGAAAGCTGGATTAGATTTACATGAAGGTGAAGGGGAAATTTGTGGAAGGAACATTAACAATTTGAGATATGCAGATGACACCACGTTACTGGCAGAAAATAGTGAAGACTTGAAACTATTACCAATGGAGTTTAAGGGAGAGAGTACCAAAGCAGTACTAAACATCAAGGACACAAAAGTAATTACTATCAAGGATTTATACAATTTTAAGGTTGACATTGAAGAAACTGAAAATGTTAAATATTTTCTATTCCATGGCTCAATCATCAACCAAAAGGGAGACGTCAATCAAGAAATCAGAAGAAGATTGAGACTTGGAACAGCAGCCATGAAGGAACTAAGAAACATCTTTAAGGATAAGAATGTCTCTCTGGGAATCAAGATCAAGATAATCCAAACGATGGTATTCCCCATTACTATGTATGGATGTGAAAGCTCGGCAATGAAGAAAGCTGACAGGAAGAAAATTGATTCATTTGAAATGTGAAATCAAAAAGAGTCCAGTAGCACCTTTAAGACTAACCAATTTTATTGTAGCATAAGCTTTCGAGAATCAAGTTCTCTTCATCAGATGCCTGATCAGGCATCTGATGAAGAGAACTTGATTAAGCTTTCAAGCTTAATCAGGCATCTGATGAAGAGAACTTGATTAAGCTTTCAAGCTTAATCAGGCATCTGATGAAGAGAACTTGATTCTCGAAAGCTTATGCTACAATAAAATTGGTTAGTCTTAAAGGTGCTACTGGACTCTTTTTGATTTTGCTACTACAGACTAACACGGCTAACTCTGGATCTATGACCATTTGAAATGTGGTGTTGGAAGAGAGTTTTACCAGTTTGAAAATTTTTAAAAGAATAATGTTGTAATGGGAAGAGAGAAGGGATCTTACCACTTAGGGGGAATGTAACTATAATCTAAGCAAATATAATATTTAAGGGAATTTTACATTGAACATATGGGACAACAAAAATGGTTAAACAGATATATTAATGAAGTATACAGTGTGTAGTATATAGTATAAAACAATAAGGTAGCGTATCAGACATTATAATATATTATGTGGTTGGGTTATATTGGGTTGTGTGCTGTGCTACATTGGTGGCATAGCATACAATCTAAGTTTTGTGATATATACTATATTGATAGTATATTTGATGGAATATATATTTAAAAGAAGAGAAATAGAAAATGTCTAAAGTAAGAGACACTGAGAATCTGGCTATATATTATACCATACTGTTGTGTTATATTGTTATGATATATACTATATTGATAGTATGCTTGATAGAATTTATGTAAAAAAATAAGAATGTGCTTAGAGTAAGAGATATTATGATCTAGAGGCGGTAGGAAAATATAAATGAATCAGATTTAAGTAATAAGGGTTAAGGGTTGGAAAGCTGTTGGAAGTCAATAGGGAGGGGGGAGGAAAAGGGTGGGGGGATAGAGCAGGGGGAATAATGAGATTATATGTGTCAAACTTGGGGAAAATTTTTCTTTTGTTTATTCGCTCACCAATAAAATTTTATTTAAAAAATATTTTTAAAAAAGAGAGAGTTTTACAAATACCATGGATGGCCAAAGAAGACAAGATTCTAGATCAAATTAAGCCTGAATTCTCCCTATGCTAAAATAACAAAAATAAGGCTATTGTACTTTGGACACATGAGAAGACAAGACTCACTGGAAAAGATAAGAATCCCAGCAGAAGTCGAAGGTAGTAGGAAAAGAAGGTGACCCAGAATGAGATGGCTTGACTCCATAAAGGAAGCCACAGCCTTCAGTTTGTAAATTCTGAGCAAGGCTGTCAATGGTAGCACATTTTGGCGATCGTTCATAGGGACGCCATAAGTTGGAAGTGACTTGATGACGCACAGCAAACACATACCTTGAGCCACATTGAAAGGCAGAGTGGAGATGTTTTAATAAACAAATAACAGGATCATCTAATTTACTTTTAATCTGCCCCCCAGTTAGTATCCCTAATTACTCTCTCATTAGAAGTTGCACTCTTTTTCCTATTTTTTATTCAGTGTTCTTCATTGTATGTAGATAGACATGGCAGTGAACACTGACCTCTTCATACTCGTCACCACATTTAATGTGACAAGCTAGAATGTCTGAATGACCTATGAGATTAGTTTGTTCTTCAATTGTTTTTATCTTTCCTTATTCCAGTTGTCAAAAAGTAATCTTGTAAGAAAAGGCACCCCCTGCTTGCACAGAATGAACACCTGCTCTCGTCTTATACCCTCCTGAGCTGCTTGGAGGAAGGGCAAGGAAAATGTGCTAGAGGAAATCATAGCACCCCAAACCTACATGCATTTACTCAGTCTTATTGATTCCGAAGCAAATCAGGGCAGCCCCACAAGAAGGCACTTGGGGGGGGGGAATTCTAAGATCTGTGAGTGGATAATACGGGACGTGCTGGGGAGTCTTTCGTCTGTAAACATGTTCTGGGATTCACAGATGATCCTTTTATTAGCAGAGCAGGTTATTCAGCACAACTAGGCATGTGAATGTGTGCTGATAATAAACTTACACAGAAATGTTTCCTTTAGTAAAGAAAATAGAAGTCTTTTTATTTTAAGAACTCCACTTCGGATAGGAAAGAGAAGAAATAGAGTCTAGTCTAATCTGTCTAAGCCAGGATGCCAGTTGATGCAGCCGAAACAAAACTTACTACAATGGATGACAGTATAAAAGTAACGAAACTGTGTGTCAAATGACTTAAATAAATATTCCAAATCAACAGGCTTGTAGTACAATCATTTACAAATCATATCAAAGCCTTGTGGCTACGCAAAACCTCTGAGGCAATCTCTACATGTACATCATACAGGTGTGACATAACGTTTAGACCTTCTCATGAGTGAACCTGCCTGCCTTCCTGTCCACTGAACTGCTTAGGGCTGCCAGCTCAGACCTCGATCATTACACACCTGCTTCAGCAAAAGCACCGGAAAACCCATAATAGACGTTTTGAAACGTCTGTCTACACTTGCTGGAAGCCTGCATTAAATTTCCAAATTATAGACAGTATGAAGGTGTCCAGACGGTTGATAGTTATTTTTTATAAACCTGCCTCGAAGGTAATGTTTTGTTTTTAAATAATGAAAGCAAAGTTTATTTGTGGAGGTGATCAGGTGAACTTTCTTAACATTTTTTTCTTTATTACTTTTTTGAGGTAGAGGAGGAGGTATGGTAGGTTAAAAAATAGCATGAGAGCAATAGAGGCCGAACTAGATGTTATGTATAGTTCTGTGATTAAGGATTTAAAAGCCCCTCCCCCACTCCCTCCATCTGTCTCTTCTTCAGATTACACGTACAGTGACAGCAGCTTGTCAACAAATAAATATCATTGATAGGAATCACAAGCCGCATGTAGTTCTGCCATAACTTGTATCCTTATATATGTCTCTTGGGCTCCTGAGCAGAGTGCTAGAATACAATCCGTTGCACATATGTGGAAATTCTCAGTAGTGGAATTGCCGGCCTTCCCAAGTGGTCTTGGAAGCTGTATTTTAAAACCACAGCTACACAATTTCCTCTGAAGACTCTGACAGGTGATCATGTATCGCAGCCATAAAAGTCAACACCTGGTACTGGATACAGTGCAAGCTGCCATTCAAGTGCAAGATAGGCCTAGACTAGAGCACATGAAGCCACTTACACTAGACTCTGTTGGCCCATCCAGGGCTACTCTGATTGGCAGCATGTCTCAGATGGAGGTTTTCCACATCACCAGCTACCTGATACCTTGAACTGGATTGAACCTGGGACCTTCTATGTGTAAAGCAGCTATTCTGCTGTTGTACTATGGGCCAAGTTTATGCCCCCCCCAGTTCTTTATTTTAGGTAGTTTTGTGTTTTTAAAATGTACAGCAAGTAAGGATCAGTATGTAGAATGAAGTTAAAATAAAGGGTTTTTTTAAATGGATCAGTGAAACATTCTACTTGAACTTTAGGGTTACCACAAATATCCTGTGCTTCAGTTTATAAATTAACCTCTAACATTAATGGATCAGGCTAATGTCTCCAAGAAACTCTTAATTCTGTGAAAGCTTTGATTCATATTTCCCAGAGGTTTTCTACTGTGTATTAATGCTATGGGCCTTTACACTCTGTCCTTTGTCATCTCAAGAGCGACACTGAATCCTGCTGCTAGAACACCATAAGCAAAATTGTACCCCTCTGCACCCACTGATTTCATTGAAGTCAACGGCCTTAGGCTGGAGTAACTCTCCATAGGATTGCACTGCTGAAGAGGCATGATTCTGCGCAGGATTGCACCATTAATGCCTTCAATAATGCCTCTGTCCTCTCCTCCTAAACCTGATATTCATATTTTTGTTGACTGATCTGTGGTAAAGATCATGCAGCACAAGACAAGTCTGCACGTGTGTTCTTGAGTTGCTCATGTGACAATGGGAAGAAGGAACTGAGATGCTGGGCCTAACCTAGGCTGGCCAGCCTCCAGGTGGTGGCTGGAGATCTCCCAGGATTACAACTGCTCTCCAGACTGAGATCAGTTTCCCTGGAGAAAATGGCTGCTCTGAAGGGTGAACTCCATGGCATTATACCCCACTGAGGCCTCTCCCCTCCCCAAACCCTGCCCTCTCCAAGCTCCACCCCCAAAATCTCCAGGAATTTCCCAACCTGGAGCTGGCAACCCTAACCTAACCTTCGGTAAAATTTTAAATTAGAGGAAAAGATTTATATGGCTATTAACCTGTTGTGTGGCTATTTACCTGTTCATTACATGTATGCCTCACTCCTTTTCTATGGAACTCAGTGTTTTGCATTTTCCAGGGTGCACGGGGTCAGACTTCCTTACTGTGTATATATTTTGCTCTCTAATTTCCTCTCTAATTTTACTTTCTAATTTCCTTCTCACACAAGCAACACATGACATTTTGCTGTCAGAGCATTTTTTTTTTAAAAAACCACCCTATGAAGACTGGGGCTGGTTTACCACTCAATAATAATAATAATAACATTCGATTTATATACCGCCCTTCAGGATGACTTAACATCCCCTTAAAGCAGTCTACAAAGTATGTCTTTATTATCCCCACAACAACAAAACACCCTGTGAGGTGGGTGGGGCAGAGAGAGCTCTGAGAGAGCTGTGACTGACCCAAGGTCACCCAGCTGGCTTCGAGCGGAGGAGTGGGGAATCAAAACCGGCTCTCCAGATTAGAGTCCTGCTGCTCTTAACTACGACACCAAACTGGCTCTCAAGGGACCCAAGTGGCTTTTTGGTGCCCCCAAGTGCCTCGACATGCCTCCTGGCTTGGGTCCATGGCTGGCTGTTGGGGCACTGCTTCTGACTGCACCCAGTGAGGGTGGCATGAGAAGAGGGTGCTTTGGGCAACAAAATGTCCTGAGCTGGCCCTGGTAAAATATACAGGAAAAAAAATACAATGTTCATAAATTAAGAGGAAAGGCCACCATATGGTGACTTCATCAAGGTGAATGTGAGAGCGAGGACTCTGAAAAACACCAGGAGCTGGTGTGAGATGAAAAGGAAGCAGGCATGTAGCTGGTCTTTAGAGCAGGGGAAAAGACATATTTATGTCCCCAGCCATCGGATAGCTTTGCTGGGTGGCCATTTAGAGACTGTGATGGGGCTGACTCCCAGCCTATACTACGGCCTGCTGGTCTCTGCTGTAGCTGCAGGCGAGTCTCAGCTGGCGCAAACCTTGTCAGTGTGAAAGCATATGCTCCCACTTGGCTTCTCTGCTCCCCCCTCGCCTTTATCCCGGGAGCTGATTGGTCCATGAGGACCACACCCGGCTTCCACACCTCCTTGGCCACTTTTTCCGCCATTTTTTTTTGTTTCTGAATAGGACAGCCATGTTGCTGCATCACAATGTTAACTCAAAATTTTGAATTATCACAGTGAGAGGGGTGGACTTTTTTTTTTAATGTGTTGGTAGGAGCAACATTGTAGCATTACTGTGCTGGGGAATCAAAGGTTTTGTTGAGAATCCCCAATGTTGCAGCGTGCTTTCTTTTTTAAGTAAAACTTTATTTTTTTTTTTAAAAAAAAGAAATGAGCGATTGCTAAACGAGACAGGAACATTCCCTGGATCCCTCCAAGTTCTCTTTGTTCATTTTTTTGATTGCTATATGGAGCAGCACCCTTATATTTGCAATGCGCGTTGCAAGTTTGGGCAGCCCTTTCTAGGGTGTTGTTTTCAGGACCAAGTGAGCCCAGGCCCAGAGCAAATGAGCCCTGGTCAGACTTCCACCCACATCCACGCTGACCCGGCACGACTTTTCCTCAGAGGTGAGGGAAGGAGGCGGAGACAAAGCCAGGCAGTAAGTTTTTGAATACAGAAGTAACGTTTATTAAGTTCACACCAAAGAAACTCAGTTCCTCATTGGATTCCCCTCACCCACTAAACACAGATTGAGACTTGCCAACATACATCCCTAGGCTGGCTTTAAATGCAGCTGACACAGTTCTAAGAAGAAAATCCTGAGAGCCAGAGAAGGAGATTCTGCTCCGCTTTGCCCTTTGCTGGTTTTTATACCCCTTTAGGTCTCCGGCCCAACCACAGGCCCTCCTCGTCTCCAGGAAAGGGGCAGGAATCGGCCGTGTCCAGGAGAGGCCTGTTTGGGATGGCCTGGTAAAGACGGTTCCTTTTCTTACCAGCAGGTTGCTGCTTTTGGCGATTGTATGCAGTCTGTCCCAGGGATGTCTTCAGTCTCTCGACCGGAGGGTCCCACCAGCACTATAGCTAAGATAACGACGTAGCAGGACAGCGATGGGGGAGGCAGCCACGCCCCTTTATGTTCCTTGTAAACACTGATAAGCATCTTCTGCTTTGCCACTTACGGTTGCTGCAAACAGGGAAAGTATCTCCTGCTTGGTAGCTTTGGGTTCACTGCAGACAACGGGGGCGACGTGTCAGCTTGTTGTAGCTTCTCTTCATACAACCAGAAAAGTGGACACGATCAACCCCAGGCGCACCCACACATTTGTGCGTTCAGCCTAGCGTTCCGCAAAACAGGTATCAGCTAATAATAAGAAAAAAATAAATTCCATTACGGTGGATGCAAGATCGCATTGCATGTGGGACAGAATAAAGCATAAATTCAAGCAGGGACGGAGCTTACAGTCTGCCCATTTGCCTCTGGCCCTTGTACAGAAAAATGCAGACTTGCTATGGACTTCCTCTGCTTACTATAGGCAGACCGCAATGCTTTGGCAGTCAGATGGTGTTTGCTTTTACTGCTATTTCCTTGCTGTATGTGAGACTTTGCATGATGCAGTGATAGTCTTTCATGCTGCTTGTTGTGGTTGGAATGAAGTTGGAATGAAACTGAGCCCTGCGGCACCCCACTGGACACCTCCCTCCAATCTGATGAAACGCCGTTGACCACCACTCTTTGAGTGCGGTCCTCCAACCAGTTCCCTATCCACCGAACTGTTCTATAGTCCACTCCACAGTCTTCCAGTTTGCCTGTCAGAATGTCCTGGGGGACCTTATCAAAAGCTTTACTGAAATCCAGATAAATCACGTCAACAGAGTTCCCCCGATCCAGTAAGCTGGTCACTCGATCAAAGAAGGAAACCAGGTTGGTCTGGCAGGATCTGTTAGGGACAAAACCATGCTGACTTCCCCGGATCACTGAGCGGTCCTTCAGATGCTTACAGATTGATCCCTTTAAAATCTGCTCTAATGTCTTCCCAGCAACAGAAGTCAGACTGACCAGCCTGTAGTTTCCCGGGTCATCCTTCCTCCCTTTCTTAAAGATTGGGATAACATTTGCTCTTCTCCAATCTTGTGGCACATCCCCAGTCCTCCAGGAGGCCTTGAAGATGATGGACGGGGGTTCTGCAAGTTCTCTAGAAAGTTCTTTCAGCACTCTTGGGTGCACCCCATGCGGCCCAGGGGATTTGTATTCATCCAGTGCAGCCAGATGCCTCTCCACAACCTCTCTGTCAATGTCAATTAGCCACTCAGGTGTCCTGCCACATTTTCTACTATCTCGAGATGTGCCTGAGTTCTTCAGGGAGAAAACAAAGGCAACTGTCAACTTGCTTGTTTGCTTGCTTGCTTTTCTTCTGAGCAATCCTATGGACACATCTGTGGATTTGATATGATTCCTGAATAAAGCCTTTTCAACCAAGATCATGGATTTCTTGCTGTGAGGGTACAGGGGTCTATCTGCCATAGCCTGTCATCCATAGACTGACAGCATCCCTTCCATCCCCGCAAGGGCACCTAGAATCGCCTTCTGCCAATCATGGGGAAGGCATCCAACTGTCCCTTTCTGCTGTGTCGCACAGGTGGGATCTTCAGACTGCAGTGCTGTGCTTTCCTGGCTGGCTGCCAAGCTTTCCCTGCTGAGTGCCTCAGGTTGCCACACCTGGGATGGCTTTGCTCCCATCTTTTCCTGCTCCTGGCTAATCCCCTCTAGCTTGCCTGGATGCTGGGGTGTGGTCCGGACCTGTCTTTGCTGCTGCTTTTCCTCCCCTGCCGGTACGGTTGCTGGCTGGCTTGCTGGCTGACTGCCCTTGCTTTCTGAGCCTTCTCCCTTGGGGCTGTTCACTCCCTGGTGGTCCTCACTCTCCTGGCCTGACCCTTGGACCTTCCCCGGAGGGTGGGGCTAGCTGGCTTCCACCTGCCCTGCCTGACTCTCTGGGGCTTGGGTGCTCCTCTACCCTCCTGAGACTGGGGCGTCTCTCTCCTTCTGTTGTTGGCCTGGTCTGGTCCTGGGTGTCCATTGATGTGTCTGGGTAGCTGTCCCCCAGCTGCCTCCCATCCCCTTCTTCTGGCAAGTTCAGGGGCTGGGGCCTAGACTCCAGACTTGCACATCCAATCGTGTCCGTCACGTCCCCAGGGTTGTCACTGCCCCCCATCTAGGGGGCTTAGAATAGCCTTCTTGGAAGGTGGGCGAGGTGGGCATCTCTCACCGCCCTTTTCCCAGGGACTTACAGTCACCCTCCCCAAAGGGGGAAAGACAGCTGTTCCTGTCCCTGCCGTTGAGGTGATTTTCTGCTTCTGCAGACTTCTCAGACGGTGCAAACACGCCCATCGCCCTCAGGCACATCTTATTCTGCTTCCTGGGGGCGGGGGCGGGATCCCCTTGCGGCCACTCTGTGGGTCCAATGCTGCTACATTTAGGGGACAACTTTCTCTGTGGTTTTTGTCTCTTTCACCACTCCCATGGGGGCGGGAAATGGCCCCCTGCAAGATATCGGTGGGGAAGGCATCCATCCATTCCCTTCTGTTAATCGTGAGACGTGACTCTTTCATGAGCCAGACTCATTCCTCGTCCAGTGCCTGAAGTAGAGCAATTGCAAACTGACATTCAGGTCTCTTCAGTCCCTTCTGTTTTCAGGGTGGGGCCTGGGTCTGCTTTCTCTTCAGATCGCACAAATCTTTCGCCTTTTACTAAGGATTTCCGTGGCAAGTGCATATTATGAAATGGGACAAGATAATGTTGAATCCATTGATGTTAGTACCACTCTGTATATAAACGGACCTAAGAGGCTTCCTGTCATGCCGTGTTCCCCCTCCCTTGTTCCCGTGTCAGTTCAAGCAGGGCCACGTGCACGAGCTCTTATATTGGGTGTGTGTGTGTGTGTTAAAGTTTAAATTACCCTCCCCCAAAATTAAGTTATGCAAAACCTTCCCTGTGGTGAAAACAACTAAAATCCAAGTAACAGTCTCTGTTCTGTATTGGTAGAATCTTTTGAGTGGACTGCGTTTGTGGAATACTTAACAGTGAATCAAACAATTCTCTCTAGTCCCACTGCCCCTAACATTTAATTTAATATGCACCACCAGTACACAATACAGAATTTTAGTAATTGGTTGTGTGTAAATAAAATATGATTGGAAGAATTTCATTGTATATGTGATCATGTCCGGAGAGAGCAAAAGTCATCTAAAAAAAACAATATGCACAGAGGAAATGAAATACAGACATTGCTTAAAGCTAAACCCCCTCCCCCCTTCTTTGTTTTTATAAATTGGTTTTCATTTTATTGTATGTTGATACACAGTTAGATTTCTCTGTACACCCTCAAAGTAGATTTCTGGCTCACAACATTGGTCCGCTTAGAGGGAACATTGCCCCAGGTAAGGGGTGGGGAGGGGAGCAGGCCCGAATTGCAGGAGCACTCCTGGGGGGTGGCTCTGCCCAGTGTGATGATGTCACTTCCTGGAAGTGACATCATCACGTGGTCCTGGGAGCGTGCACTTTGCATGTCTATGGTGCCCCTGAGTTCTACCACCTCTTTTTGCAGAAAAAAGCCCTGTACGCGGTGTGATTTTCCTGTGTGCTTGTTCTTTTACTGCCCCTTATTGTTTATTAGAGAGTCCTCTGAGGGAACAATCCTGGTCTACATTGGTGGAGATCCTGCTAGTTACCCCCTTGCTGCATCTCCTTGTATGCTAATTCCCCCCAACTTGCAAGGAGACCCTCCCCATTAGGGTAACATCTTCTCATTATAGTGCAACAACAATTTGCCCCATAAACCTGAAATTAGGAGTGAACTTCCATGCCATAGGAGTAGTATCCAGACACACCTGAACATCTCTCTTTGTAGAGTCATCCCTCTCTGATGTGCAGAGATCAGCCGTATTCTGAAAGTGGTTCTTGCAGTTAACAAAGACAACGTGTCTGTATAAATGAATGTTCAAGAGCTCCCTCGAACCTTTTTACAGCATAAATGCTTGCCACCTATATTATCCAGGAATGTTTTTGGGAAACTTATCATAACACAAGTGCACTGAATGTTCGTGCGTGTAACATGTAATATGCTCCTGGTTTCACGTTTAATAGGTGTTCTAAGGCATAAAGTTTATAGAATGAAATCTTCAAGGCAGTCTATGATCTTTTCTTTTTATGGGTGAAATGCCAGCTATCCAAAACAAAAGGCAATGGACACAACACTACATTTGCAGGGATGTGTACGTGTACGTCAGTTCCTCCTGTCACCTTCTATTCTGACCGAAAAGCAGAAGCCCAGGTGGGGTCTCGGCAGATTGCCAAAAACTGGAGTCGTCACAGGGAGGAAGCCGATCTTAGGGACTGTCCTCCTGACAGCATCTGTGTGCAGCTTTGTTCGTTTTTGCTGCTGTTCATTTTTGCGGCGTACTTCTGTGGCGAGGGATCAGCCTGGCCTTCTGCTTTGGGTGTCTTGGCATCTGACGCTGGGGACTGTAAGGTGGATGCAATATATATATCACTGTGATACATCACTGCCATTACTTGGTGCTGGTTCCTGAGGGTGTGTGTCATGGATTTCTACATACAGGGTATGTAGAAATCAACTCCATATGCCCTCAGGAACCAGTACCAAGTAATGGCGGTGAGGCTTGCAATCACAGCACAATTATTGTTTCAGGGCAGAATATTAGAACTACAATAATCTGGTGCTCCAAATCATGAAAATATTTGATTTCAAAGTGCATGAATGAAAATCTAAATCAGGAATGCCTCTGTGCTGAACGCACTCCAGCGTTAGCAACCGATATTCACTAATGAACAGCTAACCATAAGAGGTGGTTTAATGGGATGAATAAAACAGGGAAACGTGAAGCAAGTGTGGAAGAGTGATTAGAATGCTGGACCAGGATCTTGCAGGACCGTGTTTGAGCCATGAATTTTTGCCAGGTGATCTTGAGCCAATAACACAGCCTCAAGCTAATCTACCTCACAGTGTTGTTGTGAGGATAAAAATGGTGGAAAGGACAATGATATAAGCCATTTTTGGTTTCCATTGGGGGAAGGACAGGGTATAAACTGAATAAATAAATCAAATGAACATAATAACTGCATAGGGTTGCCGGGTCCCTATACCGTCTTGGCAGGGGTGGGGGGGACCCAGCGCTCGCCTTAAGAACGTCTTCACAAATGTGCAAAGCATGTGTGCTCCCGGCACCCGCCCAATAATGGGCTGAAAAGTATTTAATTGAAAAGTTCTTGTGAACTGTCTCCGCCTTTCTCTGGGTCCACTTCCCTCCTTTCCCCGTGGTTTCTCCTTCCTCCTGAACTCCATATATCGTTGAATGTCGCGCTTTCCTTGCGCTAGAGAAATAATTGGCAACGGGACGTCCTGCATACCCAAAGAACCGCCTGCCCCATGGGGATTTTGCCCCATGTGGTCAGCTGGATGGCCCACTTTTTTTAGTACATGGATGCACACGAAGAAACGGTTTATACAATTCTCAGTAAATGGGGAGGAAGAAAGAAGGCGGTGGAGTAACCCTACATAGCTATCAGTATCTGATGATCTTTATACCTGGCAGTCACAGACACCCTGTGACTTTCTTTGCTTCTAATGAAAATAAACCAGTGATAAATCTAACAGCCCTCGAGCCAAATTTCAGGTTATATTTGCCACATAGTCATTATGTGGACTTGCAGCAGGAATCTGGCTGCAAGTTCCTCATAGGAACCCTGTTTAGGAGCACCACAGGGGCCCGATTCTGGTTGGGTGTGCACTGCGGGGTAAGGAGGGCGTCTGCCTCTCCCTGTACTGCTTTCCTAACCCAAAATGGTGCTTGGGGGTGTGTGTGGGGGGGGTTATTTGCATTGAGATTTCTATGCAGCCACGGGCCTTTCTGGGTGGACTGGGGGCGAGCCACTAATCCAGGAGCCTAAAAATGAGAGGGAAAATGAGTACTCTTTACCAAGGCATATGGCGGTTCAGAGAATATAGAGAAATACAGAGTAAATAGACACTTTTCTTTAAATACTGCTGAGATTGCATGCGTGGGATGTGATTATGGCCGAGAGGGTCATGTTACAATTTTGTACTGGGCCCAGAGAAATGATATTTGGGCCCTGATTAACTCCCAGCCTAACTAGGTCACCAGACTGATATAACTTCATGTAGGAAAACCTAAGCACATGTCAAATGTGCAAATGTAATGTAAATCCTTCTTAAAAGGCTTTGTGAGAATAAATTACATTTCTGACTCATCTTGGAAAATGTACCAAAATATTGAAGGAATATATAAAAGTTAGAGGCTATAGCTAATCAAAAATATTGTTGCAAGCCTGGAGTCTGGTTGCTGTCCCTGACTCTATCCTATTGGCTTGAGCTAATGCCTCTGAGAGCCAAGCCAGAAGTGACGCCTGACACAGGTTGGAAACTTGTCAGCTTCCCTCAAGTTTTGATGGGAAATGTAGGCAGCTTGGCGGAATGTTGGACAAGTGACAGTTGAAAAGTCCATTGGACAGCAGTCAGAGAGCCAAGCTGCAAGACTAGGATGCCTACATTTCCCATCTCTTCCTTCATGACTGAAGAATTCTATCATGGTCAGAAAAGGCTCTGTCCGAGCATCCCTAGGGCTCCCCAGCTGAAGGGAGAGGGCAGATGTTGAGCTTCTGGCAGACAAAGAAACAGTCCCCACCCGGGTTGCCAGCCTCTAAGTGGGGCTTGGAGTTCTGGAATTCCAACTGATCTCCAGGCTACAGGGGTTGGTTCTTCTGAAGAAAATGGCAGAGGCTAGGCCCTATGGCATCACATCCCTGTTGAGCTCCTCCCTTCCCCACACGTGACCCTACTCAGGCTCCACCTCCCCATTTCCAGGAATTCTCAACCTGCAGTTGGCAACCCAAACCTCACTGTGAGCTGGCTGATGCCCTTCAGGGGTGCTGGATGTCTTTCCGTGAAGATCTGTTGACGGATAGTGGATCTGTTCTCCTGTGGGAGTACCTCTTCACCTCTTCCTGTATTCTTCTTGGACTTTTGCAAATAAAGCCAAATAATGCCATGTCTCCAGTGCACTTTCTTCCAAAGAGAACCGCTAGGTAAGTGCTGCCCCTTGAGCCCCTTGTCTTTGGGAGAAGGAGGTAGAGAGTGCGAATATGACAATAAATGTGTGTTTTAAAGCAGATGTATTTATTATGCCATTAAGAACCCATGCAGATCTTTGACTGTAGTCAATTTTCTAGTAACACTATCATTTTAAGTACAAAAGAGAGGTTATTTATCCAGTTTGTGTCTCTATGGGAACTTACCTTTCTGATCTTTTAAAGAATAAGCTTCATTCCAACCACAAAAAGCGGCATGAAAGACTATCACTGCATCATGCAAAGTCTCACATACAGCAAGGAAATAGTAGTAAAAGCAAACACCATCTGACTGCCAAAGCATTGCTGTCTGCCTATAGTAAGCAAAGGAAGTTCATAGCAAGTCTGCATTTTTCTGTACAAGGGCCAGAGGCAAATGGGCAGACTGTAAGCTCCGTCCCTGCTTGAATTTATGCTTTATTCTGTACAAATGTGTGGGTGCGCCTGGGGTTGATCGTGTCCACTTTTCTGGTTGTATGAAGAGAAGCTACAACAAGCTGACACGTCGCCCCCGTTGTCTGCAGTGAACACAAAGCTACCAAGCAGGAGATACTTCCCTGTTTGCAGCAACCGTAAGTGGCAAAGCAGAAGATGCTTATCAGCGTTTACAAGGAACATAAAGGGGCGTGGCTGCCTCCCCCATCGCTGTCCTGCTACGTCGTTATCTTAGCTATAGTGCTGGTGGGACCCTCCGGTCGAGAGACTGAAGACATCCCTGGGACAGACTGCATACAATCGCCAAAAGCAGCAACCTGCTGGTAAGAAAAGGAACCGTCTTTACCAGGCCATCCCAAACAGGCCTCTCCTGGACACGGACGATTCCTGCCCCTTTCCTGGAGACGAGGAGGGCCTGTTGTTGGGCCGGAGACCTAAAGGGGTATAAAAACCAGCAAAGGGCAAAGGGGAGCAGAATCTCCTTCTCTGGCTCTCAGGATTTTCTTCTTAGAACTGTGTCAGCTGCATTTAAAGCCAGCCTAGAAATGTATGGCCGATTCCACATTACCTTATCTCCCGTTTTTCTTGTGCAATTATTGCACCGTCCCTAATGGCGCGATTCTCACTCGGTTGTCCACATCCGCATTCTAAAAGCGTCTCTCTTGCGGAAAACCATGTTCACATCCCCCTAATCAGCGCCTCAACTGCGCAAATCAATGATCACATCCCCATTTCCATGGACGGGATAAGGGGCGGGGAAAACCCGACCTGTTCCGGCTGTTCCTTTTTAAAAAATTTTTTTTTAAAAAGGACGATATATCGACGTTCAATTATCTTGATTTAATGAAGACGCGTTCCCTCCCTCGACGGTCATTGGTCAATTTTAAGGCCATCCTCTGATTTGGTCATTCATTGGTTCCCTGCGGAGGCGGCAAAATTTGAACTTCTTTAAATTTGGATTCCTGGTGATTTCTGCCTCTGTGGGAGTTATAGGAGTGTAGGAGAGTGTAGGATGGCGCCTCAGGAGACTATCATCTTTCTGATGGCACATGTAATTTTGATCATGCTCCGCTGCAATGCAATTATGACTCTATCCTACAGACGGTACATATGCCGTCGCAGACGCGCGGCTGCAAGATTACTTTTTTTCAGAAGCCGTCGCTCATCTTCACGCCGCTTTCTTCGCACACAGCAACAAAACTGGTTTCGTCGTTGGTATGCTCTGGCTGCACTGGAACAGCCAAGGGAGTACTGGGTCTACCCCAGAAGCCTCCACTGGTGGGATTCCATCGTTCTTGGATACTGGGATGACTATTCGTGGATGGAGAGATTCCGCATGTCAAAGCAAACCTTCCTAGAGCTGGTGGAGGCTCTTCGCCCACGTCTCGAGCGGCAAACCACCAGTATGCGTGTGCCTTTATCCGTGGAAAGGAGAGTCGCCATAGCGGTGTGGCACCTAGCCAACGGGGCCAGTTATCAGGTGGCGAGTGACTTGTTCGGCGTGGGACGGTCCACGGTTGCCACATCGGTTATCGAGTTCTGTTTTGCTGTAGAACTAGAACTGCTCTCCAAAACAATTTGCATTGGACCGGATGTTAGAAAGGTGAGTTTTTTGAAAAAAAAATTTTTTTTCAAAGGGACAAAAGAACGATATGCCAATGGTTCATCGATTCAATGGGACGCCTGTATCATTCTGCCGAGTTAACACGGTCAACAGGAGTACAGTTTCGCTCCGCTCTCCGCACGGGGATGTCACTGAGCAGTCTCATTTCACACCACTCCATCTGTGGCAACCATACATTGTCAGGTGTCTGTCACCAGATATCCATGTCGTGGTGACAATCACCCAAATCTCGATTTTTCCGATCACATTACTTGTCTTCAGAGATGTCGGTGTTCATGTTGTTGCTTTAAATTTCCGTGGGTCCATACAGTGAAAAATTTGCTATTCATGCTTTGGATCGTGTGTTGATGAATAATCGCAGACATAGGCATTCCACTTTCCATGACACTGCATGTGTTTTCTCTGAAGTGATGGCCAGAGACACCTGTACCCCCCATCCTCATAATCTTCCCTTTTCCTTTTTTTTCTCAAACAGATTATGGACGGTTTTGCTCGCCTTGGATTTCCGCACTGCATTGGCGCAATAGACGGAACCCACATTCCCATTCGCGCTCCTGGGGGACGGCCGGATCAGTATGGCAATAGAAAAAACTTCTCCTCAATTCTACTGCAAGGGACAGTGGACTCGACCGGACGCTTCATTGACGTGGAGGTAGGGTGGAGTGGGAAGAATCACGACGTGTTTGTGTTCACCCACTCAGCCCTATGCATTGCCATGGATGCCGGGTCCCTGGTTCCTGGGAACCCTTGCCTTCAATTGGACGGAGTTGTGGTCCCACCGATCATAATTGCGGATGGTGCTTACCCGTTGCGTCCATGGCTTATGAAGCCATACGGGCGGTCAGCAGAAGCAGAGCATCACCGAATTTTTGATCGGCGGCTTTGCCGATCCAGGAACAAGGTGGAATGCTGTTTTGGACGTTTTAAGGGGAGATGGAGGTCTTTGGCTAGGCGGCTGCAGGTTAGGGAACAGAATGTTGTCTCCATAGTCACTGCTTGTGCGGTGCTACATAATTTGTGCGAGGAGAAGGGTCACCCGATATTGGGTGGCCTTGATTGTCCAGAACCTGTTCATGTAGGAGGAAATGAGGATGACGATGTGGGGAGCAATAGGGGCTATCTTGAGGCTGGCAAGTTGGTTCGCGAGGCATTGGCAAGGTATATGGCCGCCACAGGACAGAGAGAGTAGCGTTTGAATTGCCTCCTATGTCAATCCAAAAATTGTACTTAGAAAAATTGCGCTGCGTTTGGGATCCCAATATTCATCGGATCAACATCGCAGCTGATTTATGGATGTTTTGCGTTGAAAGTGGATGTCAAATAATAAATTTGTCAATTAATGGTTGAACCTTGTCTGTTGTATTTTTAGAAAATAATAATGATGAAAAGGTGTGAACACAAGCCTCGGGGATACACTGGAGAGCACTGATCCTGTCTCTCAGATTACTGTCACACAACTATGTGTACAGCTGACCCCTTCTTATTATGCGTGCTGTACAGGCGGGGACGTGAGATCACAATATGTTGCCATTGCGACTTCAGTGCATTCTTGCAATTGCAGTGGCCGAAGCCTGCGATCTGTGTGGATTCATGACCATCACTTGCAATCGTTTTGAGCTCTGGGTATGTGAACTGACCCTGCGAGAAGTGACCATAATAGGAATATTGGGCCAATGGTGGGGAAATTGATGTTGGTCACTACCAAAGCCGGGCAACACTCAAACACTTGGTGCAAAATTGATCACTTTGTTAAGCTGAAAATAAAATCCCAGTATAAAATATTTAAAGTTAAATTTTTCTTTTATTTAAAACGAGCGTCTAGGTCTGTTTGAGTCAGCCGTTGAACTTGCCATCTCACATCTTTCAAATTATCGGGAGGATTCATTTTCCCGCTCAATTTTGAGGGCGTGTTTTACATTGGTTTGAACTTCGGGCATGTGTGGAGGTAATTTGTTGCCGTGTCGGCATACCGTCTTACAAAAAAAAATGGCTTCTGGCAGGAAAGGGGTCTTCTGGAAGGACGAGGAGGTCCATGCGCTGCTGAACCTGGTCCTTCGTTCTAGAAAGGCTGGGGTCCTCATGAAGAGCACCCACCTCCCCAACAGACAACACTTCAGCCGCATCGCTGTGAGAATGCGCGAGGCCGGCTTTGTAAGAAGCACCGAACAATGCCGGTTCAAGTTCAAGCGTGTCAAGGGGGCTTTCTATGATGCCTTGGAGTCATGGCAAGGGATTCCAAGGCAGAGTGGGAAGCCCCCTTTTTTCAATGACATGATGAGGCTTTGGGAGGCCGCGGGAAAGCCAAGCTGGAGGGATCGCTACCACGGTGGTGAGTCGTGCAGTCGCTTTAACAGTTGATTATTGAATATGTCTCTCTGCCTCTTTATTTAGAAATGTGTCATCAAAAAAAATTTTTTTTTCTGTAGCTTGGTGCATCAAACAGAACGGTTCTGTGCCGAGCTCTCACAATGATTTTTTTCCCGAGGGAATCATCAGATAGAAATTTATTTGAGAGTCCCCTGCCAAGTGACATGTCTTGTCTGCAGCCATGACAACTCGCAGATCGAGAGTCATGCGTGACATTAATTCAGTTCAGTACCGTCCAACCTGTTTGTCCCTCAAGATACTTTTTCCACACACCCCAAAAAAGGAGACTAATGCGGGTGTGGATGCTCCCGAACAATGGAGTGACAATTGTCTCAAGACGCATACTACTTAGCCATGTTAGTCCGTGGTAGCAAAATCAAAAGGAGTCCAGTAGCGCCGTTAAGACTAACCCATTTTACTGTGGTTTGAGCCTCAGAGAATCAAGTGATCTTCATCAGATGCAGTGCAGCTGATGAAGAGAACTTGATAATCGAAAGCTTATGCAACAATAAAATTTTTTGGTCTTAAAGGTGCTTCTGGACTCCTTTTGATTTTGCTACCACGGACCAACACGGCTAAGTCCTATGCATCAATGACCCTGGAAAGTGCCGCATTAAGCGGAGTGAAGAGGAAATCCATCAACCTCATGAATGACCTGGCACGAATAAAAACAGACACCAGTTTCAACCGAGTGTTGATTGTGTTTTTTTCAGGGTGAGGTGGACTTTGACAGTATTTTTTTTTCTAAAATCAGCTGCAATACGGAGGAGAGACGAGCAGGCAAGTCATCCCGGAGAGACAGAGGAGGAGGCGCGGGGTGATTTGGAGCATTCATCTGAGGAAGAGTCCCCCCGTGAGCACCGTGCCTGAGCAGGAGCCGCCAAATCCAGGTATGTCTCTGGTGGATCAATGTGACAAAAACCCTCATGTGGGTGACAGTTTCCAACAAGATCATGTTCTAACTATATTTTGACTAACTTTCCCCAGCAATATTTAGTGGTGCCTGAACAAGGTGTGCCGCCGATGAATATGTCCCTTTTTGAAAAATTGCTTTAAGCTGTCATCTGCCACATATCTACACCCCCTGCATGAGAACTGTGCGGTGCAGTCATAAGCTTGGTTTATATCCACCGTTTATGAGGGCTTATCACAGCATAATTCAAAAACGTGTATAACCCATAGTCAAACTTATGACCTTTCATTGCCTGGACATCAAACACACAAACAGCACTTGACCAACATGAATGATGGTTGGGGAGTGAATATTGGCTTTATCTAGAAATGAACCCCAAATTAATCAGAAAGTTTTTAAATTTACACTTTTTAAAGAAAATTAGAAATTTCAGCCTTTTTAAAAGCTGACACCTGTGCGAAGTGGGGAATGTGAATGTTCTCATGGGCACCTCATTAGAGAGCATATTTCACCTCCTTGGGGCAGTGCCCATGAAACAAAGTTTTTTTCATCACAACATCAGCTGGCAACCTTCCATCACTGTGAAAACCAATTTTAGAACTGTCACGCAGCACACTTGCAGAGCCACACTGGATAACATGCATTTGTTTCGAGCGAGAATAATTTTAATGTAATTCACCAGGTGCAATTTCCCTTTTGGGAAGGATGAAGGGAAATGATTCCATTCTTGTGGTGTGGTGCATGCAAAGCAGCTCACAACATTCTAACAACCACCATTTAACATAATACTTTAGATCTTGTGGAGGAGCAGCCATGCTCATCGACGGCATGCCAACCGGGACCATCCACACCTGCTGTGCCTCGTGCAACTGGGGCACGAGGACGCACTATTGATGACCTCTTTGCATTGGTGGAGAGCATGGATGTGCGCACCACCGCATCACGTAAGGAAATATCAAATTATTTACCGCATGCGTCTGTTGGACCGTTGACATCTTTTACGTCCGGAAAACCAATGGCTGGTCTGCATTTAATGTGCCGTGTAAACTTAGAGGTAGCATGTTTTTTGCCTGATGTTCCCCAATCAGCTGTGGCTTGTGTTTTCAGAGGTGAGACACTCAAAGACATAGAGCTCTAGGACCCTCTATGAAAAAACTTTGTGTTTGGCATCCATGCATCGTGATATGCCGTCCCAAGATGACAATTAACCCTCCTGTAAGACAAGGATCACATCATGGCAATACCGAATTGAAAACCCTAAAGAACCATGTGTGAGTGGGTTTTTTTAAAAGATGTACCACAACCTTACATACTTGTGTTCTGTGTAGTCAACAGCATCCAAAGACGGATGTCCACCTACGAGGGAAGGATGATGCGGTTTGGTCGTAGGATGGACAGCATGGAGAGGAGGCAAAGAGAAATGGAAGAGTCACAGTCTTCTGCAAGGCATGCCGAGGGTCCAGCCAATCCATGAGTTCTTTAATTTCAAATATATGCCTTTAATGCAACCACGCAGAAGAGGTTTGTTTTCAATAAACAAAATTCTTTATTTATCAAAACTTAAGCATATCTCTTTACTGATTTAACAACCACACCTACTCTCAATGACCGAGGATGGGGTACTCTCCCATACGAAACACAAACAGCAGTGTCACTGCAACAGTTTGTATCATTGTTCAAGAATACCAGAATTTCAACAAATATTGCACAGTAACTCTACAGGGTTAGTCTGTCACGTACCCTTCCCACACATGCACGTTTGGATGTTGATGATCTTGGAGGAACGTTTTGTGAGTTGCTAACATCATTCTCACAAGCATTTGTCAACCGCCCACGTTGCTGACTAACCAACATTTCACCCAGTGTTTGCAGAGTGGATACTGCAGATTCCATCACATGCAGATTCTGCATCCAAGCATCTCTAAACTCATTTCTTTCCTTCCTAGTCTCCTCCAGAAACTCAGTTTGTAACCTGGCTTCCCTCTCATGCCATTTATTGCTATCCTCACGTCCAATGCGCGACTCTCTGAGCTGTGCCTTGTGCTCTTGCTCGGACCGCAACATCATCTTGTCCGCCACAGCAAAAAGACCAGCATTTCTACGTTTCCTGCTTCTAATTGCCGACAGGCGTGTGCCGGGCGACAGCTCTGCCACGGATCTCACTGGTGATTCTGTGATAGAAAAAAAAGGCAAAGAAATTTTTTTTTTCAGAAACCATTTCTCTATTATTAAATGTAACATTTTTCATGTTTATAGAGCTATGTCTGCGAGGCTCAACACACCATATCTTGATTACTGTTCCGCATCAAATTTTGGATTAAAAATAAGAAACAATGGCAGGGTTCACAGAATCATTGTTCAAATCTGTCAACACACAAGAGATTTACCACATCAGAGATTCAAAATTATTGTCGGTTTATGGTCATCCCAGTGGAACAGACAATGTTTTGAACATGTTAGGAAGCACTGTTGCCAGCCAATTTTTCAGTGATCCACTATGCCCCCCCACCCCCATTTTTTTCCAAAGTGAAAGAAACATGAAAATGTAATTTGTTTTAAAAAAATCAACAATAGAATGGAGACATACTCTGGCTGAAACAACATCACACTTGAAATCTCATGCATTGTCAGGCTGTACTGTTTTGTTAATCCTTTTCCCTTACTGTGAAAAGTTAAGCTAATATGGTTGTGAGTTTGGATGCCGTCTGTAAATCTAATGTCCAAGGCACAGTAAAGGAGATGACATGAATCATATTTGGAGAACGATGCCCATCATCACTGCAGTCACCCCCACCCCACACCTTGATGCACAATCAATGGCACACACATCATTTTTTTTTTAAAATAAGGGAACAAGCGGTTCCCACCCCTGGTGCATGATACTTGATCTTGTCCTATGAGGAAACCATGATTCCACAGGTCAGGTCAAACAAGGACATGTTTAAGTCCATCTTTACAAACCCATCCTCTTTGAGAATGAAGTAGTCAGGGTTAAAAAAAACCCCTTTTTTTGTTAAAAACAAAAGAGAAGGGATACCTCTTCCACTTCCAAGTCCCGATGTGCTTGAGCTACTTTCGACTAGTGGTTCCTCCTGAGCATCTGGACATGGCTCATCATCCTCTGGTGAGACAGGGAATAATAATGCAGAAACATTCACAATTCAACAGCGATGACAGTATGTAAAGTGGGAAGCGGTGATCAAAGATGTTTTATGGACGTCACCAATTCACAGCTATTCATAGATCAACAATCTAGAAATTTTTTCTTAGAAAAAAGGGGAAATCGAAAGCACATGGACTGATGTCATAAAACACACATATAGTTATTTGCATGCAGTCGCGCAACCCATATTAATGAATAAGGAGGGTCTCCCGTGTCCCACACAATCTGGACAATTGTGGTCTTACCAATGGTGGAAAATTAAGAATGCCAGCATCCCATTTGACATTGTCATAATTACATGCATAAATGCCAGCAAAGTTTTTTTTTTGCTTTTGTGAACAGCAAACTCACCCTTGTCACCGAGGCCCTCCACAGTGGCATCCATATCATTTTCCGGCTCGCCAACAGGAACACCAGTGCTCTCACCTATGGCAATTGTCAAATTTTGAAATAAGTTAATGAACATTGCTATTTTCCATTGTATTGTAAACCTCTACATTCAAAGCTGATGGCACTTACCTTCTGGAAAGGGAGAGGAGCTTCTAAGTTGACAGTGGTCAATGGTGAGAAGGTCATGTGAAAATAGTTCCTCCGAACCAAAGGATACTGGTAATGGCTCTTCAGGGTTCCGCCGCACTGACACAACGTCAAGGCTTCTGGCCACTCTTTTAGGTTTCACGCTTGCATCCCCCCAGAGAATGCTGTCAAGCTCTCGGAAAAACGGGCAGGTGATGGGAGCATTTCCAGAAGTTGAATTGTGAGCCACCACTTTCTTGTAGTCAAGTCTCATTGTTTTAGTCTTTGACCTGCACTCCATGGCTGATCGCTTATGTCCCCGAGAGGCCATCTGGGATGCAATGCGCTCAAAGTAATCTATATTCCGGTAGGAACTCTTCAGCGCCTCCTGAATTTTTTCCTCCCCCCAGAATGAGAGGAGATCCAATATTTCCCTTTCTCTCCAGGCAACACCACGGGAAGGGGGAGGTCTGTTTTCGCACATATTGTTCTGTCGATAAATACCTGTGTGGAGCTCCGGTGGTCTGGCTTGGTGGAATAGAACTGTCTGAAAAGGTGTGCAGTCGTGCTCTGCTGGTGAATGCCTTTGAATGGACTTGCCACACATGCGTTGGATCATGGGAGAAGATGCCTTACTTTCCGCGGGAAATAACGGTTCCAAAATGTCTGGACGCATGCGCTTATGGACAGCGCGGAATGGATCCATGTTGCTTTGTCCTGGTGTTTTGATGTTATAACGACACTATAAGTATGAGCCGAGGCTATAGAGGCAGATTTTCCCAATAACCGCAGGATAAACCACGGCCAGGGTTAAGCGTCAAATATCCATGCGACAGGGGGTTCGGAACCGATTCCCTGCTGCAGGATGCCAAAGCTGAGCTGCATCATTTCCTTGCTAAGTTGGGAGCAGCTAAAAGATCGGCGGCACATTCCGTGCTGTCCATCACCAGAGAATTGATCTCGCTGACCCGTTACCTGATTAATATTCATGGTTTGAAGATCGAAGTCACTACTTTGCTATCACAGTTCTAGACAGTACCTGACACATAAAGCAATATAATGAGATTTCGCCCTATCGTCACCATAATCCTTTTTTTAAAAAAAAGGGGTTGGACAAGGACGGGGCGGAAAGTTGATCTTGGAATTTGGGGGCGGGTAAGGAGAGGATTTGAAATCGACGGGTGGGGGAGGTGGGTACTCTAAATAAAAAAACCATAACAAAAGCGCAATAGGCTGGGGCGACGCTATGACGATTTGATGGCGACTTCAAAGACTACGCGTGTGAACTGAGCAGGGAATGGCGCGGCAGAGGCGGAAAAATGACGCGAGATCTAAGGTGGTGTGGAATCGGCCTATGTTGGCAAGTCTCAATCTGTGTTTAGTGGGTGAGGGGAATCCAATGAGGAACTGAGTTTCTTTGGTGTGAACTTAATAAACGTTACTTCTGTATTCAAAAACTTACTGCCTGGCTTTGTCTCCGCCTCCTTCCCTCACCTCTGAGGAAAAGTCGTGCCGGGTCAGCGTGGATGTGGGTGGAAGTCTGACCAGGGCTCATTTGCTCTGGGCCTGGGCTCACTTGGTCCTGAAAACAACACCCTAGAAAGGGCTGCCCAAACTTGCAACGCGCATTGCAAATATAAGGGTGCTGCTCCATATAGCAATCAAAAAAATGAACAAAGAGAACTTGGAGGGATCCAGGGAATGTTCCTGTCTCGTTTAGCAATCGCTCATTTCTTTTTTAAAAATAATAATAATAAAGTTTTACTTAAAAAAGAAATAGAAATGCCAATAGAAACTGCATAGAAACTTATACAGCATACAAAGCACTACGTGAGCTACGCACAACAGAAAAATTATTCAAAATGTGTGACAACACAACTTGCTTATGTAAAAGTTCTCTTCTTCCTCTCGATTGCTTATACCTAAACTTTAATATCAATAGTTTTAATCAGTTATCTCTTCCATAATTTATACTCAACATTTTAAAAGGTCTTTATAATTACTTTATTTCCGTATTAACTACTCTTAGTTTTTCTTAGTTTTGAGCTAGGTAATCAAAGAAATCCTTCCACTTTTTCTGGAATTCCAATATTGGTCTATTTTGCACATAGGAAGTTCATTTAGCCTCCGATGCGTATTCATACAGCTTGTCTATCCACTCAGGTATATTAGGGCAAGATTCTGACATCTCTCACAGAAACTTCTTCTGGCTCATACTTTGTGTCCTGTAGCTTTAGTTCACATCTAATTCACCAAGCTAGCAAATAAATAAAATATTTGAAGTTATCTGAAAAAACAAAGCATGTTTCACATGCTGTCTCTTCAGTGCTGACAGTACACTGTGGTTAAAGCATGCTGTTGCAAACACAAATGCACTTGTTCAATGTAAAACACAATTTCCTGCAAAATATCCAGTCGGGGAGAAATGGATGGTTTCCCACCAGGAATTCAGCAGCATAAGCCCAGGGGCAAAGGGATGGGCGGAGGGGGGGGGCGCTAGAGCCACACACAGCTTGACCTTCTGCTGTTAAACCGAGTATCGACACTGGCTACGGTCATCTATGGATGCAAGGAGATGTAGCTCTGTCCTTGATACCTCAGTAGTGGAAGCACTGTATATTTTGCACAGAAAAATAGTAGAGATATCATTCAGTTAAAGAAATTGTACTGGTTTTGATTAATTGAGCAACTGAAAAAAAGGGGGGGTACTAAAGCAAAACTCCTGATGGGAAAACGGTATTGGTTGTTAGATGATGCAAACAGATCCCCATCTTTGAAGAAGCTTTCCCATTTGTGTGAAAGGAGGAATGCTTTTGCAGTGCCTTTTGAAAAGCGGCATCTATAGTCTGCAGTTTTTAGAAGTGCTGATATTTCTTAAACTTGAGTTTTTAGAACAGCTGTCCTGTTAATCAAAGGCACCCTTTTTTACTCAATCAAAAATGTTTTTGACTAAGTAATCTGCTAAATATTGCAAAGCGAGTTGTCGCCACTAATTTATTGCTGCAAGTGCCAATAAAAGCCTGCCGTAGACCTGGGCTCCCTTGCCCACAGCTGTAGACCTTAGCTGGGGCTGCTGACTGTTTTAGGAAATTCTTGGAAATTTGGGGGTAGTTCCTGGGGAGGGCATAGCTTGGGGAAGGACATGCAGCTGTTTTCCTTCTGGGGAACTGAGGCCTGCAGTCTGGAGATCAGCTACAATCCCAGGGAAACTCCAGGTCCTACCTGGACATTGGCAACCCTGCTCTGAGCCCTTCCTCATACTTTCAGAATGAGTTAGAGAAGCAGGTGGTGGTGACTTCACCAATAAGGAAGCGGTCAGACATACTCGTGAATTTTCCTGTTCAGTAAGTCAATAGCCGTCTTTGTTTCTTCCCCACTTGTCAAAGAAAGGAGAAAGTCTTGAAACGTTGCACACGCCCTACCTCTCCTCTCAACACAGCTAGCTGTCAAGAAGCTGACTAGCCTGTTTCTTGGCCTGTTCACACTTTGGTTCAGGCTTTTTAGTTTAGTTAGGGATGGTAATTAGAAGTAAACGAAGTTTTCTCTGGGAAAGTGCAGACAAGACGCCACTGCAAGTTCCCAGATAGGTAAGGCAGCGAGATGGAACCGGCCACAGGTGCAAGATCAGAGAGTTTCAAGGTCAGAACGCTGCAGGGAGCTTTTGCACCAGCATTCCACCTCATTAAGGCTCAGCACTCAGGGAGTGATTTGCTCCTGCCTGTGAGGACGTGCTAGCTGCAGAAGCTAATTGGTCAAGCTGGTCAGGCCACACAGCAGGTAGGTAGCCTGAAAGCCTGAACCCCCATTCTAGTTCTGTCCTCTCTAAGGATTAGATGTTGGCTAGGAATCATTTCTTTAACTCTATTCAGTGTACAACCCAGTGATGCATTTAGGAAGGAGTTCTTAGTTGATTTTATTCAATGGGAATTACTCCTAGGAAAGTATACTTAGGATTGCCGTTAGTATCACAACAACCCTAAAGGAAAAATCTGATTAAACCACTCTAACCACTATACCATGCTGTTTCTCAGTGTTGCTGAATGGAACTGACCAAATGGGTCTTATAGGTTCAAATGCAGTTCTTTCCAAAGCATGACGCTGGTCACGTTTACTCAACATACAACCTGAATAAGCAAAACTAAATCTATTTATTTCAGATTTATGTACCGTATTATCTGCCATCACAATGGTAGGTTAAATTCATCCTAGCATGTGAATAATTCATAGTGCTTCAGTTGGATTTAGGTACATATAAGTATATTTAAGATTATCCATCCATTTGCTCAGAGGCAAAACAGAATTTAATCACGTAATATTTCAGAACAATGTTAGTTTTAAAGCACAAATAATCTTTCTTCTTTCTCCTCTTTCCCCCTTGCCTATACTTTACAAATCACAACGATAAGAACATTGTTAGCTGGCAAACACAAAATGGGGACACCTCCTGCCCCAGTGTTGCTCTAGAGAGGGCACTAGGAGAAGCTGTATTTTTATTCAAATGATTGTAATTGTGTTGATTCGCATCTATAAATTAGCATGTGCAAATTCTGCATAGAGATTAGTTCATAATTGCAAACAATGGCCTGTCACAGCAAAATAAAACCAAAGTCCAAAGGCACCATAAAGATTAAACAGTTATTTTTGAATGAGCTTCTGTGCGTCTCTGAAAAAGGCAGCGGGGACTCAGGAAAGCTCAGGCCGAAATAAACACGTTGCCTTTCAGGCCGGGAGGCTGCGCTGTATTAAGAGGGGCCAGAGAGGCGCTGCGGGAAAGAGGGGGGAGGCCGGGCAGGTTGCGCGGCTGACCGTCGCCGCAGCCTCCGGCGCTGCTCATGGGCGCTCCCGCGGCCGGTCGTTCGTATTGACTCCCGCCACGGAGTCTGCCTTGAGCCTCGCTGCGGAAGGCGGACTGGAGGCAACGGAAAGCAGTGAATGCGATCGGGTGGTTGGCCGGACTCGGGAGTTCCTTCCCTCGAGTTCCCACGTACGTGGTCGGGCGCTGCTGGACGAGGCGCTGCCGCCCCCGAGGCACCGTCCCCCGCCTGAGCTCGGCGCCCACACAGAGCGAAAAGCCCCCGGGGCGAAGGGCGGGAAACGTCCTTCCTGACACGAGGACGAATCTGCGCCCCTGCCGAGCTCTACGAGGCCCCCCGCCGCGTCCTTCAAAGGGCCGCGGCTGCCTCCCCTCCGCCCGAAAGGGCCGCCTCGCTCCCCCGAGCAGAAGGACGCCCCGCCCGGCCCCTGAAGCCGGAGCGCGCGCGGTGCCGCTTGGAGCGCCCAGGCCGGCCCGCCTCCCCGGGCCCTCCGGAGCGAAGCCACAGGCGGAGTCCTCAGGCGCGGCGCCGCGACCCCGGACGGCGCCCTGCCCTGCCCAGCGCTCGCCCGCGGCCGCTGCCCGCCTGCCCTGCGCCGGCGCCTGGCGGGAAAGGCGGAGCTCCGCGCGGCCGCGCCCGGACGGGGCGTGGGGACGGGCCGGGGCCCTCGGAGCTGAGCCGCCGCCCTGCCAGCCGCGGCTCCCTGCCAGCCCGCGATGCCTTCGCTCCGACCGGCCGCTCCTCCTGCCCCGGCGGCCTCCAGCTGGGCCGGCCTCCGCTTGGCGCACGGCGGTGGGTGCAGCGGGCGCGGCTTCTGCGAGGCGGGGCGCGGGCGGGGGTCGGCGGCGGGGCGCCAGGCGCCGGCAGGCAGCCCGAGCGAGGCTCTCCCGGGGCGGCGCGTCCCCGGCCTCTGGGGAGGAAGCGGCCCCCGCCGGGCCCCTTTCCGCTCCCGCCGGCGGCCTCCCTCCTCCCTGCAGGCTCCGCGGCCCCTGGGCCTGCGCTCGGGGCGCCTGGACGGGCCGGGCCGGGCCGGGCCCGCTGGCGAAGGGGCGGGCGGGCGAGCTTCCCCCAGCCGCGCGCGCAGGCCAGTCGCCGTGGCCGCGGGGAGCGGGGAGGGGGCGCCTCTTTTGCGCTGCCGCCCCGAACAAGAGTCGCCCCCTTCGACGCCGCTCAGCTTCAGTGGGGCTAGAAGGGAGGGACGCGGTTCGGCCTGTTTTGCAAACCTCCTCGGGCCAGGCGCGAAGACCCGGACCTGCTTCTGAGATTAACAGCCCTTTTGGCATAAAGAGCGGCGCTCTGATGATGCGGGATCCTGCGCCGATGTGGCCTTCCTCGGGGCTTAGTTCGTTAAATGCCGGGAATTATTTTGAATACCAGAAGGCTCGGAGATGTGTGAAGCGGCAGCAGGAGAAGTGCTCCGGGGCATGATGTGCTCCGGGTCCCCGAGAATGCGCGCCTAGCATTAAGGGACGGGGCTTCCAGGTTCGTTGGCGCAGAGCTCGTCCTGCGCTGCGGGTTGCTCTTTCAGACTCCAGCCTCTCCGTTCAAATGCTGCTTTGTTGTTAAGATAAGCAGCCCCATCCGGAAATCATGTTTTGAAGTGTTTCCACCCCAGCCCTAGAACTTTGCCTTCTCCTCCTTCCCTAGCTACCCTTGTAATTACTTTTCTGTTGTGCAATCACTTGCGAGTAGTTTTAATAAGCGTAACCTTTTCTGCCATGATTTTGCACCAGTTTAAAGAATATAAAATCTTTGCCCAGAAAGCACTTCTGTGTAAGAATTTGAGAGTGCCAACCACATGAAGGCTATTGGATGCAGGGGACTTGTCTTCTGTGTATTTTGCTGCGCTTTGCATGCAGGACTTTTGAAACGTGAGGCAGCACAATCGTCCTCTTGATGTGCATGCTCAATTCCAGCGTTTACTTATTCGTATTCAAAAGCTTCCTTGTTTAATTCACAGCCTGCTTTGCCTCTGTTGGTGTAATATTCGTGACCGCTATAGCCAGATTGCTCTAATGTGTTTTAACCATCCTTTTGTACACAAAAAAATCTAGGTTGGTTAAAATAGTACAGTGTAACGTGTTTTATATTTTTGTATGTTTTGATGTTTGTGTATGTGTGTGGGGGGGTATTCAAAGATATTCTGGTGACTGCAGAATTGGGAGATGGCAGGTATTTTTCTTAATACGATATTTTAAAAAACACTTTCTCTCAAGGTTGCCTTCTAAACTCCTTCCTGATTTCACCCCTCCAGCTAAGTGTACTTTGATATCTGTCACTTCTAAAGCAGTGGGTCATTGAAGCTGCTGTGTCTCAATTGTGTCATGTTATGGGAATCAGGAAGGATTTTAATGCTGTGGTCCTTTTATTCATTACAATCTTTTGGAATGGGTTAATATAGCTCATTTTTTGTGCTGGAAATTCCATTCTGTGTTCATGAAAATCAGATGGAAAGGCACCCCCTCCCCAGTCTCCTAGTTTCCTGCCTTGGCTCTGATGCCAAGCTCTAGTGCAGTGATAGTAGCTCAAGAGCCATCTGGGGCTCTTCTGAGCATCATCCCCCACTATGCAGAGGAGTTAGCCGTGTTAGTCTGTGGTAGCAAAATCAAAGAGAGTCCAGTAGCACCTTTAAGACTAACCAATTTTATTGTAGCATAAGCTTTCGAGAATCAAGTTCTCTTCGTCAGATGCCTGATACAGAGATAATTATAAGGTTCTGATGTCGGGATACTCTACCAATCTGTTCAGCATCCATTTCCTCTCCCTGGTCAAGTGGTCTGTAGCACTCCAACAACAATACCCTTTGTCTTTCCTCCCCTTATTTCCACCCATATACTTTCTACTGGGCTGTCAACCACATTCTCCAGAACTTGGTGACAATCAAGCCCTCTCCTCACATACAATGCCACTCCGCCTCCTCTTCTACCCTTCCGTTTTTTCTTGAACAACTCGTACCCATCCACTACCCCATTCTAGTCATGGGAATCATCCCACCGAGTCTCAGTAATTCCTACTATATTGTAGCCCTCTCTTTGCAAGAGAAGCTCAAGCTCGTCCTTCTTATTACCCATACTTCAGGCATTGGTATATAGACACTTGTAGCCTTGTACCTTTGTTTGACTTGTCCTACCCAGGTGGGTCCCCACTGTTATCACTTCGTCATTGAAATCCCCATGTTGATCGTCCCCTTCCCCTTTCCGCATCAGTTTACAGCTCTCCTGATAAAGCTCTCCAGGTTCTTTCCAAACATTTTCTTCCCTCACCTTGAGAGGTGAAGCCCATCATGTGATAGAAGGTCTTCTCTGAGAAAACTTATTCCGTGGTCCCAGAACCCAAAGCGCTCCTGCCGGCACCACCATCTCAGCCAACGATTCACCTCGAGTATGATCTGCTCCCTTTGCATTCCTCTTCCTTTGACAGGAAGGATAGAAGAGAATACCACCTGCGCCCCCCACTGTCTCCAACTGCCTTCCAAGAGCTTCATAGTCCTCTTTAATTCTTGCAATGGTATCCATGGCCATGTCATTAGTTCTCATGTGAACCAGCACAAATGGGTACTGATTAGTCGGTCTGTAATATCCTGAATTCTGGCTCCTGGCAAACAACACATCTCTCGGAGTAGGGGATCTGGCCTGGACACATGACGGTCCCCGATGACCACCACCTTCCGTTTTCTTCCACTTCCGTGTGGCCCCATGCACTCTTGACTCCCTCCTCCAGGTCTTTGTGGTTCTCCTTCTACTCTAGTCTCCATCACCATCTCAGGCACCTCAAAGTGATTCTTGAGCTCAAGTGGACCAGAGCATTGCCTTAGTCTTCATCGTCCGGTTTGTACTGCAGAACTGAGAGGAGGCTCAGAAGGGAGATCGACTCTTTCTTCTTCCCTTGGACTTATTTCTTCAGGCTTGTGCAGAGCCCCCAGGCTCTTGTCAGTAAATCCTCCCCTTCCTTGATTTCCTCAAGGGTGGTGATCCTCTTCTCTCAGCTCTGAATCTTCTCTTCCAAAAGCCTGACCAGTTTACAATTCTGACAAGTGAAGTCCGACCTCTTCCGAGAGGAAAACAAACATGGCACACTCCATGCAGGTGACTCAAAGTGGCCTTCTGTCAACATCATTGCCTTCCAAGTATATTCCAAGCAGTGTGGATAAAAATCAATAATTTTTTAAAATTTTTTTAAAAAATCTGTTTTTTTGGATTTAAATTGGATTTTTTTGATTTAAATCGGATTTTTTAAATAAAATGCTTTTTGAGGAAAATATATTATCATCCAAAGGTTATTCCATCATGAAATAAGGATTAGTTTTTAATTATGTAGCATAAGGCTGTATATGTTTAAATTTTTTGATAAACAAATTCCATTCATCCATTCACAATGTCATGCTCTTCCAGAGGTTTTTGTAAGATTATTGGGCAGTTTCTCTGGCTACAAGGTATTATCACAGATGCTTGGTTTTGCAGTTCTCAAAACTGTGAATTTGTGTTTGCAGAGATCACATGCCTCTTCTTCACAGCAAAAATGTTATAAAATGAACAGAGTTGAGAAAAACCTTAATCCCATTGTTCTACAAACCTAAGTACACAGAATCAACCCCTTAAGTGCTAAGTTTCAAAAAGTTCAATGAATAGAAAAACATTGTTTAGAGTGGAATAGATCTGCACAAGAAGAAACTAAGTGTGAGGAGGGAGGGGCAAGCAGTAAAACTGAAAGTAAAACACGAGATAATTCACCTCACAATTTCATAATTATCTATAATGTGCTTCTAATAGTATTTAAAAAATCAATATTTTTATATAACTGTAAAACTAATATGAAAAGTTGTTACTCTAAAAATGAAATCTTCATCTAGTTGTATATTAAGGTTATGCCAGCAAGAATGAGTCTTTATGTAGAAAACTATGATTTAAATCCAGTCTTACTGACTAGTGATTTAAATCGTGATCAATTTGATTTAAATTAAATCCACCCTGATTCCAAGAGTACTTTTCTAGCTGCAAGTCCCTTTCCTTCTCAGAGCCCAGATGAGCTTCTACTAAGTTGCCTTAATTAAAGTTAGTTTCTACCTAAGTAGTCAAAGAAATCCTTCCCTTTTCCCCAAAATTCGTCTATTGGTCTAGTATGTAAATAGTTTAGCCATCAGTGCATATTCATAAATCTTACTACTCCACTCTAACACATCAGGACAGATGTCTGTTTTCCATTTTGCTGCATGTAATACTCTTGCCGCTGTCACCATGTAATGGAAAAGATCTCCCTGTTCTTTTTTAACATTAGTTGGTAGGATATTTAAGAGCATATTTTTTGGATTTAATTCATATCTAAATTTGAGAATCATCTGCATTTCTTCATGTATCTTGATCCAACATTTTCACGTTTTCTTGCAGGTCCACCACATATGATAAAATGCTGGGTCCATGCTCTGACATTTCCAGCAGTGTCCACTGTAACACCCTTACTAATTCTTGCAATATCTTTGGGAGTAGTATACCATCTAAAGAACATTTTATACCAATTTTCTCTCTCTGACTGTAGATTTTATGTCCTTAGTCCATAAATTTTCCTATATGTTCATCGGGATAGTTTCTCCAAAGTTTTCCATCCATTTTATCATACCAGTTTTTACTTACTCAGTTTCTGTGTGAAATTGCAGTAAGATTTTGTAAATCTTCCCCAGGAGATGCTTCAGATCTCCAGATATTAATAGTTCATATTGCGTTTTTTATCTCAGCCTACCACCTTCTTTAAGGATTTGTTCATTTAGTCTTGATACTGTTTGATAATATATCAGCCATGGAATATTTTTGCCTTGAGCTTGGATTTCTTGCCAGGTTTTTACATTTCCTTTTTTATCCATCATTGATTCATAGCTAAGCTGATTGAGTCTATTTCTCATGGCTGCATCATAGTGAGCATTAATTGGCGACATCAATGGGGAGATGAGTGGACTCAATCTGTTTCTTCATTGAAACCATATTTTAAGCAATCCGCCCCTTATAATAAGAGTCCCGTCCTATTTGTGAATGGATTTCCATGATTTCTCGATCCATAGATCATTATGGATGCCTTCTTTAGCACCCACTGTCTGCAATTTTATATGTCTGCTACTTGGATTTATAATCCAATCTGTTATCCAAACTAACGCTGCTGCTTGATGATACAGTTTGATATTTGGTACTGCCAGTCCTCTTCGGTTTTTATCGTCGTGTAGTACTTTGAATCTTATCCTTGGTTTCTTTTCTTTCCATAGAAAGTCATTTATTACTTTCTGCCACTTGTTGAGAATCTTTTGTTCAATATAAATTGGAACCATTTAAAATAAAAAGTTCAGTTTAGGTAAAATATTCATGTCAGGTCTTGCCAGGTAAATCCCCAAGCACTTCACTGCATCACTTCAGGGTATGAGTTAAAGGTACTTTATTGATGAGATATACCAGTATCAAGATATTCAGACAGTAGCATTGGCAGAAGTGACGCAGGGTGGCAAAGCAAGGTTAATTATAGCGGAACGGTCCTGCCCCTGGGAGAGAAAGTCCGTTTGCATTTTGGCGCAAAGGATCCAGGATCTTAGAGAGGAGGGGGGAAGGGAGATGATGAGCTCATTCCAGTCCTTTAGGGAGAGTGATTCGGCTTTGCCTGGAACTTCAAGGCCACGTTCTTAGGCCGGCCAGGAAAGAGTAACCAGACACCTGCAAGATAAGCAGCTAGCAGCCAAGCAAGCAAACATGTTCCCTTTGCATATTCTCAGAGGCAAACATGACAGGTCTACAACAAGACAAACATGGCAGATATACTGGAGAGTATCTGACAATTCATTTTGACAGCTGAGATTCTTCCTAGCCATGAAATATTTAGTTTTCCTCATCTCTGCAAATCTTCAATAATTCTTTTTGGTAATTATCTTTATGGAGATTCTCATTTTGTAATGATACAAAATCAAAAAGATTCCAGTAGCACCTTTAAGACTAACCAATTTTATTGTAGCATAAGCTTTCGAGAATCACAGTTCTCTTCGTCAGATGCATGGAGGGCAGAAAGAAACTGGTCAAATATAGAGGAGGAGAGAGGAGGAGAGGAGGGATGTAAACAACTCTTTTGATATGGAGATGCAAACAGCTTTTGATGTGGGGATCAGTTTGTGTAAAGGTTCAAAGGAGTTTGCCGTGTTAGTCTGTAGTAGCAAAATCAAAAAGAGTCCAGCACCACCACCAAGACCATACAATTCCACTGCAGCACAAGCCTTCGATAACCAGCTTGTGCTCTAGTGGAATTGGATAGTCTAAGGGTGCTGCTGGACTCTTTTTGATTTTGCTACTACAGACTAACACAGCAAACTCCTTTGAACCTTTACACAAACAAACTGATCCCCACATCAAAAGGAGCTGTTTGCATCTACATATCAAAGGAGTTGTTTACATCCCTCCTCTCTTCCTCCCCTCCTCTCTCCTCCTCTATATTTGACCAGTTTCTTCTTGCCCTCCATGCATCTGACGAAGAGAACTGTGATTCTCGAAAGCTTATGCTACAATAAAATTGGTTAGTCTTAAAGGTGCTATTGGACTCTTTTTGATTTTGCTACTACAGACTAACACGGCTAACTCCTCTGTAATGATACATTTATCCCTAAATATTTTATTGGCTTTGTAGTAATAGTGCAGTCCGTTATCTTTCCAATCTTTTTATGTTCCTCTGTCGTTGTCAAAAGAAACATTATCTTTGTTTTCTTCTTGTTCAATATGTATCCAGAGTACTGTTCAAATCTTGATATTTGTTCCATTACATAAATCATGGAAAGCTGCAAGCTACCCTGATATGCAGGTCTTATGATTGGGATGGAAGTACATGTGACTTTCTTGGTTGATGGTAATTGTGAATGTGGCTCTTTGCAAGTTCTGGAGTGAGTACTACTGATCTAGTGGTTTTATTAGATAAACAAGCTTGATGCCCATGCTTCACTACGGTATTTAACTACTTTAAATCCAGTTATAATATTTATGGGTAAGTAACGTTTTTGGTTTGGGGGTGGGTGGGTGGGTTGTGTTCGTTTTGTATTATAATAGCATAGTGCCCAAGCTTCACAAAAGTGTTTGAATAAAGTGAAGCATGTTTTTTTTTAATAAACTTTTTATTAACTTTGAAAAAGTGAAGCATGTTGATGCCTAAAATTGATGAGGTGAATTTCAAAATGTAACATTTATTGAAGAGAATTTTAAAAGGAAAAGATTGCAGTGAATAAAGAAATAAAGTGAAAAATATGTACAACCTTATTTTTCTACTGAAGGACCTCTTTGTAGACCTCATTGGTGGTTTTCCCCCACTTTGGAGCCCCCACTTTGAGGAGAAGCTTGTGGGCTTGGAAGCCAGGAGGGTTGAGCATGTTGAGGAACTCCACAGTGTAGTGGACCGCATCATCCATTTGTACCACTGAGTCCACAGATTTGTACTCCATTTCTGCCCCTTCAAGGGAGTTAAGTTGTATTTCATTAATGATGGCAGCCTTGCCTTTCTCAGGGGTCAAAGTGGCACACTTGCACAGCCCGTCCATGGACTTCTCAGTGATAGTGACGGTATCAGGGTATATCGTGGCTGTAAGGTCTGCCAGAGTCGTCATTACTGTGCCCAGGCCTGCAGGGATGGTCACCTTTCCCTTGGACTCGGGACTTGCCGGTACTTGCCCGCTGCTGCTCAGTGCACTGCAGGAGTACGATGTGCATATTTCTTTGCCCCATCTCTTAAGTTGCTTCCTCCTTTTAGCATCAGTATATCTTGCACAACGTCTGCCAGGAGGCTTCTTGAGGGCAGCAAGAGGTGTGAGGTGGAGCTGGATTGAGGGAGGGATGGTGTGGTGGGTACTTCAGCAGGTTCATGTGAGAGGATCGCATTGAAATGGCCCCTAGAAAGGTCGTGCACCATCTCTCCATGAACATTTAAAAACTCACTTGTCATACTGATTTTTATATAAAATCCCTGTTCAGGAGTCTTGTACTGCCTTTCTTCAACTGTCTGCAATTTCATTTACCTATTTTTTACCTCAGAGTTCCACAACTGACCCATCAGCCTGCCAGCCACACAGGCCCCACAGGGAGATTGGCAACCCTAGACAGGGATGTGTATTTTTACCTCAGGACACGGTCAATGACTGGGAGTCATTGAATGTGTCCTGAGTACTGCATGTGTCCTGCATACTGTTTAGAATGTTGGGATGATGACCAATCAAGGCCGCATATGCAAATGACCTCAGGGCAGACTGGCTCAGTTGGCAGTTGGCGGGGGGGAGGGGGATGAGCAGCCTCCCAGCCACACAGGGAAGCTGTATCCCTATGGGAAAACACATTTTACCCCTTTTTACCCCCTTAGGGTGCGAATTTCTTAAAATCCCTTCTTAGTGGGATTCCCTCTACACCACAAAAGGAACATCCTCCCCAAATTTCACGCTTCTAGGTCCAGGGGTTTGGGCTGGGCGTTGATGAGTCAGTCAGGACACTTGTCTTTATTTATATAGATAAGGCCTTGAGTAGTATAATTGCTTGTAAAAATCAAATGCTACATAGTTTCACATCCAACTTGTGTATAGAAATGTCTTCGCCAGCAACTATTTTGAACTTAGTGACATTTTCCTGATAAACTCAAGTTGTAGAGCCCAGAGCTACAAACTATCCTAAGGATAATTTGCAGTTTACTCCCAATAAAGGTCTGTTGTTTCCAACCAGGAGTTGAAGGTGAATTAACCTTGAGTAACATCACCATACATCCTTAAGGTTTTATTGCTATATCAGGACTGTGGGTCTTTGATCATTTCTTTGTTCTATTATTTGTGGTGCTTAGAGTATGCTATGAAAGAGTTCTGTTTGTTTTGCTTGAAACTAACAGGAAATTCTCACAAAGCTTTCTGAAAAAAAGCATTGGTCCATTTTGTTCCTCTGTGCTGTGAAACTTGACAAAACTGAAACTCATTGTTTTCTCCTGAATATCTTATGTAAATATGAACTATGTGAGACCATCTTGAAAAGAAAATCATATATATATATATATTTCAGGTAAGTATATGTTGGATTGTAGCTGAAGGCACGCTGACTTAACAGTAAGCTCCATTGAAAGCCTCTGGCCCCAGAACTCACCAGGGGGCAAAGTTTATGGGCTGCTGGTGAGGGGGTGAGGGCATGGCTGCCATCTCCTACTCCGGCTGGCCCTTTGTGGGCAATTCCTGTGGCCAGCGCAGCAGGCCGCAAAATTCAAATCCCGACTGGCCAATCAGCATTCACCTGGCTGGGACCGGGGGCAGGGGGTGGATCACTGGCTGCCAGACCTGAGAGGTGAGGTTTCCTCTCAGGTCTATCAGCCAGTTACTTAAGGACGGGCCAGCCGGATGACTCTTACTGGCATTGCAGCTGGAGCTCACTGCGGCTCAGCTCCTTTGCAGCCTCCTTATGCAGCTCTCATCCAGCGAAAGTAGTTTTGGCAGCAGCAGATCCAGCGAGTGGGCTTGTCAGCCTCCCAGATGGGCGGTGGAATTGTCAGTGCGGAGTGGAGTGCGTGGTACGGCTCAGCATTCCTGGGATCCTGCTGTGGCAGGAATTTTGCACAGAAACAAAAGAGGGGAAAAAACTCTGCCAAGTCAAAAGCATATCCATAATGTACTAGAACAGTTTAAAGTGGCAAGTGCTCACTTTCTCATGTGTAAACAACAATTCATAGTCAATACATATTGTGTAATTAACTCCACAGGTAATGACTCCAAGGTACAAGGTAAGTCAGTTCAGCAAATGGCCTTGAAATATATCCAAGGTACAAGGTAAGTCTCTCACGCAGATTTTCGTCCCCACGGACTTGCTCAGGGGCGTGTCAGTATTGCACAGTGTCTTTTACAATTCTTCCATAGTACCTGGAGAGCGACGCCAGTAGCAGCTACCTGGTGAGAAAGAGCCGGCCCCGGTTTTGGGCGTCTGGATTCAATCACCACCAATCCGCTGGTCACATCGCAAACTGAAAGAAGAAAGAAAAGTTTATATTTCAAGGCCATTGCTGAGCTGACTTACCGTGTACCTTGGAGTCATTACCTGTGGAGTTAATTACACAATATATATTGACTATGAATTGTTGTTTACACATGAGAAATTGAGAACTTGCCACTTTAAATTGTTCCAGTAAATTTTGGATATGGTTTTGACTTGGCGGGTTTCCCCCCCCCTTTTGTTTCTGTGCAATTTAGCTGGGTCTTGCCTTTTGTTATGTGGCAGGAGCTTAGGCACACTGCTTGTGGACGAGGTTTTGCCTCCACTTCCTTGTTCTTGGGGATTCCCCCTTCCTCTTGCCTCCTCTGGTGGTGCATTTCGGCACCGAGGCTCAGCTGCTCTTCAGCCTCTCTTTGTCCAGTAGCATTGCCCTCCAAACTGGTTGGTGGGGCTGCTTCCCACCACAGGTCTGGGGCATTCAATGCGATGGTGTGGCCACAGTGAGGTGGTGTGGCCTCGCAGCCTGGCACAGCTCAGCGTGTCTCGGGGCTCATGGGATCAAGGGGGCATAGCCTACTAGGTCTGTACCAGACCCCCAGTGGTACATTCGGGCACAGGGCAGCTGTGGGATGGCTGCACTTTCCTGGTTGATGCCGGCCCCAGCCGGGGGTCCCTTATGAGCCCACTGGTGGGGAGAACTAAGGATTTTGAGGCCACCAAGGCAGCATGCCGCAGGGACTGGGGACCATTCACTGCCAGGCCTGTTTTGAGCCCAGCAGCTGCTGCTGGAGAGGGTGGAGCAGTTTGGTGCCTCTGGCCCTGGGACAGTGGCTAAGGCCCCAGCATCTATCGAAGTCCCTCCCTGTGCAGTGGGCTGCCCAGTGGTGCCATGTATGAGGGTCTGATTCCTCTGGTACTGGGGTGGTTTGGGCAGTGGATGAATGGGAGAGGGCATTTGTGCCACCCACCTCCTATGGGGATGACGAGAATTCCCCAGGAATCCATCTGTCCCACAAGGTGTGCAATCGCATCCTTGATGGGTCTTCTATGGACATTTTCTCCCTGCTGCGGCCTGAGGCAGAGGATGGGCTTACCTGTCCTTCCTCCAGCAAGGGAAAAGGAAAGGGGGAAAGGGAGGAGGTAGATATGACCTTCGCCAACTGACTAGAGAGCTACACCATATTTATGGGAGCGGTCCAGGTTGCTTACCCCAAGAGGGGGTTGCACCTGTCCAACCATTTGGCCAACTTGCTATGGGCCTGGGCCCTTGCCAGGGAGGGGGCTGCCATTGAGTATGACAAAGTGTTCCATAAGTGCACTTCTCATAGTGCCAGGACATGCTGGGACCTCATCAATTAGAAACTCTGGTTGGGGCTTGTCGGATCTCTCATGAGGGGCACATTGGATTCATCCTGGGTGGGGAACTGGGGTGGCAGACAAGAATGGGGCAGGGGCCCCTGCTGGGAGTACAACCAGGATAAATGCCAATGCCCCTGGTGCAAGATGATCACTACTGTAGTAACTGTGCTGGCCCTCATCCCTGCCCCACGTGCCCACAACACAACTGCAGGACAGCAGCTTTTTTGGGCTGCCAGTTCCTCCACTGCAGGCACCCACAAGGAGGGAGGGTCCACCAGTGCCACAGCCCAGCTCCAGCCCCAGGCCGCTGGCAAGTAGCCAGGTGCACCGGAGGTGGGTTTTGCGCCCACTGCTGTCTGGAGGGAGGCCCTTCGTCTCCTCCTGGATCGCTACTCCAACAGGGCATCAGCTGAGTACCTATATGCTGGCTTCACCTCCAGCTTCCGCATCCCCTTCACAGGGCCCAGGGTCCCCACGTCCTCTAACAATCTAAAGTCCTCCAGAGAGCTGTCAGAGGTCACGACCGGGAAGCTGGCTGGGGAGCTCGAAGCGGACAGGATAGTGGGCCCTTTCCCTGTTCCCCCTTTCCCCAAACCGTGTGTGTCCTCTCTGGGGGTGGTGCATAAGAAGACCCTGCATGAGTCCCACCTAATCCATCACCTCTCCTACCATAAGGCTCGTCAATGAATGATGCCATCCCTCCCGAGTTTTGCCCCATGTGCTACGTGTCCTTTGACCATGCCATGTGCTTGGTCTGGTCCTTCTGCCCTGGGGCCCTTATGGCCAAATGTGGCATCAATTTGCCTTCCAGCTGCTGCCTGTCCACCCCAACAACTTTTGTCTTCTGGGTTTTAAGTTTGCAGGGACCTGGTACACGAAGAAGTCCATGCCCATTGGCTGCTCTGTGGACTGTGCAGTATTAAAGGTATTTAATTCCTGGAATGAGCCACCAGGGGGTGCACAGGTTCCTCTCACATCACTTACTACCTTGATGATTTTCTCATTGTGGAGCCAGTGGGCTACAACCGCTGCATAAGCAGGCTGGTGGATTTTCAGGCCCTGGCCAGGGAACTGGGCATCCCCTTGGCTAGGGGAAAGACTTAGGGCCCCACCTCACTTACCTGGGCATTGAGCTATATTAAGTGGTTGGGTGTTCCTGCCTCCCCCCCCTGCCAAACTTCAGGCCCTGAGTGAGCTAATTAGCTCCACACTGGCCCGGCCCAAGTGTACACTCAGGGACCTGCAGGCCCTGATTGGGCACCTGAACTTTGCCTGTCGTATTGTCTCTCCAGGCAGGGCTTTCTGTGTGTGCTTGGCCAGGGACATGGGGGGGGGGGTGCCAGGAACAAGCGGGGGAGGACCTTGGGGTCTTACTGTCGTTTCTCAGTTGATACAGTGTCCTTTTGGCAGGACATGTGGGACACCAGCTCTGAGCTGCAGTTTCACTTCAATGCTGTTGGAAGCAGGGGCTTTGGGGTGTACTTGTGAGGCCGATGGTGTGCTCAGAGGTGGCCTGCCCACTGGCATGGGTCAGGCTTGCTCAGGGACCTCACCTTCCTGGAACACTTCCCTATCCTTGTGACTGTCACCATCTGGGGGAGGGGGACCAATTGCTTCTAGTGTGAGAACTTGGCAGTGCTCAAGGTTTTGAATAGGCAGTCCTCACACTCTGAGCAGGTCATGCGCCTCATGAGCAAGTTTGTCCTGATGTGGCTGCATGCTAACATTTCTTTCTCAATAAAGCATGTAGCAGGTGCCAATAACAGCATCGCTGACACACTGTCTCGCTTCCAGATAGAGAAGTTCTTCGCCTTGGCACCAGAAGCCCATCCTATCTTGGACCCGTAACCAGAGGAGCTGTGGACGCTTGGGAGTTCTCCATAATCCTGGGAGTACTGGTGTTGGTGGCCCCATCCATATTGCGGGCCTACCAGGACATGAACATGAAAGACACTGCAGACTTGGCCAACCTGAAAAATCAGCAGTGGCTGAACATAGCCTAACTCAAACAGGACACAGTATCTTATTCCAGGACACTAAAATACTGGACAACACTTCCAACTACTTTGTCAGTTTGCTCAGGGAAGCCATTGAAATTCATAAGCATAAACATTGAAATTCATAAGCATAAGCACAACTTCAACAGGAAAGAAGAGAGTTTAAGAATGAATAGAGCATGGTTTCCAGTCCTGAAAAACACCAGGCTAACAAAATACTCTACATCTTACAATAGCCCTGCAGATAAGATTAGCATATCAAGCACCAATCCATATGCAAAAGAACCTCCTCAGGATACAGTGAAGCATTAGCATTCAACTAGCATTCCACACCCTGGGAAACTCTTACAGGATAGAATCATAGAATCATAGAGTTGGAAGGGGCCATACAGACCATCTAGTCCAACCCCCTGCCCAGTGCAGGATCAGCCTAAAGCATCTCTGACAAGTATTCATCCAGCCTCTTCTTGAAAACTGCCAGTGAAGGGGAGCTCACCACCTCCCTAGGCAGCTGATTCCACTTTTGAACTACTCTGACCGTGAAAAAGTTTTTCCTAATATCCAGCCGGTACCTTTCTGCATGTAGTTTTAGCCCATTGCTTCGCGTCCTACCCTCTGCTGCCAACTGGAAGACCTCTTTGCCCTCCTCCAAATGACAGCCTTTCAAATATTTAAAGAGCAATCATGTCCCCCCTCAACCTCCTCTTCTCCAAACTAAACATTCCCAAGGCCCTCAGCCTTTCCTTGTAGGGCTCAGTCTCCAGACCCCTGATCATTCTTGTCGCTCTCCTCTGCACCCTCTCAATTTTGTCCACATCCTTTTTGAAGTGAGGCCTTCAGAACTGCACACAATACTCCAGGTGTGGCCTGACCAAGGCAGTATAGAGAGGGGCTATGACCTCCTGCGATTTCAACGCTATAGCCCCTTTGATACAACCCAGGATTGAATTAGCCTTTTTTGCCACCGCATCACACTGACTGCTCATATTTAGTTTACAGTCCACTCTTACCCCAAGATCCCTTTCACTTATACTACTGCCCAGAAGTGTACGCCCCATCCAGTATTTGTGCTTCTCATTTTTGTGGCCCAGATGTAATACTGTGCACTTGTCTTTGTTGAATTGCATCCTATTCACAGCTGCCCACTTCTCCAGAGTATTCAGGTCTTGTTGAATTTTAATTCTATCTTCTTGGGTGTTTGCTACCCCTCCCAATTTGGTATCATCAGCAAATTTAATGAGCAGCCCTTCCACTCCTTCATCCAGATCATTGATAAAAATATTGAAAAGTACTGGGCCCAAAACCGAGCCCTGTGGCACCCCACTGGACACCTCCCTCCAATTTGATGAAACGCCATTGACCACCACTCTTTGAGTGCGGTCCTCCAACCAGTTCCCTATCCACTGAACTGTCCTATAGTCTACTCCACAGTCTTCCAGTTTGCCCATCAGAATGTCATGGGGAACCTTATCAAAAGCTTTACTGAAATCCAGATAAATCACGTCAACAGAGTTCCCCCGATCCAGTAAGCTGGTCACTTGATCAAAGAAGGAAACCAGGTTGGTCTGGCAAGATCTGTTAGGAACAAAACCATGCTGACTTCCCCGGATCACTGAGTGGTCCTTCAGATGCTTACAGATTGATCCCTTTAAAATCTGCTCTAAAATTTTCCCAGCAACAGAAGTCCGACTGACCGACCTGTAGTTTCCCGGGTCATCCTTCCTCCCTTTCTTAAAGATTGGGATAACATTTGCTCTTCTCCAATCTTGTGGCACATCCCCAGTCCTCCAGGAGGCCTTGAAGATGATGGACGCAACCAAAACCCACCTTCCTGAGTAGATATAAATTACCTGCTAACATCTTCTCCACAGTTTGACACTGAGAGATCTCTGTCTTTCGGTGCTACACCTCTGAAGATGCCAGTCACAGCTGCTGGCGAAACGTCAGGAACTACAATGCCAAGACCACGGTGATACAGCCCAGAAAATCCACAACAACCATTGTTCTCAGGCTGTAAAAGCCTTTGACAATGTATCTACCAGGGTCCCTTGTCCAGCTTCTTGGCCTTTTCAGCATGCCACAGGGGGCAGGAGCACCTGCCTACCACAGGGGGCATGTTCCTGTGATGCTTGGCCTCCTTGCAGGAGTGAGGTTTCGCCCCCGGAACTATGAGCAGCTACCTCGCTGCCATCTCCTTTTCCAGCAAAGCTCGTGGTTTCCCATGATTTCCAAGACCCATGCGGCTCTTTTGCCACCCGATGCACTATTGAGGGCTGGAGGCGGACTGCCCCACCTCTGTCAGACCCCCACAGGCCCATCACATATCCATTTGGGGTTTGAAGCTCCGTTATTTGAGGATGCCTTCACCCTGGCCTTCTTCCGGGCCTTCCTTGTCGGGGAGCTGGCAGTCAGTTCCTGCTGGGACACCTCTGGTGGGCCCCCTCCTCTGGTGCTCCAAGATGGATCAGTGGAGTTGGGGGGCTCGCATCTCCCTGGGTGCCGTGGGATCCCTCCCGTGTCCCCATCACGCCTCGGCTGCCTACCTGGCAGCTTGCCCTGTGGCTGAGAACCCTCTTTTGGTGCGTGAGGATGGTTCCCCCCTCACACGCTTCCAATTCACCAGCGTGCTGTGGATGGCTTTGGGGACAGTGCGCCTGCCAGCTCGGGAGTTTGGGGGCCCACTCTTTCCAGATCGGGGCAGCCACAGTGGCTTCTGAGATTGGTCTGTCTCCCACCCACATCTGGGCTGTGTCGGCTGGTGGCGGTCCAACTTCTGCATGGACTACATCCGTCCAGGGCTTGTGTTTAACCCCCTCTTTTTAGTTCTGTCAGGTTGTTGCAGGCTAATCAGGCTTGTCAGGCTTAGCACTGTGCAGTGGGCCACGTGCTATGCAGAATCTTCTGGATGGGGTCTAGACCTCGTCGGGCTTCTGGACACAGTCTTCATCAAATAGATCAGCACGCGGGAGATGATGTGCACTCACTGCTTCCTTGCTTTCTTCAGTTCACCAAGCGTCTGAGGCTGCCGGATGCCATGGTGCTGTACCCTGGGGGAAGCGATCTGGGCAAAAGGATGGGACCGAACTTAACATAAGTGATTCTGAGGGACCTTGGGGCTCTGCAGGCATGTGAATCTTGTGGTTGGACTTGCTGGAACGCTGTTCATGGTGCGGGGCCCGTGCCAAAGATAAAGTCGATCTGGCCAGCTGGTGGGTGTCTGAGACCATAGGGCACTTTGTGACAGTGAGTGGAGGTTTTGAGATTCCTCATCCTGACATCTGTTCTGACTGGTGGCGTTGTTCTGGCAGGATGGGTTGCGCTGTCCATCTGGGGACAGTATATTTGGCTGAAGCCGTCTGGGAATGCTTACTGGTTTGGTTGCAGCTTTAGGAGCTTTGGCAGGAGCCATTTTGGGGCTCTGATAGTGGTATTGGCCTTGGGAGCAGATCCTTTGGGCAGAAATAGCGCCTGCGTGGCGCAGTTTCCCCCATAGCTGGGGATCCCCATAAGGGATCTTGGACCAGGCATGACAGGGACAAGTCCAGTGCAGAGGCTGTCAGGGCCCCTGAGGTGCTTCCAGGTGACGGGAACCGTGCAGAGGTTTGCGCTCAGGTGGATCCCACTCACTGCTCCCATGGTTCCCCCTTTCAGTAGGTGGCCCGAAAGGGGCATAGAGGTCATCGGCTGGCAAGTGGGTCAGCTGATGCTGGGGATCCACCCCCTATGCTAAGCCAATGCTCCCATCCCTGTATCCAATAAAGCTGTGGCAGTTTCTGCACCAGTTGCTGTCTCCTGTCTGTTTTGTTGCCTTGCCCGCGCACCCCCAGCCCCACAATCAGAGAGGCAAGCAAATGTGAATTAAAATTGTGTTGTATGCCGGCAGTCCTATGTACAGTTTATCGGAACTAAGCTGCCAGTGAGACCAGTCACTGCTTTCTGCCTGTAGGGTAGGTCTCAAGTTCTGCATACTGCCACATCTACAATGAAGAACAGAGCTTAGTTGCAATTTTTTTTAAAGAATTTTTATTGGGTAGATTAATATACACACATACCTAATACATACATCAGTTCCCTATAGCACTCTATAACTTTTATACCATATATTAATTAATTAAAACATGTATTCCCCACCCTCCCTCCCCCTTTCTCTCTTGACCTCCAACAGCACTAAAACCTTTTTAATTCTCTTCATATTTTATCTATTTCTAATATTCCCGTTTCTTAAAGGTAAAGTTCCTACCTAAACTTTAATTCCACTATCATATAGACATCAGTAATTATCCATAGACCATAACTGTCCCTTCACATCCCACTTATTTTCCAGATATTCTTTAAATTTCTCCCAGTCTTTTAAAAATTCATTTGAATTTTGGTCTTTCAATTTTCTAGTCAACTTGTCCATCTTCATGTACAACAGTTTTTGTATCCAATCTTTGATCTCTGGAGTCTCCTCTTGCTTCCAGTACTGCGCATATAATAGTCTTGCTGCCTCTGTCATATAATATAATAATGTCCTGTCCATTACATTAATTTTTTCCATGCTAAGTCCTAACAAAAACAGGGTTTTCCTGCAAATTACCTTTTATAATTATCAACATTTCCACATATATTTTAGACCAGAATTGTTTAGCCTTATCACAAGTCCACCACATATGATAAAAAGAGCCTTCATGTTGTTTACATTTCCAACACTTGTTTGACATAGCATTACTCATATTTGTTGATTTTTTTGGTGTTAAATACCATCTATACATCATCTTACATCCATTCTCTTTTAAATTTACACATGTAGATATTTTCATAGTATTTTTCCACAAGTGCTCCCATGCCTCCATTGTAATCTCTTTATTAAAATTTAATGCCAGTTTCACCATTTGTGTCTTTACCACTTCATCTTCTGTATACCATTTTAATAACAACTTATAAAACTTAGAAATTATTTTTGTTCCCTCTCCAAGTAAAAGTTCTTCTAACTCTGAGTTTCTACTTCTGAAACCTACTTTTCTTTTATCTACTTCAAATAAGTCTTTAATTTGTCGGTATTGTAACCATCCATATTTAAAAGGTAAGTCTTCTTCATTTTTACAATGTCTCTTTCTATCAACAATAATTCCTTATATTTTATCCAGTCTTCTCCTTGATAGTCTGTATGTTTTATCACTTCTGCTGGCACGATCCACATAGGCCTTTTCTCCTCTATATATTTTTTGTATTTTTGCCAAACCAAAAAAATATTTCTCCTTACAAAGTGGTGTTGAAACATTCCATCCATTTTATATTTCTCATAGCATAAGTATGCATGCCAACCAAACAAATTGTTATGACCCTCCAAAGTTAGTAACTTTAAATTAGATAATTTTACCCAGTCTCTTAACTATGTTAAACATATCGATTCATGATATAATCTCAAATTTGGTAACTGTAATCCACCTCTTTCTTTTGCATCACATAACACTTTCATCTTAACTCTTGGCTTCTTCCCAGCCCACACAAAGTCTGATATTTTCCTTTGCCATTTATCGAATTGCTTGTTGTCTCTCACAATTGGGATAGTTTGAAGCAAAAACATCACTCTTGGTAACACATTCATTTTCACAACTGATATACGTCCCAGCAACGACACATTCAATTTATTCTACTTTATCAAATCCTTTTCTAATTGCGACCATAGTTTTTCATAATTATTCTTAAATAGGTCTATATTTTTCATTGTTAATTCTATTCCCAAATATTTTGTTTTTTGGACCACTTCACACTTCACAATACGCGTTAGCTCGGCCTGTTTCTTTTTCATCATATTTTTACAGAGCAATTTAGCTTTAGCTTTGTTAACATAAAAACCCGCCAGCTCTCCAAATTCTTTAATCTTATTTAATAATAAAGGCAATGTCTGGACTGGGTCTTCAGTAATAAACATCACATCATCTGCAAAAGCTCTGAATTTGTAAGAAAAACCTTTGAGCCTTATACCTTTAATGCTGTGGTCATCCTTTATCTGTCTTAGCAATATTTCCAAAACCGTAACAAACAGCAAAGGTGAAAGTGGACATCCTTGTCTTGTTCCTTTTCTAACTTCAAATTTTTCTGTTGTATCATTATTTATACATATTGTCGCTTGTTGGTCCTTATAGATAGCTTTTATAGATTCTGTAAATTCTTGCCCCAGTCCCATCTTATCCATCAATAAAAACATAAAATCCCAATTTAAATTGTCAAAGGCCTTCTCCGCATCCGTGAACAGAAAGCCCACCTCTTTCTCAGGGTGTTTATCATAGTACTCTATGGCATCCATAACAACTCTCAAGTTATCCCTTATTTGTCTGTTCGGGAAAATTCCAGCTTGTTCTTCCCCAACAAAGTCCGTTAAAAATATTTTCAATCTCTCTGCTAAGGCTCTTGCAAAAATCTTATAATTGTTATTTAACAATGATATAGGCCTATAATTTTTAACATCTGTCAAATCCTGTGCCTCCTTTGGAATCAATGAAGTACTTGTCTCGTTCCAAGTTTTTGGTAATCCTTTTTTCTTCATTATTTCATTCATCAACTCTTGCATAGTTGGCACCAGGTCTTCTTTCAATATTTTATAAAATTTAGCTGAAATTCCATGTAGACCGGGTGCTTTCCCTAGTTTTGTTGAGTCTATAGCTTTTGAAATTTCCTCTTCTGTAATTGGGGCATTTAAATTTTTCTTCATAGGATCCGAAATCCTGGGTATCTTCGCCTTATCCAAATACTGTTCTGTTTCTTTTACATTAATAGTTTTTTTCTGGAATAATTTTGCATAATATTTGTAAAATACTCTCTTTATACCTTGGTGTTCCACAACTTCTTTTCCTTCCTCAACTATTTTGCCAATTATTTCTCTCTCTCTCTCTCTCTCTTTCTTCAGTTGCCAGGCTAAATACTTCCCTGGTTTATTTGCTCCTTCAAAAGTTTTTTGCTGTAAACTTTTTAGGTTCCTTTCTAGTTCTTTGTTCACAAAAGACCTCAGCTGCTCCTGTAGTATCCTTATTTCTTGAATTATTTTCTTCTTCCCTGGTTTTTTCTTTAACTCTTGTTCTTTTTTATTTATTTTCTCCTGAATCTCCTGGAATTTCTTCTCTCTGTTTTTTCTTTCTTTACTATTCAAAGTGATCAGGTTTCCCCTGATCACTGCTTTATACGCATCCCACACCATATGTATTGGCACTTCTTTCCCAAGGTTATATTGAAAAAAAATTTTTTTGTTTCCCTTTGAATATAGTCCACATTTTCTTGTCTCTGAAATAAATCTTCGTTCAGTCTCCTTTTAAATTTCTTATACCCTGTCGCGGCTTTCCACATCATTGGATTATGGTCAGAACTCACCTTTGGCATCACTTCTTTTGGTCAACAAACTTATGTCCTTGGTTGCCCAAATCATGTCTATTCTTGAAAAAGACTGGTGTCTTGCAGAATAATAAGTAAAGTTTTTTACCTTTGGATTCCATTTTTTCCAAATAGTTTCCTGCTTTACTAATTCAAAAAAAGATTTAGGTAATTTCCCTGTTTTTCTTTGTATCTTCTTTAACTGTTTATTTAATTGCAAATTGACAACTCCATTAAAGTCCCCCATCATTATCATCGGGTCATACGAATATTGGTCTAGGTTCTGGGTTACCTCTTTATAGAAATCATCTTTAGCACCATTAGGTGCATATATTCCTAGAACCAAGGTTTTCTTGGAGTTCAGCATTATTTCTACTGCCAAATATCTTCCTTCCTTGTCTCTAAAAACTATTTTAGGTTCCAATTCTTGCTTTACATATATCACAATGCCTCTTTTGTTTTGCAGATGCCAAAAACTCTCTTCCCAATAATCCATTTTTTAAAAATTTACTGTCCTGTTCTTTAATATTTTTCTTGTAAACATACTATATTACAATTTTGTTTCTTTAGCCAATGAAAAACTACTTTGCGCTTCTGTGGTGAATTCAATCCATTAACATTCCAAGAAATCAATTTGTACTCCATGGTATTACTTTTTAAAAGCTCCAGCAAAGTCTTTTTGGTTATCAATCAGGAACACTGTCATTTCATGCCTTGTCTTGATACTGACACTTGTAGATTGGAAATAGAAGCTCAGGCCTTCTGGTATTTCCCACCTATATCTGATGTTCTCCTCTCTCAACTTTTCTGTCAACTCTCTATATTTCTTTCACTCTTGGAGTATATTTCTGGGTAATTCTTTCATGATTCTAATCCTGTTTCCTTCCATTTTCAGAGGATTTGCATAATGCTGTCTCAAAATTTCTTCCCTCATTCTTTTGGTTGTCAGTTGTACAATTACATCCCTTGGTAAGTTCTTCTGTTGTGCATATGTGGAGTTTACTCTATATACTAGATCCAGATTTACCACAATTTCCTCTGGCTGCTTTTCTAGGAACTCTGCCAGTACGCCCACTATTTGCTCCTGTGCGTTCTGCGTTGAACTCTCAGGCACTCCCCTAAATCTCAGCTGATTTTGCGTCGCTTTACACTTCATCACTGCCACACGTTCTTGTAGTTTTTGATTTTCTTCTTTTAAATTATTGGTCTTTTGCTCCACCTCTTGTACTGTTTGTATTGTTGATTGCAGTTCCTTTTTAATTTCCTCTATATTCTTAGATAACTCTTGCACCTCCTCCTTTATTAGCTCCTTCATATTTTTAGTCAGTTTTTCAATCAATTTTTCAAAGCTTTCTTCCATCTTTTGGCATATTTCTTTATTTCCTTCCATTATTTTCTTCTCTAACGCATCCATTGCATTCTGCCACTCTTGTTTCTCCTTCTCTGCTTTTTTTCTTGTCATCCTTGGACTGACTTTGGCACTGCTCCAAGTCGCGGCTCTATTCCTAAGCTCCGTCTTTAAAATTGGTCGTAATATCTTCCTTTATTCAGCCAATCTATATCTCGTCAGCTCAATTGTTTGTCTAGCCTTCTTATTTTCTTTTTATTATTTCTTATTTTTAGATTTTTAAAATTTGACCTTACCAAGATGTCGGGTGCAATTTCTCTATGGTAAACTTCCTTCTTCTCTACTTCCCTTCCCAATGTGGCGGCCAATCGCTTCCTGTTCTCCTCTCGCCTCCAGTCTCGCGTTGTTTCTCCACTTCCTGTTCCGAGGTCTTCCCACTTTCTTAACAACATCCAGTGCTGGCTAGTCTCTAGGCCAATGTTCACAGTCCTCTATATCTTTCTCAATATCGCGATCCTTGCTCCGCTTTTCCTTCCACACTCCCTTCCCTTCCTCGCCGTCTTTATCAACACAGAAACCGCAGGTATGCGTAAACAATCTTGTTTTTCCTCCTTTTATGCCTCAAATTTTTGCCAATTTCTCTTAAATTTCTCTTAGTTTCCTTCTTCTGCTTATCTGCAACCAGCTTGGTAAATTAATTTCATTTTTTAATGTCTTTTTCCTTCTGTTTTTAGTCCTGAAAATAGATAGCCATCTTTACCTTTTTTTGTTCCTTTTGGGTTCTTTGTGCTGCTTCTTGGGTTCAGAGTTGATCAAAATCAGATACTGAAGCCTGGATTCTGGTGGCCTTATGCCAAATTTCAGCTCAAAAAGAGCTCTGCAGAGATCGTAGCTCGCCCATCTCAGAGGGGACCTCAAGGTGTTGGGAGAAATCCTTTATTCAGGACTCCCCCCAGCACTGAGATCACCATATGGTACTCCTGTTTTAGGAGATGTAAAGGTAAAATGGTTGGAGTTCTTTGAGAACTTTAGCTTCACAAAATTCTTGATACAAATGTTACTATGATGGTTTTATCCTTTGGCACTTCAGCATTTTGACTTGTTCTATGGCAATCTAAGTACTTAGCAGCTATTGCTGCTAAAATGAGATGCTGGTTTTAATAACTGATATAGCTTAATTTTTTAAAATCAGTTCATTTTGATACAGAATCAGCTCTGGAGAGTAAAAGAATAGAATTTAAAATAACCAATAAAAATAAGAATAGGGAGGGCACATGTAGTGCAATCAGTACAGAACAGTGGGCGCAGGTTGTAGGGGGGACGGAGATGATACCTTCCTCCGACACGGAAGTAAGTTATCGAGGCTTGTGTGTCCCACGTGCCCAAAGGCGCAACGTTTGGCAACTTCATTAGTTATCTCCTGGGAAGAGTCTGCAAGAAGGAAGGAGAGGTAATGTTGTTCAGATCTTCCTGGTAGAGTTGGCAGGAGCTACACAGTGAGATCAGGTGTTACTGCAGAACGGGCAGCGCAGCAGAACATGTTCGACAGGCTCTGCTTTCCCTGTATGGCCTGGGCAGAGCTACTGGGGGAGTGGATCCTGAGCAATGTGGTTAACGATAGGACGTTTTGGAGGTTATTAATTCATAGGGTCCCCATAAGTCAGAAGCAACATGACACGCATAATACAACTGTTACTGTGCTGTGTTATGTGAATACTAGCTGCCTTGGACTTTTTAAAATGGAAAAGCAAGACAGATTGAAAGAACATTTTTATCTATGTAATTATTTGAACATTTTTATCTATGTAATTATTTGGGCATTTTATGAGCAATGTTGAAATTTCAGATGTCTGTTAGGTTGTGTGATTATTTATTGATGCCTATTTTAACCTATTGTCAGTCGTTTTGATTTTTCTCACTTCTTGGGAAGTAACATAGTATGGAAGAAAAGTTTTGAGGGGCAAGTGGGACAGAGAAGCTTAAGTGCAAATTTGTTAGTTAATTAAAATGTAATTGAACATAATTTGTAAGAAACAACGGCTCCCAGACTTAACTGGGAGCCTGGGTTGTGGGTGATGCGGAGGAGGTGAGTGGGGAGATGGCATGGTGGCTGCCATGATGTGGAGGGGCAGAGACTAGCCAGGGGCTAGGGGAGCGCGCCCAGGCATGTCCTGTACAGGCCCCTAGTCTGGGAAGCTGCCCCCTGCCCCTCAGCACTTGGCTCATGGCGGAATCGTAGTCGCTAGCCTTCCCTTCCTCTGGCCAAGCGGGTGCTGCCTCTGGTCTCCCCGGCCCTCTTTTGGGCGCGCAAGCTTGGTTTGGTGGTGGCCCATGGGAGAAGTATCAGGTGTGCGCGCACTTGTGTGGCTGCTGCCTTTTCGCCCTTCTCAGAGCTCTGCTCATGCCTGGCCAAGGGAAAGCTTTCCTGGGAGGAGTGTCAGGCGCCTGCTTGCACTGCTGTAGCCTCCTCACGCCTTTTGAGTGCAGAGCCCTGCTCCTGCCCAGCTGGGGGAAAGCTTTCCCAGGAGGAGCATCTGACGCCTGCTTGCGCTGCTGTAGCCTCCTCGCGCCTCTTGAGTGCAAAGCCCTGCTCCTGCCCTGCCCCCTGCTCCTGCCCAGCTGGGGGAAAGCTTTCCCAGGAGGAGCATCTGGCTCCTGCTTGCGCTGCTGTAGCCTCCTCACGCCTCTCGAGTGCAAAGCCCTGCTCCTGCCCTGCCCCCCTGCTCCTGCCCAGCTGGGGGAAAGCTTTCCCAGGAGGAGCATCTGGCGCCTGCTTGCGCTGCTGTAGCAGCTTCCTTCTCCCTGTGGCCATTCAGCTGGCTGAATCAGCCCCAGGAGGATCTCCTGGCGCTCACTCACATTGCTGCTGTCTCTTCACCCTACTTGGATACAAAGCCCTGTTTCAGCTCTGGCTGCCCCTGCTCAGTGCTGGCATCATGAAGGACAGGTGGTAGAAGGACTGGGCACCCACAAGAGCTCTGAGGAGGGGCAGTGCCACGTCCCTGGTATCCAGCACATCATCAACCCCTTCAGCCATGTATTCAGCATCTCCCTCCCCTTCAGGCACGAGAAAGGTTAGTGGAAAGTGATTGCTGCTGCCTGGGTAAGCTGCTCCAAGGGGGCATGAGTGACGGCAGCGGGTCGCTTCTCCTTTTTGGTTGCACACAAAGGGCATATGCACCCCCCCACATGAGTGGAGCTGGGAAATAAGGGTGGCATGCTCCCTGCTTGCTTGGTAGTGGTTCCTGCTGAACTCAATGGGCAACATTTGCAGCCTATGCTGAGAGTGGGGAAGAGGGCAGACGCAAGGCAAACAAACCAAACCCACACACCTAGCTGGAGGAAAAATAAGGCCACAACTTTATTGAATACAGCATAACGAGTATTGGCGAATCATACGGATCGGACCTCAAAGCATCGCCTGCCAGTCGATGACCCTTCACTCCCTCAGACCAAGGAGTGACACTAAGGGGGAGATCACCTGGGTGTACACGTCTTAGTGATTCTCCTGCCACCTGGAAGTGAGTGTGCCCTGGCATCCCCTGAGCTGGGCATGTACCTCCATCACCCACTCCCAGGATTCCTTATGGGAATCCCCTTCAAGGGGAGCCTGGGCACACAGGTCCTGGCTCCCCCCAAAGAGATCTGATCCAATGACAAACCACCACAAGATTCATGCAATGGCTCCCCACCAACACTCCTACCACTGCAGCCATGCCAAAAGGCTGTCCCTTAAATCCTGTAGCCAGATGTCCTGCCCCCAGCTAGATAAGTGAACACCATCTGGGCGATACAACACCTCCAAGTGAAAAGAAATTTCCAGATGCATGATCAGCATCCCTCCCACAGCATTGATATATTGCTCCATGGCCCACACCAGCCTCTGTTGGACCCCATCAATCTTCTCTGGGCAACGGGCCCCGTGCCAAACGTGCCTCTTCAGCAAGTCCAACCACAAGAAGAAGGTCCCACGGCATAGTCCTCACAGATAGTCCAAATCACCACACATGGAGCACTTCAAGTCGGGGCACTCTTGCTTGCACAAGTTGTTCTCACCCAGCTGGATGATGAGAGCATTGGGTGGGCCATACTGCTGGACCTGGCACACCAGCGTTGGCAGCAGTGCATCCCAAAGCATGCCGTGCACTCCAAACCAGAAGATCCTGATGTAGCCATCCAGTCCCAGGTGTCTGCCCCATCCGGAAGCCACTGCATACTCCCCCCCCCCCAGTGAACAATACTGTGACCGCAGATCCAGACCATCTTCCTTTGACCTGGAGACAATGGAGGGATGAAACAAACCAGATCAGTATACCCATTTGCGTGTAGGGTGAATGTAAGTCTGGAAGGCCCTAGACTTCCAATGGCCCAGATGCTGAATGGCCTGGGCCGGCATGCCCAGGTCTCCAGCCGCAGTGGCTGCCCCGATCTAAAAAGGAGTGGCATAGTCCGGGGAATGGAGACTCGTGGCCTGCAGATATGCTCGCAAGAGGGTAGCAAACTGATATCGGATGGCCGGAGACCCATCGCTGTGGACCAAGAACGGGCCCTGATTGTGAGGGCGAATAGCCAGGTAACCCTGCACAGCTGATACAGGACAAATGTTCTGGTCTGAGGAGGACCGCAAACAGAAGGTGGCCCCAGGCCCAAGCTGGGCCACCTTAGAATGGCGTACAGTGATGGAGACTCCCAGCCCTCCCAGATGAGTCTCAACGAGAACCTGCTGCCAGCTTGGTGATGCAGAAGGCCCCCAAAAATGCAAGCATGAACACTGTACGAAAAAGCTGAGCCTCAAATGGGGACCAACAAAGCCCGGTGACTGCCTGAAAGATCAAGCGTAGAATGGGCAAGGTGATGGGCCTTTGCCAATCAGAGGGGAGGGGAAATCCGGCCCCACCCCTCTATAGCCTTGCGGGTGGGAAAGCAGGCACAAGGGTCTTGGAAGACATGGACCTTACTGAAGAAGGAAATGGCTGCGAGATCCTTTCACATGGACCTGGGTGCAAAACCCAACCCCCATAGGTGAGCCAGGTACTGCAACACCATTGACTGTGATGCAGGCCAAAGGGTCTGGGCTCCCACTTTGTGGGAGAAGGCCATGAAGCAAGTTACAGCTGATGAGTAAGCACGCAGAGTTGATGGAGCCACCGACCTGAGCATTCTGTGCATTATGTTGTCCCGCCAATCAGCCACAAGTCCTCAGGGAACGGATTGGGGGTGTGATGAGCCTCTGGAGCCAGGGTGAAGAACCTCTCCATCTGGAATCAAGACAAGGCGTCCGTAATGCCTTTATCCACACCTGCTACATGACGGGCTGAGAAAGTGATGTTAGAAGCAAGGCAAACCAACACGAAATGGCGAACAAGACACATAACCCGCTTAGAGCAAGAGGAGTGCTTGTTAATAGCCCTCACCAAGGCTTGGTTGTCACACCAGAAGAGGATCCGTTTATCTTGGAATTGCTCACGCCACAGTGTTACGGCCACTAAGATGGGAAATAGCTCCAGAAAGGTGAGATTCACGAGGATCCTGGTCTCTGCCCAAGAGTCAGGCCAGCACTGCGCGCACCATCTACCATTAAAAGAAACACCAAACCCGAGGCTGCCAGCAGCATCTGACTGTACCTGTAAACCCGTGCCCAAGTCCAAGGGCTCCTGCCATAAGGAGATCCCATTGTAGCTGGACAAAAAATCAAGCCAGACCCAGAGTTCTTCCTTAATGTCCCTCACAAGCCGGATATGGTGGTGGGGAGATAATACCCCCTCCACATGCCCTGGAGAGATGAGAACAGAACGTCCAGACCGGGGAGACCACCCTGCAGGCAAAGTTAAGGTGCCCAATGATTGACTGAAGGTCTTTTAAGGTACACTTTTTGTGTGTTAAGGTTAGGTTGATGAGATACCGCAAGCGAGCCTATTTGTCCCTAGGGGAGTTGAGAAAGCCAGGCTACGGAATCTAATTCGATACCCAAATATGTGAGGCAGGGCCCTCAGTTTTTTCCTTTTCTAGGGGGACGCCCAGCTCCCTGGCTAAGGCCTGAAAAACGCCTAATAGATCCACACAAGTGGAGCTCCCAGGGGAGGCCATTATCAAAAAATCGTCCAGATAATGAGTGATATGGGGGGGAACCCATGCAATCCTCGGCAGCCCATTCAATGAAAGTGCTGAACTTTTCGAAGGCTGCACAGGCCACTGAGCAACGCATTGGCATGGCCTTGTCCATATACCGGTCACCCTGGAATTTGAAGCCCAGCACACAGTGGTCTAAGGAGTGGATGGGCAAAAGCCTGAAGGCAGACTGAACATCACATTTGGCCATAAGGGCCTCAGGTCCACATGAGCGAACTAGGCGAACTGCGTAATCAAAAGAAGCATACCTTACAGAGCATAACTCAGGGGGAATGAATTGATTGATGGATGATCCACGGGGGTAAGATAGATGGTGAATTAGCATGAACTCCCCTGGGGATTTCTTAGGAACCACTTCCAAAGGAGAGACCCTTAGATTGGGCAAGGGAAGGAGGAGAATGGCCCAGCGACATGCCTGGCCGCCACCTCCTAGGTTATTTTTGCCGCCACAACCTCTGGCATTTCCCTGGCTGATTTCAGGTTGCTGGAGGTAGTGGCCATGCGGGGACTCATGAATGGTATATGAAACCCAACCGTGAATCCCTCCCTGAGGAAGCTGGTGTCCTCTTTGTTGGGGTAATGTGAGAGGAGGGGAAGGAATGCTTGAACCCTGACGGTGTGGGCAAGGGCACCCTGGTTGGGGCTACTTGTTGACGCTGGCTCCACGGGCAACGGTAGAGCTAGACCCCCCCATCCTTTTGGGAACCGCTACTGGAGGGCAGGCCACCTTGAAAGAGCAAAGGGGGAAAGGAACTGTGGGGGTATGAAGAGCAGGAATGGGGACCAACACAGATATCGCAGTTGTGCTCAAAATGGCATTTACGACATTGGCACCTGCCCTGATTAAACTCCCAACATACTCCCCGGGGCTTATCCCACCGAGCAAACCATCCCCCCCTGTGGGATCCCTCACCTCTCCCCTTCATGTGAGGCCCCACCAGCCAGAGCCACAATTTCTGGTTGATGAGGTCCCATCTGGCCCAAGGATTATGGGAGGCCCTTTTATGAAAGGCCTCATCATATTCTATAGCTGCATTGTCCACTGCCAAAGCCTGGGTGCGGAGAATGTTCCCTTGAATGGTTGGTGAAGGGCCAGCTCCTCTCAGGGTAGGCCGCCTGCACCACCCCCATGTAAACTAAAACCCTCTAACCAATTGCTGAAAGAATGCTCAACCACCTCCTTCTTCCCCTTTTTTATCCTACTTAGAGGCGGGGGCACACCTCCCATCCTCTGCCTCAGGTCTGAGAAGGGAAAAGATGTCTACATAATAGCCATCCAGAATCCTTTCTCAAACCTTGCGGAACAGGTGAATCCCAGGGGGGTCCTCGTTGTTCATGAAGGATGAGACTGGGAGAGTGTCACTTGCCCGCTTGGCACCCCAAACTTCCTGAGGGTCACCTTTCCCATCCTGATCCCCCCCCCCGTGCCACTGGGCCCAACCCAGGAGACCAGGAACCATGGCTCATCAGAGGAAAAGGACTCACCTGAGGATCCCCCCTGTTTGAGTCCTCATGCCACCTGCGCCGATGGGTCTTCCTTCAAGAGATCTTTCTCTTGGAGGCATGCCTGTGTTCCTGGCTGCCAGAACTCTCAGAAGAACTGGATGATCCCCCGGCCTGGCGCCCTTTGGCTGGTCTGCTTTTCCTTGATGCTTTCTGTTGGGGGACCTCAACAGGCTCCAGGGAAGGCAAAACCATCCTGGGCCTGGAGTTCCCCAGGCCATGAGAAGTTCTAAAGCCTGGCTGATGCTCTGCAGTGAACTAGAAGAAGAATCCATGTTATATGCTGCAGGTTTTCTTGTGCCCGCCCTACCCCGGGCAAGGGGCTTGCATTTTCCCTGCTCATCCCCTTTCTCATTGTTGGAAGCAGGAGGGGAAGGTAGCCTACCTGGCATTGTTGAGGACTGTTGATGCCTCCCCCTCCCATTGGACCTCTTGGCTTCTCTTAGCCCATTGCTGGCTTTCATCTGTGCAGCAGACCTAATTGATAAAGGGTCACTGGCACCGGCCTGTGAAGGCCTGGCTGGCTTTTTTGCTCTGGTACCCTTAGTGGGGGTGGCTGTGGGGTTGGAGGGCCCCCTAGTAGGGGGCTGTCCTGCTGCCTTCCTTCCCTGGGTGCCCGACCTGAGTGCTCCCTGCCCTGGCTGACTGGCAGGAGCCATGCCGCATTCACCCCTGAGCCCGCCCAGGACCTCCCCACAACCAATATGGGCCCTTGTGTGGCCTCCTGAAGCATGTGCTCCCTCATGCCACTGTTGCTGTGCGGCTGCTGCTTCGGGGTGCGGGGCTCAGCTAAACCCTGCTGCCTCCAAATCCCAGCAGCTCTCCTCGCTGGTGATCCTTAGCGGCATGGCCAGGCAGTCAAGCCAAGTCGGGGATAAGGCTCAGCTCCAATCTTTCCCCCTCGGTCGTGAACTGCTGCCGCCGCTCTTACACCGCTTCTTCAGCCCCTTCTTTGGCTGCGGTGTGGTCAGGCAGTTGAGCCGAGTGAGGGTGAGGCTCAGCTCCGACCTCTCCCCTTCGACCTCGAACTGCTAGCTGCCGCTCTTCACCGCTTCTTCTGCCACTTCTGAGGCCCTCACTGCTCCTTCGGCTCTTCCCTGCTCTCTTTGCTGCCCGAGAGCAGCAAATGCCTGGGTGGGGCTGGGAAGTAAGGATGGCGGGCTCCCTGCTTGCTTGGGAGCGGGCCCTGCTGAACTCAGTGGGCATCATTTCTGGGGACCCTGTTGAGTCACGTGAGCCCTGCTTCTATAGGGACACATCTTGAAACTAGCCTTGTGGAAGAGCACCTGCTTTGCATGCAGGATGTCCAAGGTGCAGTTTTACTATTTATGATACAAGATGATGGGGCAGACCTCAACCTGGCAGAGCATAGGCAATGATACTCCTGGGGGAAGCATGATAAATGAGGTGGTATGAAGTAACAACAATGCATGTTTTGTTCATTCTAAAGGGTTGCTGTAGCACAGTGGTTAAGTGGTTCAGCTGCGAATCAGCAGTCTGCTGGTTCGAATCCCACTACTGCCATGAGCTCAGTAGGTGGCTTTGGATAAGCCACTCCTCTCAGCCCCAGCTCCCCAGCTGTATTGTAGGGATAATGATAACAGTAACTTGTTCATGGTTCTGGGTGAGGCACTAATCTGTCTAGAAGAGAGGTATATAAGCACAGTTATTATTATTCACTATGTGGGTTTGTGACGTTAACCACATGAGGTGTGGTAGGCTGAGTGGCAAGTCTGGCACATGATCTCCTGGTGATTTCCTTGTTTTCCTGGGCCAAAGCTTCATCCATTATACTGCCTTGGCTCTGTTAGGAGGTAAAAGTTTTCTCTGGTGCTTGAATGGCAGTGCCCTCCCCCCACATAAGAATAATTCATTGAAACAGCTTTCATTGAATGGTGGAACTTGTATGTGATAACCAATTTTTATGTGAGGTAGAATTTCTTTTATACCCACTGTCATGGTCCCTCACATGAGACTGGCTATAGTTTCTCCAACACACATTTACAGATTCTACAGTGTTGCAGTTGGTCACCTCTCTAGAACTCAGAAGAACTCAGGCACATCTCGAGAAAGTAGAAAATGTGACAGGACACCTGAGTGGCTAGTTGACATTGACAGAGAGGTTGTGGAGAGGGATCTGGCTGCACTGGATGAATACAAATCTCCTGGGCCGCATGGGGTGCACCCAAGAGTGCTGAAAGAACTTTCTAGAGAACTTGCAGAGCTTCTGTCCATCATCTTCAAGGCCTCCTGGAGGACTGGGGATGTGCCACAAGATTGGAGAAGAGTAAATGTTATCCCAATCTTTAAGAAAGGGAAGAAGGATGACCCGGGAAACTACAGGCTGGTCAGTCTGACTTCTGTTGCTGGGAAGATATTAGAACAGATTTTAAAGGGATCAATCTGTAAACATCTGAAGGACCGCTCAGTGATCCGGGGAAGTCAGCATGGTTTTGTCCCTAAAAGATCTTGCCAGACCAACCAGGTTTCCTTCCTTGATCGAGTGACCAGCTTACTGGATTGGGGGAACTCTGTTGACGTGATTTATTTGGATTTCAGTAAAGCTTTTGATAAGGTCCCCCATGACATTCTGTTGGGAAAACTGGAAGACTGTGGACTGGACTATAGGACAGTTCAGTGGATAGAGAACTGGTTAGAGGTCCGCACCCAAAGAGTGGTGGTCAGTGGCGTTTCATCAGATTGGAGGGAGGTGTCCAGTGGGGTGCCACTGGGCTCAGTTTTGGGCCTGGTACTTTTCAATATTTTTATTAGTAATCTGGATGAAGGAGTGGAAGGGCTGCTCATTAAGTTTGCTGATGATACCAAATTGGGAGGAGTAGCAAACACCCAAGAAGATAGAATTAAAATTCGACAAGACCTGAATACTCTGGAGAGCACCTGGAGTATTATGTGCAGTTCTGGAGGCCTCACTTCAAAAAGGATGTGGACAAAATTGAGAGGGTGCAGAGGAGAGCAACAGGAATGATCAGGGGTCTGGAGACTGAGCCCTACAAGGAAAGGCTGAGGGCCTTGGGAATGTTTAGTTTGGAGATGAGGAGATTGAGGGGGAACATGATTGTTCTCTCTAAGTATTTGAAAGGCTGTCGTTTGGAGGAGGGCAGGGAGCTGTTCCAGTTGGCAGCAGAGGGTAGGACCCTAAACAATGGGCTTAAATTACATGCACAATGGTACCAGCTGGATATTAGGAAGAACTTTTTCACGGTCAGAGTAGTTCAAAAGTGGAATCAGCTGCCTGGGGAGGTGGTGAGCTCCCCTTCACTGACAGTTTTCAGGAAGAGGCTGAATACTTGTCAGGAATGCTTTAGGCTGATCCTGCACTGTGCAGGGGGTTGGACTAGATGGTCTGTATGGCCCCTTCTAACTCTATGATTCTAAGGTGTCTTCCACCTCAGAGGAGAAGGACCCTTCATGGTAAGTGTCCAAAGGTCCGTTCTGTTGATGAATTTAACTTTCTAGGTGCTGCAGGAGGGAGGGGCCAGTTCTGGAGTGGAATTTGATTGGAGGGAGAGCGAGTCAGTTGGTGGAGGGGGGTTGGAAGTTGACAGTTGGTGGCTGAGGAGAGGGAGGGAGGGCTCTGAGTGGAGTGGGAGGTTTAACCCAGTAACAAAGTATCGTGCCTGCCCTATACAACATCCAGCTAGGCCATGAGTATAGAGAAGGAGGGAGAGATATCAGGGGTTTTGTTTTTTCCTTATGTTATGTATTGTCTTCCGTTTACTGCATACTTGTCTGGGTGGAGTTATAATCTTAAATAAATTTTGTTGAATTAATGAAGGAATGAAGACCCTCTGTTCCACATAGATCCCCAACCGCTTGGGTCCGCTAGGAGGGGAGAGAGAGAATACAAAGGGACGTAACCTGAGGGAGGTTAGGAGGCTGTCCCGCCTAACCGGAACTGCATACAGGGACAGTGGTGGCAGCAACTACCTGGAGACAGGAAAGTGAGACTGCCCCTTCAGGTGCCTGGCTAGGCGAAAAGAGAGGGGTAGGCAGAGCGGGGTCTACCAGTGGGAGGAAAGGCCCCGATTTGCCACAACATATGTCTCCATTGCGCTTAAACTGGACTAACTTTGCATCAGGATTTACTGCAAGTTTTTTAAAATTAAATTAAAGAAATTATGTTGCAAGCCTAACTGATCAACTAAATATAAGAAATAAACAGACGATTAATTAAAGGTCCAATTTTAATGGATGGGACTGCTATTCAAGGGCAGACTTTTTGTGCGTGGTATGTTGGTCCCCATGTGTTTCTGTAATAACGATTGGAAAAAATATATTAATGAGGGTGTTTGTTTAAGCTCAAAAAGGTTGAACTTCTGCTAATATTTGGCTGTATTTAAATGTAATAATTAAGGGGGAAATGTTGTTTGACCTTTTTGAGCTTGGATACCCATTCTGCACTTATTTTTCTCCCCCCCCCCCCCCCGCCCCCGGACCAACTCTCTGTTTCACAAAGATCTGTAGATCGGAGCAGTAACTTAATGTTGACCTTGTACATAGGACTATAACAAGATACTGGTAATCCCTCCCCTATCCTAAAACTGAACACAGGGAAACACTTAGAACAGAGCAACTGTGGTTCTGGAATCTGATTGAGGAGATGGGACAACTGAGGAAACCACCTGTGCCTCCCCGTCCAGTGTTGGTAAATGATGTTCAGTGCACCCATGTCTAGAGAAGATAGGAAGGAACGTCCCCCTTGCTTGAAGATCTCCTTTCCTGGAATTTTACTTCCTCCCCCAAGGTGTTTTTGTACTTTCAAGGGTTGGCTTGCCACAGGGCTTGAGGTTCCAGGACACGTTGGAAAGCACGTGGTGCAACAGGAATACTAAAGCAGATCTCGTGGAAGAGCTTTGTGGGCAACCTGCGCCTTGGCATCCATGATCGAATAAAGGCATTCAGTTAAAAGAAGCGGATTAATCAAGTAAAAATTCTTTAATTCATGTATTGCCTTAACATAAACAAATTGCTGTTGCACAGCAGTTAAATGATTAGGTTGTAGATCAGCACTCTGCTGGCTCAAATCCCACTTTTGCCACGAATTCAGCAAGGGGCCTTGGGTAAGCCACTCCTCTCAGCCCCAGCTCCCCAGCTGTAGTATGGGGATAATGATAACACTGACTTCTCTCGCTATCCTTAGTGGGGCACTAATCTGTCTAGAAGAGTGGTATGTGAGTGCACTGGTTTTGTTACTGTTGTTTAAACCTACAAGAATTGGTTGTCATTTTTTCCCCCGTTGCCTTTGGTGATAATATACAAAAATCTAGTAGGACAGTTTTTAATCTAGAAGGAAAGGTGCCTGCAGGCTAAAACTGAACACATCTGTCTGTTGAACAGTTTCTTCTTTATAATTTGTACATATTCACTTGTAGTTTCCTAATGTGGTAATTTCAGAAAATTAAATGTTTCCTCAACTGCTAATAAAGAGGAGGCAGCCGTGTTAATGCACTCCCTATTATCACTTCCTCCTGATGGAAGGCGCTAATTTTAGTCTGCCTCTGAGTTTTGCTGCATGAAAATCAGGCTGACTTTAAGTCATCCCCAGTTTGGTTGACAGCTAGCCAAATTAAAAAGGTGGCCATTGTTAAGAGAGATTTCTTTGTATGCCTGGGAGAATATAAAAGAATTGCAATGCTATACAATAGCCTTAGTGTGACAGTTATAATCAAGCTCTGTGAATTGTTTCTCTGGCTGCTGTAATGACTTGGCTGCTGTGTCAGATGTGTTTCCTGGATGAGGCATCGGTCCTGGACCCATTCCAGTCTGGTTTCCGCCCAGGTCATGGGACTGAGACAGTGTTGGTCACCCTCACAGATGATCTCCGCAGGCATCTGGATCAGGGCAGGTCAGCACTGCTGGTGTTGCTAGGCCTCTCAGCAGCGTTGGACACGGTTGACCATGAACTGTTAACCCACCACCTTGCCGATGTGGGTATTCAAGGGACTGCCTTGCAGTGGCTTGTCTCTTTTCGCCATGATCGGGAACCTATCTCTCAACCTAACGACAGTAATCCATGCAATGGTCACCTCCAGATTAGATTACTGTAACTCGCTCTACGCAGGGCTTCCCTTGGGCCTGACCCGGAAATTGCAGTGGGTCCAAATTGCTGCTGCTCGTGTCCTGACAGGAATTTCATTCAGGGCACATGTGACTCCAACTCTGCAGCAGCTGCATTGGCTCCCCGTGGAATTCTGGATCAGGTTCAAGGTTCTGGTTCTGACCTATAAAGCCCTAAATGGACTGGGACCAGCATACCTGAGGGACCACCTCTCCCTATATGTACCTTAGAGAGCTCTTAGATCTGCAAGTAAACACCTACTGGTGGTCCCTGGCCCCAGGGAGGCTCGGCTGGCCTTGACCAGGGCCAGGGCGTTTTCTGTTCTGGCCCCAACCTGGTGGAACTCTCTGTCGGAAGACACTCGGGCCTGCCAAGATCTTGTATCTTTTTGGCAGACCTGTAAGACAGAGATGTTCCGCCAGGCATATGGTTGAGGCCAGCACTGGATCCATCTAATTAGCTTCCCTGCCGGTCTCCTGTCAGTGGTGGGGGGGGGGGGAGCATATGGTCCATCTGCCTCCCCATGCTTGAAGAGTTAGAGGTTCACCAACCCACACCTCCACCCTTTTCTTCCCTTGTGTATGGTGGGCAGGGCAAGGGTGTCTCATTTGGAATGTGGATATCCATGCGATGTTATTTTATTGGTTTTACTTATTGTATCTTATTTATGATTGTGACCCGCCCTGAGCCTGCTTGTGGGGAGGGTGGGCTAAAAATCCAACAAACAAACAAACAAAAATATTTGTGTAATGTAGCTGTCGTAGTTGATACTGTCCCTAGCATCAAGTGAGGACCGCTTCCCTTTGGTACAGTCAATTGCCATCAAGTGAGGATAGCTTTTGTGTGTTCAGCTACTATGGTCTCCCATCTGTGTGGAGGAACTGCTTTAGTGCAGTGGTTCTTCCCCATGCCAATACCCCCTTCCTCAGAGAGATGTTCTCTAGAGAAGAAATTGTATCATGTTCCCTGTTCACGTGGCTCCTTCTGTGTCTCTTCCAGAGAAGTATAGAAAACAGTTAACAGGGAAGTGGAGCTGATCCGCGAATCAGGCCAGAATCTCTTGCTACCAAGGATTATGGAAATTCTCTTATGCTTCAGAGACGGTTCAAACTTTATTTTGTGATGTGACGTAGTTCCACTATCACACCTTAATTAAAAAAAACAGGAAGGGCGGGAGGGCCAACAACATTAGCTCTGCCTGCTGTCCCCCACAGACTGAGACATGGCTAAAGGGGGCTATGTCAATATGTGGTTTTGGCAGACCCCTTCCAATCGTCATGCCATTTTCCTGATGTCATGGCTTGAATGTGGGAATGAGCTGCTGAAGTCCCTAATAAGTCCAGGTTCTTGCACAAGCTCCTTTTCCTTTTAATGCTTCGAGTTAAAGAACCCTTTGCCTGTCTCTCAGTTGAGGAGAAAAGGGTTCTCCTTGTATAATAGTGTATGGGGTGGGGGTATTCGTTTGGACTAGTTGGTAAACCCACAGAGGAGGTTGGGGACACACTAGTGACTACATCTATAGGGAGGGCAAACTGAAGGACTTGGGGCCTTTGGACCCTAGGTGACCACTCACACTCCCCTCCCCCAGTCAGAACCTGCCACCTGCCTTGTTTAACAGCAATAACAGTGTGCTCATATACCGCCCTTCTGGACAGATTAGTGCCTCACCCAGAGCGGTGAACAAAGTCAGTGTTGTTATTATCCCTGCAATACAGCTGGGGAGCTGGGCTGAGAGGAGCGGCTGACCCAAGGCCACCTGCAGAGTGTCAGGTGCTCTGGATCGCCTGTCATACCCCCCCCCCCCCCCGCAGCTGAAGCTGATGCTGTTGTAGTGATTCTGTCACGGGAGTGGGAAACTGAGAATGGGAAGTGGTTGTTGAGTCCTGCTGTAATCTCTGGACTTGAGAAGTCCATGAGTCCCACAGCCTCTTTTCCTGCTTGCAGAGTTTGAAGACTGTTAGGAGGGGGGGGGGAATTAGGAGTAGTTGTAGGGAACCTTTATCTGCTTTAGGTTTGTCTGTAGCCGCCACTCCTAGCAAGGATGGCGTAAGTGTATGATACTGGCATCTTATCAATAAAGAACTTTAACTCCTGAAGTGAAGTCTTTAGAGAGGTGCTGGGCATCCTTGCACAGAGTTCACAGCAATAGTTGGAGCTGAACTAGCAGAGTGCTGATTCACAACCCAGCCACTTAACTGCTGTGCTACACCAGCTCTTTCCCTTGGCAAGGTGCAGCAGTATTCTCTCGACTGACCCTTTCACTGAGAAGAGTTGAGGAAAAGTGAAGCAGGAAGTTGTGCCTGCTTTGCCACTGCATGGCAGGAACCCACCCCACAGCTGGCCCCTTTGCAAGGGAAGGAGGAAGAGGGCTAGGTGCGTCCTGCTGCTGCAAAGGAAAAAAGAGGCTTTGCATAGCCACCCACTGGGCCGGTGAGTGCCTTCTGGGGCTGCTGCTTGCCCTGACAGACCTGAATGCTGTGGGCTGGCAGTGGGCTGCAGGTCTGGAAGGCGCCGTTCCATCTTCAGTGCTGTAAGCAATTGCTTAGGGGCACCGTTTGGATGGGCCATCCCTGGCAATAAGTATTGCTTGTGAGTTGCACTCGTGAGCGCTTGGCACTCTGGGCGGCTTTGGAGTGCCACCTTGAGGGGGCCAAGAGTAATGGCCAGCAGCTGACCAATGATCAGGAGGTGACAGCAAGCAAGTGACAGGGAAAGTAGAACCATCTCGATGATATTCCTGTTCCCTTAGACCCCTCTCTTCTGTTCCTTGCCTGGGCCGGGTTTGCAGTTTAGCCTGTTTTTGACTGCAGTTGAGACAAGACTTACTCATTTCTTGAAGGGCAAGGGAGCTTTATTTGTAGTCTCTGACCTTGCAAGGGGAAAGGGGCCATGAGTGTTTGGCCAGCAGAAGCAACCTTTTAGCTTGGTGTTCTCGTCAACAAAGATGTCTTTGCTCTCTGTTGCCTTCACTGATGGCTGGTAGGAGCTCGCCTGCGTGACTTACCTTTTTAAATATTTTAAATATTTATTGATTGATTGAAAACTTTTGTGAGCTGCCTTTCTATCCAAATAGGGTCCCCAAGGTTATGAAGGTTAAAACATTAAGAGATTTAAAACAACATTTTAAATAATTTAAATTTAAAACAGTGTTTAAGATAGTATAAAAGTAATTCAGTAAACACACATACAAGTACATAACACCACAAGCAGGAGAGAGGGGCCAGTATCAATTGTAAGAATGTTTAGCTTACTTTGTGCCCACCACCCAATGGAAGATGCTATTGGTTGATTTTAAAAGAGGAAGGATTGTTCATTCAGTGTACAGATACCACATATTGCAAAGACAGCGATAAGAAATGAGAAGCATGTGCAGCAGTCAGACTTGAGGGGTATGAGATCTCCCCCACTAGAGAGGAGCACAAACCAGGACAATGGCAGTTCATGGTGGTTCATTGCGCTTCATGAATCATGAACTTCCATGAACTTGCCCGGTTCATGAACCAGTTCGTTTGGTTCATGCAGTTCATCAGTTCTGGAGGCCGTAGAATGGCCCCCTTGACAGTCAGAGACGCCAAACTCACAGGGAGTCTTCAGCTGGCTCTTCTCCAGCCACCCTCCAAGTTTGGCAAATATTGGATTTCAGATGTCCAAGTTGTAGACCCCCCCCCCCAAGTTTCCTCCAGGAAAGTTTCATTAGATATAATGGGAGCCACGAATGCCAATTGACTTGCATTGGCTCCATTGAAATACATTGCAGCACCGAAAAGTTGCAATGAACACGCGGGATGATGGAGTTGGAGGATCCTCCTCTGAGAATGGAGTGACAGTCCCTGGGACCAGCTCAACTGCTCCGGGGCTGAAATGGGGACAGCCAAGGAGATATTATTGAGGAGACAGGAATATTCTTTTAAAGGACAGGAAGACAGAGACAATCTTATGAGAGGAGGTTAATCTTGGGGGGGGGGGAGTAGCTGTTCTTTGGGGAGACAGGAATATTCTTGTACAGGGAAGGACAGAGGCGATCCGTGAGGGGAGATCAGTCAGGGGGAAGGAGACCTTGGGGGGACAGAAATCTTCCCAAAGAAGTGGGCAAGGGACAGGGAGACTGGGAACCAGAGAGGATGTGAAAACAGACCCTGGGTGAGAGTTGCCACAACAGCCAGAATCCATCTCCCCAGTGGGGTGGCCAAGAGGGAAGCCTTCCACCAGCAGAATCCATCTCTGCAACAGGGTGGGTGATTCTTGAGGAGGGGCTCAGTCCAGCCTGTGGATCAGGGGGTTGGCTTGCCCCAGGCAAGCTGTGTAAGAGCAGAGGAGGTCAGTGTTGTCCTGAAATGGCTTCAAGACATGGACCATTTGGGAGAGGGTTAGCCATTCTGTAGAGCTAATGCTGAATTTCTTTCCCCCCTGCAAAATGGGCGCAGAGGATGTGATATCCTGCACCACTTTTTTTGCTCCATAAGATGAGCTGTCATCAGATAGGTGGAGTTCCAACGGGTGGGCATGTCCTGGAGGAGCTGGCACTCGGGCTCCCCCTCTCCTGCCTCTCGTGCAGCTGGCGGGCCAACTTAATGTTGCAGGAGAAATGGGCAGCCAGACGCCAGCAGCTGTTCAACAAGGTGCACGTGTCCACTGTTCCCTGGTCCCAGGTGGGCTTGATGGTGCTACCCAGCCCAAGAACATCCCTCATGACCAGGTGCATCTTGTGCACTAGGCAAACAATGCCCTCAAGGGACGCGACATTCAGGGCTGCCACCATGTTTCTTCTGGTGTCTGTGACCATGTAGTCATGGACAATATCACCCATGGGCACCCACTCCCTCAGTCCAGACTTGATCGTGGTGGCAATATTCCTCTCTATGTGATCTGCATCCATCCCCCACGCCTGGAGCAGAACCACTCTGTAGCCCAGCAGCAGGGGTGTCCCCTCCTCCTGGGCCCTAGTTTTTCCCTCGTGGTCCTCCAGTTGCCACCAATGGGCAGTGAGGGCGAGGTATCCATGCTGCTGGCTGCTCCACAGGTCCGCTGTGAAGTGCATGGTCCACCTTTGTGCTCTGAACAGCTCTTCTGCCTCCACCTCAATCCCCACAAGTGGATCTGGAGAAAGAGGCTCTGCCTCTGAGACCCCCCCCCCCCACTAGTGCTGGTCATCAGTGGGCCAGCAGGATGGGCTTGGGATCTCTTCCCCCCATGACCACCGTTGCCCTCCAATCTAACCTTCATGGTGCTGATAGGCATTGTGGTTGGTAAGGCAGCACTGTGTTGGCCCTCAGGTGAGGAACCCACAAGGCTTGGCCCCCGAGCCTGGCAGTGGCACAGAGACTGGGGTGGGGTCAGAGCCCTGACCCACCACCCAGGCCCTTTCCCAGCCGGGACAGGTGTTCTAAATAATAGTCCTCACAGGAACCCGCTAGGCTTGGCCCCCGAGCCTGGCAGTGGCACAGAGACTGGGTGGGGTCAGAGCCCTGACCCACCACCCAGGCCCCTTCCCAGCAGGGACAGGTGCTCTAAATAATAGTCCTCATAGGAACCCACTAGGCTTGGCCCCCGAGCCTGGCAGTGGCACAGAGACTGGGGTGGGGTAAGAGCCCTGACCCACCACCCAGGCCCCTTCCCAGCAGGGACAGGTGCTCTAAATAAAAGTCCTCACAGGAACCTACTTGGCTTGGCCCCTGAGGCAGGCAATGCCGCGGAGACTGGGGTGCTCAAAATATTAGTAAAAGCCTCAGATGAGTAACCCACTAAGCTTAGCCCCTGAGCCTGACTGTGGAACAGATGCAGGTGCTTCAGAGCCCTGAAGCACCAAAATGTCAGTTCCTCTCTGTCTAACTGCCTGCTGGAAACTGAAACCTCTCGCCTGAGAGCTGGGGGTTATATACGCCTTCTGCTTTCATAGAGCAGAATAAGAGCTCTCTAGTTGGCAGCCGGAGCTGCCTATCAAGCTTTGGAGGGCTGACATTGGTGTTTCCAGGACTGCAGAAGGGCAGAAAAAGTCCATCTCCCTGTTGTGTAGGGAATTAATTGATCGGCACCAGGCTGTCTGCAGTGACCCACCGGAAAACAAACAAAATGACCCTCCCAAAAAATCATAGCAGTTCATCATGGTTCATCAGAAATATGCACCGACGAACCACTCGTTCAAAAACCACGAACTGGCCTGGTTCGTGATGAACTTTCGTTCATATTTCTGTTCATGTCCATCCCTACCCCCACCTTGTTTGACAGCGTGTGATTCTTGCAGCCCTTTCACCAAAATTCCCATCCCCAGAGCCCTCACATGCGTGCTTGAAATTTCTTAACATAATGCTGATAGCCCCATGTTTTGTGCTCTGCTCTCCGACATATAGGTCACTTGCTTAGAGTTTATAAATTGCTATTAGCATCCTAAGACTGGCTGCGCAGTTGGGCAGAATTTATATTTTATCAGGTGATCTTTATACAGTATGCAATCTTCTCCCATATATGCAGTGATGAATAGTTTTAATCACATAAATGGGACTTGATGCAACCAGCTCTGTTGCGATAAGCTGGTAATAGTTAAACCAAAATCTGGAGCAACAGGTTCTGCTTTTACCAAACCTGTCTTGCTCAGTTACTCATTTACTAATTTCTAGGGCAGAGCTTGTTCATACAAGTGGCTTACTTTGTATGTCAAGAGAAGAAAGTTGGGAAAAAACTTGCATTTTTCTGTAGTAATCTGCTGGGCTGAAGCGGATCCACGTTGCCTCATAAGTGGAGTGAGAATAGTCCTTTCCAGACTTCCAAAATGAGAAACTAGGAGAGGGTATTAGGTTAAGGTAGTTGTATTGGTCATAATGAGAACATTGAAGAAGCTCAAGAAAACATTCTTTGCATGTTTGGGTCATTGTAACTCAGCGCCTCCACTTTACAGAACATGATTTTTTTAATGAATAGGTTATCTTCCTGAGGATTCTTATATAAAGATCTTGCATAAAGATGTTGTTTTTAATTGCCTGGTAGACATTTTTAACTGACTCCTTACAATAATTTAACTTGCTGTTTGGGGTGATGTAGGGTAGCATTACTTTTAGGTTAAGAGACTCCTACATCTTCCTTTTTTGACCATCTTCTCCGTTTTACATGGTGACAGTGGGATGTACACCACAGTGCCCTGGCACGTTCAACGAGGCAGCAGCTGGTCTAGTACTCAAACAATCCTATCATCACCATTAACTTTGTGATTCCTATATAGAACACTTTATTTTATGGGTAAAATGTTTCTGTTTGCTGGATAGTGTTGAGTGCAGACAAAAGCTCAGAGACTGTTGTCATTTCAGCTGAGTTCTTAGTAACTGATATATAGCAAGTCTTTTTTGAAAAACCAGTTTTGTTTTTAAAGTTGTTGTTTACTGTTCAGAGCCCTTTCCAAAGCATGTGATATATATGAAATGTATTTGAAATAAATAGGCTGACACTTGAGAGGTCCCATTTGTTTTTAAATTCGGTTTATTTGCCAGCTAAATGAAACAGTATAACAACAACAACAGCCACGTATATGCCTAACTAAAAACTTCAGTAATTCATTTATTTATACATTCATTCATGCACAATACACATAATAAAAGCTATTTGTACATACAAATCTTCACTTCCCACATGAAAAATCCTTTGCACAATTGCTAAAAACAGGTTACCTAAAAATATTAAAGTGCTCGTGCTACAAAATGCTATACAATTTTATTGCACATATAGTCCATAAAGTGCAAATGCATAGTAATAACTCAGCATAATCCCTAATTACAGGTCCCAATTAGCAAAAGTTCAGCTGCTATGTGAAGACTACAATCAAGGTAGGGAACAATCCTTGTATGTCAATTCCAAAAGGCTGTGTAAAGTAGAGTCCAATAAAATTGGACTCTACTTTACACACGAAATGTCAGGGACATGATTATACACTCAGCCATGCGTCCGAAGAGGGACAGCCTATATCCACGACTCCCAAAGGGTTTACAAAAGTGTGGTAGGTGTAGGCAATGTCAATTACTTATGAATGAAAGAGATTTACAGGAATTAAATGTTAGGACACCACAAACATTTATGAATTGCAATATGGAGTATGTAGTGTACCTCTTAAAGTGCCCGTGTGGTTTATTATATGTGGGAAGCACTACCTGCTCCTTCAAGGTTCGTCTGTATGAACATCAGTCGCGAATAAAGAATAAAGTCCTGGAGGCACCTTTGAAGCAGCACTATTTAGAGAAGGCTCATAATGAAATGGATATGAAAGTTACAATCTTATATAAAACGGAGCAGAGAGCATCAGAGACTGCAACAAGGGAACTCAGGAGGAAAGAAACATACTGGATTTTTAAACTTGGTAGTTTAATTCCTAGGGGTTTGAATATCACCAATGACTACTCATGTTTTCTGGGCTAAATGGTTTGATTCTGCTTTCTGCTCAATGCTTTTTTTCTGAATACATTTCCCTTTAAGAACTGACTGTTAGCAAACTAGGACGTGGAAGGGTTAGCTATATCAAGCTTGCTATTATTATACGACATCACATGGTGATTATTGAATGGATTCAGGAATGAGAACGTATGAAAAGGATTTATGAGGGATTCTTGTGAGTAATATATGATGATTGCTTTTTATATTGTGCAATGTATTTTAATCTATTGTGTATGTATTTTAATTATTATAATTTTATTATAGTGACTGTATTCTTTGATAAAGATTGTATGAAATGGGCCACGTAAGGATCTAGATAACCTGTCGGAGGACCATACCAATTTTATTGGGCTCTACTTTACACAGCCGTTTGGAATTGACCTACAAGAAGGATTGTTCCCTACCTTGATTGTAGTCTTCACATAGCAGCTGAACTTTTGCTAATTGGGACCTGTAATTAGGGATTATGCTGAGTTATTACTATGCATTTGCACTTTATGGACTATATGTGCAATAAAATTGTATAGCATTTTGTAGCATCAGCACGTTAATATTTGTAGGTAACCTGTTTTTAGCAATTGTGCAAAGGATTTTTCATGTGGGAAGTGAAGATTTGCATGTACAAATAGCTTTTATTATGTGTATTGTGCATGAATGTATAAATAAATGAATTACTGAAGTTGTTAGTTAGGCATATATGTGGTTATTGTTGTTACACAGATTTTATTACCATTGTGTTACTCTCCTTTGCTGCTGGCTAAATGAAACAGGCACTGAGGTACCCTGCCAAGCTGTGACCCAGCTTATTCGTTGATGTGGCCTTGTACTGACCACCGCTTATTTTCTGGACTGAGAGGCACATGAGAACTTTAAAACATTCCAATGTCCTTGAACAAGTCAGATTGATTTAACAACAGCCTCTCTTTTGTATTGTTTTTCATAGGGAATCAAGACCTTCCTACTGCCTTGGCAAGCCACAGCCTAGAAAGTGTTACAGATAAACCTAGCACGGAAAGTACCGGCCATCCTGAATTTATTGCTTATGTCCTGATTCCTGTCTTCTTCCTCATGGGACTCCTGGGGGTTTTCATCTGTCATATGCTAAAGAAAAAAGGGTATCGCTGTACAACAGAAGCTGAACAAGAAGAAGAGAAGCTTGGTGAAAAGATAGGTAGGCAAGAGTCAGCTTAACAAGACTGGCAGTACTATGCTAAGAGAGAACAGCATGGCTTGGCCTCGTTTGAGAGGAAGAAACCCTTGTGGAGTAGTGTTTCATGTTGAATTCAAATCTCCACATTTCCTTGAAGCCTCATCTCACAGTTGTGAGGATGAAATGGGGGAGAGGGTGGGGAAGTGAACTTCTTAGAAAGTGGAGTGGGGAAGTGAGTTTCTTGGGAAGTGTTGAGGGTACAAATGCACTGTGAGATGAGAGCCAGTTTGGTGTAGTGGTTAAGAGCGCGGGACCCTAATCTGGAGAGCCAGGTTTGATTCCCCACTCCTCCACTTGAAACCAGCTGGGTGACCTTGGACTAGTCACAGTTCTCTGGAGCTCTCTCAGCCCCACCCACCTCACAGGATGTTTTGTTGTGGGGATAATAATGGCATACTTTGTAAACCATTCTGAGTGGGCATTAAGTTGTCCTGAAGGATGGTATATAAATCAAATATTATTATCAGGGGTCATTTCGTAGAAAAAGAACTGCAGGAACTCATTAGCATAACTCATTAGCATATGCCACACCCCTTGATCGGGCCAAAATGGCCAGGATTCTGCTGCTGCCAGACGGGGGAGTGTTCCTCCACCTGGCAGTGGCCCGATCAGGGCCTTTTTGGCCCCAATCCAGGCCAAAACAGGCCCCAAATGGCTATTTGGGGCACATTTTGGCCTGGATCTGGCCCAAAATGGCACGAATTGGGTCAGTGCCAGGCAGGGAAGGTGGCCCCCACCAGGCACCGAGCCAATCTTGGCAGTTTTGGTCCTGATCCTGACCGAAAAGGGCACCAAATGGCCAAAAATGGCCATTTGGGCCCTGTTTGGGCCTGGATCATGGCCAAAACAGCCTGGACCAGACCAGTGCTGGGCAGGGGAGGGTTCCCCCACCTGGCACCGACCAGATCCCAGCAGTTCTGGCCCCAATCCCGGCAGAAAATGGCCCAAACGTCCGAAAGTGGCATTTTGGGCCAGAATCGGGGCTGAAAAGGACCAGATCTGGTCGGAGCCGAGTGGGGGAACCCTCCCCTGCCTAGTACAGCCCTGGTCCAGGCAGTTTCGGCCCCTATCCGGGCCCAAACCGGCCTTTTTTGACCTGTTTTGGCCAGGATTGGGGCCGAAACGGCTGGGATTGGCTCGGAGCTGGGCGGGGGAGACTCCCTCTGCCTGGCACCGACCTGATCCAGGCTGTTTCGGCCCCAATCCGGGCCGTTTTGGCCCCAATCCAGACTGAAATGGGCCCCAAATGGCCATTTTTTACCCGTTTTGGCCCAGCTCGGGGCTGAAACGGCCGGGGACCATGTCAGTTCCAGGTGGGGCAGGCTTTCTCCACCTGGCACTGACCCGATCCAGGCCGTTTAACCCCCAATCCAGGCTGAAATGGGCCCAAAATGGCCGAAAATGACCATTTTTGACCCGTTTTGGCCAGGATCGGAGCTGAAATGGCCAGGACCACATCAGTGCTGGGTGGGGCAGGCTTCCCCTGCCCGGCACTGACCCAATCCTGGCTGTCTGTCCCCTATCCTTGCTGTTTCGGCCCCAATCCAGGCCGAAAAGGCCCAAAATGGCCGACAATGGCCATTTTAGGCCCGTTGTGGGCCGGATTGGGGCCGAGACAGCCAGAATTGGGTTGGTGCCCAGCGGGGGATACTTCCCCCGCCCGGCACTGACATGATCTGAGCTGTTTTGGTCCTGATTGTGGCCATTTTGGGCCTAAACGGCCCAAAATGTTTTAAAGTCAGGTGGGTGGGGTCACTTGACTTGGGGGAACTACCAGAACGGTGCTCCGGTGCATTCCCCCTCCAAGTGAGCCCTGGTTATTATTATCACTTAAAAACAACATTAGGTCTGTACAATTGGTGGGTGTGAAGAATGGCTGTTCTGCCTCCAGATATTGCTGGGTAACTTTGATATGGAAGGGTGCATCTAGTCACCCCATTCTGCACTAAAGTTCACCTGCCTCACTTTGGGTCTTTGATGCGCCCCAGGGAGAAAGTGGCAGGGAGGGAGTCAGTCACTGCATTTGGCTTCTCGTTACATGGGAACCTGGGTGCAGGAGCAGTTCCCTGCTGCCTTAGACCTGATATTCTAATGGGAGCTGTAGTGCTGGTTATTTTGTTGTCATGCATACCTATTATCTGACCAGACCAGAGGTGATGTTTTTAATCTCTTAAGTGATGTTCAGGAAGTGGCTATATGCTGCTGGATTGGGCATTCCTTTCCCCTGCTGGGTTTCAAATCCAGATTAAGGGTTGGATCCAACTAGCTGTCCCATTGGTGAAAATGGGAGGAAAGGGTTCCTTTTGACCACCCGAAAAGTCTGTACTGGGGATCATTGGATCTGCATGGACAAAAGCCATGTGGAAGGCAGGAAGTAGTAAGGAGGGGAAATGGATGCAATTGAGCAACAAAGTTGACTGGATTCAACCCTAAGCTAGCATTCCTGTGCATGATGGGGCAGTGCTTACACTGGCTCCGAGAGTTAGGAGCCTGGGGGTGATTCTTGATTCCTCCTTAACAATGGAGGATCAGGTCTCGGCGGTTGCCAGGTCCTCTTTTTACTATCTTTGTCAAGCCAGGCAGCCTGCCCCCTATCTGTCATCTCGCGACTTGACTACAGTGGTCCAAGCAATGGTCACCTCTAGACTAGACTACTGTAACGCACTCTACGCTGGGCGTCCCTTGAGCCTGATCCGGCAGTTACAACTGGTGCAGAATGCAGCAGCGCGAGTTATTACCAGAACACCAATATGGGAACATATAACACCGGTATTGCGCCAGCTGCATTGGCTACCGGTGGATTACCAAATCAGGTTCAAGGTTTTGGTACTAACCTATAATGCCCGAAGTAGACTGGGACTGTCGTACCTGTGGGATCGCTTCTCCCCATATGAGCCCCAGACGACTCTTTGCTCAAGCGACAAACATCTTGTTAAAGATCCCTGGCCCTAGGGAGGCCCACCTATCATCGACCAGGGCCAGGGCGTTTTTGGCCCTGGCCCCAACCTGGTGGAATGCTCTGTCTTGCGAGACCAGGGCCCGGCAGGACTTGTTATCATTTCGCCAGGCCTGCAAGATGGAGCTGTTCCGCCAGGCATATGGGTGATGCTGGGCGGTGCCCGTCCCCCCTAGTGGGGGGGGGGGTGAGATTCTGTGCCCTCCCACCCAAAGTCATCTCACATCTTTATACGATCGCTGTAATCTGCTCTATAGACGGTGATAGGTGAATGTATAACGTGCTGCTATGATTTTATTTTTTATAACTGTATTTACATGGTGCTAATATACGTTTTAAATGAATGATATGTATTATTTGTATTTTAATGGCTATTGCTGGTGAATTGTGTAGTATGTTTTAAATTGTTGTGATCCGCCCTGAGCTCACTTGGTTGGGGAGGGTGGACTATAAATTTAAGTTAATTAATTAATTAATTAATTAATTGACTATGGGTGTGCTGCTCCCAAACCTACTTGTGATTCTTTAGCCACAGTTAAGGGATTGGAGATGGCACGCACAGGCTCTCCTAGTTCTTCCTCTAGCTGTGAATGAAGTTCTAAGTGGATTACATGTGTGGCTCAGCTCTTCCTTCCTACAGGGGAGGTCTTAGCCATGGGACATCCAGTGCAGCTGCCTGGGGCCCCATGCTGGGAGCTTTCACCACCCCCCAGCCAGCTCTCTCAGTCAGTGCCTTTAAGCCCCTGCTGCTGCTTGCTGCTGCTGCTGATCCCCCATGAGGCTTGAGACCCAGACCACGCAAGGGGAAGGTGGCAAGCGGCAAGGTGGTCGTGGCTCCCCATCCCCCTTACAGCTGAATCGCCCATGCTGTCGGAGACTCAGGCAATGTGAGGGTGTGTGGGGGGGGGGTCAGCTATAGTGTGGGGCTGGCACTGCCTTACAGCTGAGAGCCCTGAGTGACTCTAGGGCCCTGGCCTTGAGTTTTGCTCTGGGATCCGGAATCACTAAGATGGCTCCTGCCCACTAGTTGTATTAGCACGGTGCATGCTCTAATAGTGGATTTGCTCAAAAGTAATTACTGTTGGTTTCCTTATGAACAAGTATGTTCATCTATGGTTTTCCTGTGCAGTCCCACATGGGACTGCGCACGCGTAGGCCTGCCGACTCCGGAGATTTTTAAAGCTCAAAACCACTAGGGGGCATCCTCTCCTCTCAGTGCGCATGCGCGGCCGTCTTTCCCGCCGAAAACGGTCTCTAAGAGGCAGGGCGCCCTCAACGTACCCTCAGTTCCTCTTTTGCCGCTGACTAGAGAGGTTCTTGCTCACTCTACTTCTTTAGAGATCTTCTTAATCTGTAAGAATGTCAGAGAAAGCTCTATTCAAAAGGTGTATCTCGTGTGATAGGACGGTGACCAAATCCGATGGCCATTCCAACTGCCTGTACTGTTTGGGGGAAACCCACAACACTCAGGCCTGTAAGCACTGCTGCACCTTCACTTTGAAGGTCAGGGCAGAACAGGCAGGTAGGCTTCAAGCCTCTTTGTGGCAGTGCACCATGGCGGCGACCGACCCTCCTTCTAGGGAAAAATCCTCTGTGCAAGGATCAGCTACCCTACCGACGTCCGGGCCCTCTGGAGCTAAATCACCTCGTTCCTGCCCGTTGCCTGCCCACACCGAGCCTCGGCCATCGGGCCCAACAACACCAGTTTGGAGCTCCTCGGAACCGACCGCACCTACCCTGTCGGATCTGACTCCTTCGGAATCGAGGCTAGTGTCGGAACCATCATTGGTGATGTTGGGTAATCGATCCAGGAAGGATGGCTCCGTGACTCCAGGGTTGTTGGAACCAAGAACTCCTCGGAGTGGAGCCACGTCGGATCGTCAGAGTAGCCCTTCGGCTTGAAAGACTTCGTTCCGAAAGAATCTTTGGAACCATCAGTCTCCACCCTGGAAAAGAAAAAGAGGTGTCAATCCTCCAAATCAGATAAGCAGGTCTTGGAGAGTGTCATATCTCCGCAACCTGCGGCGGAACAACACGTCGCAGTTAGACCTGAACCACCTGAGAAGAGATGTCGTGGTTCCGGTGATAGAATCTCCCCCCGAGACACCCCGAGATCTAAGGGGTCTGGGGAGCAGGATGTCATTCTGATCAAAAAAACCCCAACACCATCGGGGATAGCTAGATCACCTTCTCATGGCTCATGGTCGTCACGCTCCTCTCATGCTGAGAGGGGCCACCCGATACAGAAGGAGAGCCCACATTTTTGGGAGAGACACAGCCCTTACTCCAGACATCACCACTCCCCAATGGGCTCTACTTCACATTGCTATTACAGGGAAGGTTCCTACTTCTCGGACCGTGGAACCAAAGGGCGCTCCAGATCCCCTTCAGTGCAAGCTTGCTCTTCCGTGGGATCCAGAAGAACCCCGAGGTTCTCTGATACGGAATATGAGGACTACACCCATTACGAACGATCGTATGACTCCCCTCCCTCGGATTCACCTGACAGGGTGATCAGACCGTCAGAGGAGGCTTCCCCGACAGACGATTTCCGCACTTACAATGAGCTCCTCCAACGCATGGCGAAAGCGCTTGAAATTGAGGTAGCTTCTACGGAACCATGCTCAATGGACAAAATATTAAAACACATATATTCTGGCTCTATCCCTGCTGTAGTGTCCCGATGCAGACTCACACTGGCAGCAGGCAAGGGATAACTCCCAAGTTGTCCAAGCAGGGCAGCACCCAGTTCCAAGGTTCAGGCACCAATTGGGCATACTCACGGCTTCAAGTCCAAAGGAGGATTCCAGAAACACATCCACAGGAACAGGCCAAGGTCAGGGACAAGAGAATCAGTTCCAAACACAACAGCAAGGTCAGTAGTAAGTGGACTCGTTGCTTCCACGCAGCCACTCCCTCTTCGGCTGCTTTTAAGCCTCACAGTGCTCAGCTGCCTGTGCTACAGCAAGCACCTGCCGGCTGTCTCAGTCCTGCTCCTGCGAGCACTCATTATCACTAATGATGCTGAGCCGGTGCTGTGCTGCTAGCCTGGCACTGCGCCTTCTGGCTTGGAGGGCTCTTCTAGCCCTCCTCTGGCAGCGCTCCCGAGGCTCTGGTGAGGAAGGGGGAGAGCTGGCCTGCCCCTGGCTTTCTGTTGCCAGCCCAGGGTTGGGAAGCTGAGGAACCGATGTGCTGGGACCTGGCTGTGGATCAGTATCTGAGCCTTCAGGGCCTGCCTCCTCCTGCAGTGCCTCTGCCACTGGCTGTGGATCTGGGTCAGGTTCACCAGCTGCCTCTTCCTCAGAAGAGTCCTCTGAGTCTCTCTGCTCCACTGGGCCAGGTTGGTCCATGACATGTAGCCTTTCCTGTGATTGAAGGCTTCGTGGAACTTTTGACGGGCCTAAACCTTAAACCTGCATCAACCCCTGCCACCAATAAGAAGGCGGAGAATTTGTATAGGGTCAAGGACGGCCTGTGCCCATTCCTGTCTCTGCACCCTCCCCCATCCTCACTTGTGACGGGGGACATGCAAGCAAAACCAGAGCAAGGATCCCTGTCAGTTCCTTCAGACAAGGAAAGCAGGAAGATCAATTCCTTGGGCAGAAAGGTCTATACTTCTGCAGCGTTTGGCATCAAGATTGCCAACTATGTGGCGATGACGGCTGCTTATCAATTGTTGCTGTGGACTAAAGTAGCAACGTTTGTCCCGCAGTTACCAGATGACCAGAGGATCTTTCTCAGGGTCATACAGGAGGAAGCGGTCCGCTTGTCCCGCCATCAAATCAATGTGAGCAGGAATACGGCAGATACTTCAGCCAGAGCTCTTCTCTCAGCACTGGTCATACGCAGGTTCGCATGGCTGAGAACTACCGCTCTACCGGCAGAAACCAGGAGCAAGGTCGAGGACCTACCATTTGAAGGACAAACCCTGTTTTCGGATAAAACAGATGACTACTTGTCTAAGAAGCGCAAAGATAGGCGCACGGTGCGTCCCTATGGTGTCCTGCACCAGCATCAGGCTCCTAATTGACCTCAATATAGATCTTTCACTAGAAGCCGACAGCACCGTTTTCATCCCTACCATGGTTATGGCTATCAACCGCAAAGGCAGTATCAAAGCCCACAGTCGTCCTTTTCGAGGAGAAGGCAGGGCAATAAGAATAAACAGGGAAACAACCAACATCAACCTAAAGATCTGGTGCACTCTCAGAAGCAATTCTGACAATTACAGGGGCCTGACCCGTTGTTTGGGGACAGGCTGTCTTCCTTTTTCTCTGAGTGGTGCCGTATTACTTTCGATGTTTGGGTTTTACAGTTAGTTAAATTTGGATATAAAGTTGAGTTTTTTCAGTGGCCTGGTCTCCGGCTCCCTGTTTTTTCTTCTCAGAGTACTCAACCTGGAGTAGTATCTGAGCTTTCGGCTCTACTACAGAAGGGGGCTATTGAGGAGGTTTTAGATACTTCCTCTCCCTTTGGGTTCTATTCCAACCTTTTCGTAGTAGAAAAGAAAGATGGGGGACTCCGCCCTATTCTGGATCTACGTGAACTGAATAAGTCTATAAGGGTCCATAAATTTAAAATGACCACTTTACAGATGGTCCTGGCCTTGATACCGCCCCCTGTTGGTTTGGGGTCATAGACCTCAAAGATGCATATTTTCACATCTCCATTTTTCCTGACCATAAAAAGTTCCTCCGTTTCACTTATGGTACTCGTATCTTTCAGTACCGTGTACTCCCCTTTGGGTTATCCACTGCCCCCAGGGTATTTACTAAATGCATGGCAGTGGTTATTGCCTTTCTCAGAACGCAAGGTTGTTGTATATTTCCTTACCTTGATGACTGGTTGATTGTTGGACAATCAGAGTTGGATGTGAATAGTCAAATTTCCACTACTTTATCCACTTGTCTAATATTGGGCTTGTTTGTCAATCAAAAGAAATCGAAACTGTACCCTTCTAGAGTCACCCAATTCATAGGGCTGTCATTGATGGAATACAGGATGCTGGCTTCTTACCTGTAGAAAAGGCACAAAAGATTAAGATGCTGATCAGGAAATTTAAGAGAATCAGATTTCAGTCAGCTAGGCTTATCCAAGTGCTACTGGGGTATATGGCTGCCACTACGGCTGTGATCCCCCTGGCAAGGCTTCGGATGTGACCGTTGCAACTCTGGTTTACCACAGCCTTTTCTCCAGAAAAAGACCCTCAAAATCGGAGACTTAGCGTCCCCCGGAGGGTCCTTCTGTCTTTAGATTGGTGGTTGAATGACTCAAATCTTTTCAAAGGGGTCAGTTTTGGTTATAGGCAACCTGAGGTTTCCGTCACAACAGATGCGTCTACACTAGGGTGGGGCGTTCGTTGTGAGGGGTCTTATGCCCATGGCATGTGGGATGAAGAGGAAGGTGAAGAGCACATCAATCTTCTAGAATTGAGAGCTGTATTCTATGCTCTAGTCTCCTTCTGCGATACTGTTCGAAATAAGACAGTGCAAATTCTGACAGATAACACTACCACAATGTTTTACTTAAATAAGCAAGGGGGGGCTATCTCTAGGACCCTATGTGAGGAAGCAATAAAAATTTGTAATTGGGCTTTAGACCACTCGATGTGGCTTTTAGCAGTCCATATCCCGGGTGTTGATAATACTATGGCTGACCATCTTAGTAGACTACAAGGGGACAACCATGAGTGGTCCCTTCACGACTTGTATCTACGTCCTTTCTTTACAGAATGGGGATTTCCAGACTTAGACCTTTTTGCGTCGGAAGAAAACCACAAGACTCCCTGTTAACGTTCCAGAGGAGGAGTCGGCCTCAAGTCTCTTGGGGACGCATTTCAGTTACAGTGGTCCAACCGTCTCCATTATCTTTTCCCTCCGTTCCCTCTGTTAGCCAGGGTGTTCTGCAAGATTCAGATGGACAGAACGTCGGCCATTCTGATAGCCCCTTTTTGGCCGCGGCAACCGTGGTTTCACATGCTCCTGAGACTCCGCAGCCAGATACATCACTTCCTGATACGGCCAGATCTGTTGTCCAACCGGGGGGTGTTTCATCACAGAGTACGTGCACTCAAACTGACAGCTTGGCTACTTTAGGACGGGTTTTCTCTGAGGGAGTAATGCATGTACTCCAGAACGCCCGTCGCTTGTCTACCCGAAAATCCTACTCCTTAAAATGGAACAGGTATACTGACTGTGTAGGGGACGGGAGTTGGACCCATTGGCCTCTTCCCTCTCCGAGATTCTGGATTTTTTATGGGGACTTAAACAGGCGGGTTTATCCAATTTGTCTATTAAAGTCTATTTGGCTGCTGTTTCTGCGTTTCACCCCCCAGTGGATCGCAAGACGGTGTTTTCTCACTACACTTCAAAGTTGGTTTTGAGGGGACTCAATAATCTATTCCTTCCAATCAGGGTGTTAGTTCCCCAATGGTCTTTACTTTTGGTTTTAACTAGGCTTATCTCCAAGCCCTTCGAGCCTTTAGCCATTTGCCCCCTGAATTTACTTACCTTTAAGGTGGCATTCCTGGTTGCTGTTACTTCAGCTAGGCGAGTGGGAGAGTTGGCAGCCTTATCCTGTGAGGCCCCTTACCTGAGTATCCGTCTAGAAAAGGTAGTCCTTAGGACCAAAGTGGGATTTCTACCCAAGGTAGTGTCTAAATTCCATATGTCTCAGGAGATTTCCTTACCTGTATTTTTTAGAGATCGCTCCTCCGAGGCAGAGAGGGCCCTTCACACCTTGGATGTTCGCAGGGCTCTCCTTTTTTACTTTGACTGTGTGAAGTCATTTCGAATGGATTTCCACCTTTTTGTTTGTTTTGCAGGGCCAAATAAGGGAAACAAAGCTAGCCCTCAGACATTGGCTTGCTGGGTAGTTCAGGCAATTTTGTTATGTTACAAGTGTGCTAACTTACCTTGTCCGTTGGAAGTACATGCTCATTCCACCAGGTCTCAAGCATCATCGGCAGCTCTCCTGAGAGGTGTCCCGCTCCAAGACATCTGCAAGGCTGCGACTTGGGCCTCAGCGGACACGTTTGTCAGGCACTACGCCTTGGATGTCCTAGACAGGAAGGTAACGATAGTGGGTACAGCTGTCCTACAATCAATCTTCCTGTGATGATTCAAAGTTGCCTACCACCCAGGTATTTAAGCTTTGTAATCTCCCATGTGGGACTGCACAGGAAGACTGTAGATGAAAAACAGTGTTTCTTACCTGTAACTGTTGTTCATCTAGGTCTTCCGTGCAGGCACACATACCCTCCCTCCTTCCCCGCTAATTCTCTTGGTACTTACCTTGTAGTGCGGCGGCAAAAGAGGACTGAGGGTACGTTGGGGGCGCCCTGCCTCTTAGAGACCGTTTTTGGCAGGAAAGACGGCCATGCATGCACACTGAAAGGCGAGGATGCCCCCTAGTGGTTTTGAGCTTTAAAAATCTCCGGAGTCGGCAGGCCTGCGCGTGCGCAGTCCCATGTGTGCCTGCACGGAAGAAGACCTAGATGAACAACAGTTACAGGTAAGAAACACTGTTTTTCCAAGGCCTCCCACCCTTCCAAAGGTTTAGGATGTCAAGCTGTCTGATAAGGACTATGGTAAAAGACAGTGGCAGCCCAAAGTTAAAGAATAGCCGTTGTAGAAATTTAATGATGTGTATATGCAAGTCTGAATGTACTTTTACTTCACTTCTTACTGTTTTTACAACCTGAGTCATAAACAGCAAACCCTCTTCTCACAGTAGGAGAACCTAAAAGTTAATTATCACGTAACTTAACAACAGCTGCCAGAAATTTCGCCACACTCAAAGCAGTTTATCTTTGTATCTCTGAGTAGCCAGGATGATTTTGCTTCTGAGAAAGAAAGTCTGGTTAAATAATGGGGCGATCAATTCAGCTCTTAGTTATGAAAATTTAGGACAATCAAAGAAAATGTGGTCTACCAAGTCAATTTTCTTGCTGCCACAATTGCACCTGAATATGGAATTCTAGTGGCTCTTCCTAGCGTCATTGCTGAAGGTAGGGCATTCAGGCGCGCTGGCATAAAAGCCCTGCTATACTTTAGAAAAGTTAACTCAGATAATTTGGCATTTTTGTTGGAGGAAAATACCAACTGAGGAGGATGAACACGTTCTGCGGGCTCTCATAATCAAAGTCTTCTGCTGAGCTGGGTCAGTTCTTGACCACTTACTGTTTCCATTGCATCCTGGGTAATACCCAGGCATGACAACTTGTGATCCAGCAGTCTATCCCAGTCGCTTATGTGGTGGACCAGTTTAACTAGTCTAAAAAAACTTGATTCTGGATTTGATTTTAGTGTCCTAAATTTCAGATTAAATACTCCTTCCCTGGCCTTTGCTTCATCGGACATCTCCCCAACTTCGACTCTCCGGGCTATTCCAGATACACACTGAGGAATTCCTAAGATAGAAATCTTAGCAGTGGTTGATCCATGTTGTCTGTTTCGACTCTAATCCAAACCCTGGCAGCATAGAGCATCTGCCTGGCGATCTTGAGGGCCCATTATTCAAAGCGGCTCTCACAACAGAGTTCAGGCACACCTTCCAAGAAAGATTTGCTTGAAAAATAATTCCTAAATATTTGAAGTGGTTCACCTGGCTCTGTAGGTTGATCTGCTACTGGCCCCTTGTATTTCTTTATTCGGTTTTTTGCTGAAAAGAAGAAGCTTTGACTTGGCAACATTAATATCTAGCCTCTCATTGGAACAGGACTCCGCAAAGGAACCTGTAAGCTTGCAAAGGCCGGCCACAGATCTTGACAGGAGAGCAGTATCGTCTGCATATAGGACACACGGTATTTTGACATGAGCCCTGCGAGGTGAATGAAATTCATCTCCAGAAATTGGAGGAATTATATCATTAAGGTACAAGTTGAGTAACAACGGGGCAAGGACACATCCTTGCTTAACTCCTCTGCTCAATGGGATAGCCCTGGTCAATTCCCCAGATGAACCATGTCTCACTTGGGCTGTAGGCTGGTCATATAGTTGTTTGATCAAAAATAGGAGACGCTTGTCTTTGCCTGGGCACCGAGTCAAAGGCTACTCTAAGGCCCATGAAGGCAGCAGCTAGAAATCCATCTTTTGAGCTGGTACACTTGTCAACAATGAATTGGAGAGTGTGGTAGTGATCAACTGTGTTGGCTCTCTGGGGAATCCTGCTTGCTCTCTGCCTGGTATGGCTTCACCCTCAGTCCAGGAAAGTAACTTCTCATATAGCATAGAAGCATATATTTTGCCCACTACTGATAGTAAACTTAGGAGCTGGTAATTATTTGGGTCTGTTGAGTCACCTTTTTATGGATGGGGACTATTACTGCATGTCAAGTCTGAATATAAATGACTTGTCCTTTCAGTAATGGTCCAGCAGGACAGGTATCGAGGTATGCTTAGAGAGGAGTAGTAATGTTGCCAGGGAGTTCATTCCCCTTTGATAAGAGAAAGCAGCCAGAAGGGAGGAAGTAGAATCGAAGGCAACGTAAGGTCAAAAGTGTTGGATAATTTGGGCCTTGAACCAGGAACTGTGTCGATGTACCTGGGTCTCTCCGTGCCGAGTCTTTAGGGCCTTATTCAGACTCAAAAGAAAAATGCAGTGATGCATTTTCTCTGCAGTTTGGCAGGCAGTCTCTGGATTGGTTGTTTACAGCTGTGTCAGAGCGGAACCACAAGTGACAAAAGGCACAGGTTGGACACTTGTCAGCTTCCCTCCAGTTTTGATGGGAAATGCAGGCATCCTGGTCTTGCGGCTTCGCTCTCCGACTGCTGTCCAATGGACTTTTCAACTGTCACTTGTCCAACATTCCGCCAAGCTGCCTACATTTCCCATCAAAACTTGAGGGAAGCTGGCAAGTGTCCAACCTGTGCCTTTTGTCACTTGTGGTTCCACTCTCAGTCTCTGGATTGGCCGAGTTGTGTAAATAAGCTTGGCCTTCCCTCTTTGCCCTTGATCAGCAGCACCCAGGGCCCTTCCATTTCTGCAGATCAGGTTCCATTTCCCTCACCGGTGCTGGAGCCAGCTCTGGAGCCCCCACCGCTCTCCACTCCTGCCCCCCCTCACAATTGCCGTAGCTGATAGTCCAGGCCCCGTGCGGGAGAATGCCTCCTTCTAGCATGGCGATTCCTACAGTGGCACACCCCACCCTGATCTCAGCAAAGAACTTGGGGAGGCAGAGGGTTGAGTGTGTCTCACACTTTGTATGTCTGTTTAGTTGTACATGTGTTTAGCTTGCAATTCAGACTAGACCTTTGCCTTTGAGATAATTTTTCCTTCTCTTTATTTCCACAGAATTGAATGAAAGTACAAGTGACAATGCTGACACTGTAGGACAAATTGTCGACTACATTATGAAAAATGAAGGTATGTTTTTAATGACCATGAGCTGATCCGCTTTAATCTCTTAGTTCTCTTCTCTAGCAGTATTTAAGCTGCAAAGGCATTTGATATGTTGTAGCTTTTTAGTTTGTAGCATGCATCTTTGTAAGTCTGTAAAATCAGACCCCTCACGTTCCAACCATGTGCTCCAACAGAATTTGGGTTAATACAAGTCATAATGGTGGCTCAACTTCACACATACAAATTTGAGGATTGGTTTAATGGTATCCGTGTGCAAACACAAAAATGAAGTGTGCAGTTCAGTTGCATGTTGGCAACTTATTCCTTTTGAAGTACTGTGGCCATCATGATTAATAGTATGATTGTATCTAAAGCACTTTTTTTGTTTTATTGTGTTGTGCTTAAACATTCCTGAATTTCATGCAGGCTTGCACAACTATGTGACTGCCTCTGGGCCATCGAAGTCCAGTTCCAGTTTCATATATGAAACTGCAAGAACAGTCGGGCCATTGACTGTTTGAGAGGGTCACCGTATCCGGGCCTCACAGCCTTGTCTCTGGACACCCACTGTGTTGGTACACTACTCTGATCCGAACAGAAGGAAAAAACATGCACCGTCTAGGGGTTGTGCGCTCCAGCCTATCCTCTCTCACAGCATTGTTGCGAGGAGAGGAGAATGATGTAAGCCAGTTTGAGTTGCTCTTGAGGAACAAGGGGGGGCGGGGGGAGTATAAATGAATTAAATAAAATGAAATGAAATAAAGTGTGGGGATGCTTTTCTATAACAAAAACCAGCCTGGGCTGCGTTTGACTCAGCAGAGTTTGGAGCCTTCCTCCAGCCTGTGGCTCTTCTGGTCAAGTGGAAGGAAAGGTCCCTAAGCTAGAGGAAGGCTCCAACTCTGCTGAATGGAGGGGCAGGATACAGGCTTGGTGTGAGCAGTGAGACTTGATATGGGGGGGGAGTCATGTGATCCCCCCATCTATTAATACAGCCTCTGTGCTCATTTGTACTAAGTCTCATTGGAACCCATGGCTGTTCTTCTGTTTTACTTGGGACCAATCTATGCCATATGCTGAGAGTTCTGTACTTGGTGCTTCCCAGCCATAGTTTTTTCCCCCTTCCTAAAGTGAGCCATACACTGGCAGGTTTGGATCAGGACAGGGGTTCCAGATAAGGAGTCGTTAACTTACCCGCCCCCATGCTGTTTTTCCTGGCTTGAAAAAGCCCCTCCAGGGTGCATTTTGCCCCACTGGCACAGATACACGCAGTCACTGTATATCATGCCTATATGTCTTATCCCAGTGGGACAAGATAGCAGCTCTGCGATGCATTTCAGGGTGGGAAAACAGCAGGAGGGAAATTGGTTTGGCCTCTTTCTACCATTCCTCGGCACTGAGTTTGAGCTCTAAACCAGGCCTCTACTCAACAGTTCTTAAAAACAAACAACCCCCCTCCCACCATCTCATGTAGTTTGAGCCTGAGTGTTTTTAAAAACTATGTATTCTTTATTGCACGCCCCATAGATTTCTGTTTGGAGAAGGGAGATCAGTCCTGGGAGGGGAAAAATGCTGCCATTTAGGTTCACCAGTTTTGCAGAACGTCAGCTTGGTCAAACAAAGGAATGCACCTTTGAATTCCAGATAGCTTCTTTCATTGTCTCCTCCCACCCCCTCCCCCAGCATAAATACTTCGGGGTTTTCAGTGATTTTGAGTAGTGAACACAGCTTCAGCTGGGTTAAAAACTCTTAATGCGTCTTTGTTTCACATCACCCCCTCCTGAAGCACCTTTCCTGGGGAGGCTGAGGGAGGCAGTGTTGTATGCATTGAAGTGTGCATAATTGCACACCTTGTAATTGTATGCATTTATGTGTGATTTCGCTGTCTGAGACTGGGAGTGAGCAACTTGCTGAAATCTGCCGCCCCTCCCAAGTATTTGTGTGGCTGAGCTGAGACCAGTTTGAGGTTTTCACAGCTTGTCCCCTTAGTCGCTGCTCTGAGCAGGCCGAAATCTTTTCCTGCCGAAGTCAGTGGGATTAAAAATGCTTCAGACTCTGGCCCCGTCGCTCCCTGCGTTCACACGAATGGGTGTGGCCCAGAAATGGACTCTCTGAATGATATACAAGTCTTGGCATCCGTGCAGGCTGTGGCCCACACCTCAACAGAGCAGTGCCCTCTAAAACGGGTTTTTGTCTATTGTTGTTACTTGTACTAAAAGGTGAAGGTGATTTCTATAATATCCTCACAGGAACAGGAGTCTAGCAACAAAAGAACAGTTTTAAACTTTGTTTAAACAGCCTGTACCTTAGCTAAGTCTTGGACTAGCACATCTTCCTCTCTTTGAAAATTTTCCTTACTTTCCTGTTTGTCATATTTGTTATGTGTTAAAAATCAATTTAAAAACTATTCATTAACTCTACTGGGGTGGGGGCGGGGGTTGCATTTAAGAGAGCAGTTTGCCGCTACGGGGTTATGAATGAATAACCAAGCAGCCAGTTGAAAAGACCCTCTTCTTCAGTTGTAAAGCTAAATGCATTTAACTCCATGGGCCCAGTTCAGTGGAACTTTAACTCACAAGCGCATAGCTTGGAACACATGGAGGCACCTTATGCCGGTTTAGACCAATGGTCTGTCAAGGTCAGTATTATCTACTTAGACTGGCCATGGCCCTCCAGGGACTCGGTCTGAGGGCTGTTTCATCACCTGCTACCTGATCCTTTTAAATGGAGATGCCACAGACTGAACCTGGGGCTTTCTGCAGGCAAAGCAGGTGCTTTATCACTGAGCCTGTGCCCCTTTCCCCAAAGTCATATTTTCCCTATCCCTGCAAACATGTTCTGAGTTATGGCTAGACATAATCTTGCTTATGCTTTGTAATCTTATAGTTTAGATGTTACCATCGCACTTTAAAGTTGCCAACTCTGGGCAAAGAGTGATGCCAAAGATGTTCCGTATTTCTCATCTATGTTCTTTGCAGCAAATGCTGATGTGCTGAAGGCTATGGTGGCAGACAACTCTGAGAATGACCCGGAAAGGTAGAGGCGTCTTATTCATGTCAATGTTTTTTTCCTTTCGTAAACCGTGTCATGTGGTTTGACTAATTCAGAGGAACCTTCTCATAGAGATGTTAGCCTCTTTTAAAGCTGTTGCAATGTGCAATTTATTGCTTTGGCAGAGATCACTGATATATTTTGCATTTTCTAAATGGATTGACAGACATATTATAGTTACATTTTATGAATATTTTGGAAATAATAGTATGGCTCTACAAAATATCTCAATTATTTTATAGCACACCATTTGCGTACTTGGTGCTGTACACAAAAGGAGCTTACAGTTTACCTACAAACTCAGGACAATTTGGTTATGTGTTTTGCAGCAGTTGTTAGATGTCGATAAGTGTGGGCTAGCTGGGGCCTGTGAGTGATATCACAACATTTCTTCTCCCTGAACAAATTTTGCAACACTCTCACTGTGGGCTTTAAAAAAAAAAGATTCCTAAATATATATGCAGCACATAAAACATTTAAAAAGACATACAGTCAACCTGAAACATTTGAGGAAGGACCGAGGTTGGCAGATGAAACAGCAGTTTTTTCACTGGTACACGTCTCATTTTCATTGTGAAGATGAGAGGTAGCTAAGTTTGCCTCGCTGGAGAAAAATTTGTGGCGCATTCAGTTTCACTGTACCATTTATTAAAAAATAGCCTGGATCCTACCACACAGCCAAGAAAGCTTCAGAACTCTTATATCTTCTAATTTTCCCCCTCTTGCTGTATTCTATTGAGTCTCCTTAAACTTTGCTCTTCAGAAAACAGTCCCTGAGCAGCAATATCATGGAATTTCTCAGTGGGATAAGGAAATTGGTGGAAATTGCTACCTCTGCCTAAGAAAGAGTTATTAATTTTTCTTAATGTGGTTGGATACAGGCCAACCACTCTGTCCAGATTTACCATCCTTGTATGGGAACCTTCAAAATGACAACACTAAAAATCAATGGCCATTTCCACACACGTTGAATAATGCACTTTCAATGCACTTTCGCAATCCTTTTGAAGTGGATTTTTTGTTCGCACATGGAAAATCAGTTTCAAATGTTCACTAAAGAGTACTGAAAGTGGATTATCCAACGTGTGTGGAAGCAGCCAATAAGTAGCAAAAACTGAAACTTGAAAAAAACACCAATAGCATTTGCAACTAACAAAAAATAAAACAGCAGCTACTAACAGCAAAAAACACATTGGTATAGAAACAGCAACAAAAGATGAGGCAGATTACTAAACTAGGGTTAAACTTGGCATTAGAGTATGCCCCACTTTTTGACCTGAAGGCTTTAAAGAGGACAGGGATGGGGGTGAGATCCGCTCCCCGCGGCAGGGGGGGTGTTCCAGGTCCAGTGCGGTTCACGTAACCTCCCGGCACACCTTCTTGTGGTGGTGGTGAGGCAGGGAGTGGGGCTCCTGCAGGGAGGCTGACGTGGGAGGAAGGGACCCTTGAGACTCGTGCCACGTGGGGATTTACTGGTCAGAGAGAGACTCTGAATTGGGCTCTGAAACAAAGTTAAAGTCATTAGAGAGAATATAGTATAATATGTATAGTCGCCATATAGTCAGAAAAATGGGTCAGCAGCACTCTGGCCGATGCATTCTGCACTGACAGGGTCTTCTAAGCGGTTTTCAGAGGCAGAGAGTTTCTGAACAGGAGTCCCTGCATCTGACCAAGGGTGATGTATGACAATGGACAGAACTGTCTGTATATACCTTTTGGTTGGTGATGGTGGGAGGGAGATTTGAGGACTGAAAGATTAAGCTAAAGAGAACCTGGATATTGAGGAAAGGTTTCAAAGGAGAGAGAGAGAGAGAGAGAGGTGGCTCCACGTAAGCCTTTTGGGAGGGTGTTTCATACAATATAGGCTAGCAAAAGTTAGAAAGGAATGTATATATTAGTAGAATGGATGTTGAGTCCAGTAGCGCCTTAAAAGCCAACACAATTATCCAGGGTAGGAGTTTTTGTTAATCAAAGCTCACTTCGTCTGACAAAGTGTGCTTTGTCTCACGAAAGCTTATACAGTGGATAATTTTGTAAGTTGTTAAGATGCTATCATACTTGTGTTTTGTGCTGCTGCTTCTACAGACTAAATCTGCCATCCACCTGAATGTATCTGTTACTTGTGTTAATTTCCTTTTATGTTTTCTTGTGTGTGTATTTTTTTTTAACTTCTTAAAAATAGCCCTACGACGCCAGGCAGCCCAACCAGTCCAAGTTCTCCTTTATCACCGGGAGGACCTCCGTCAAAGCATAATTGCCGTGGCCATCACTTGCATACTGTGGGCGGAGTTGCTGGGAAGGGCGTCTGCACTCGCTGCAGCCACAAGCGATGGCAGCTGTTCAGTCCAGCTAAAAAATCTAAAGAAGCAAGAAGAGCCCGGCAAGGAGAAGTCACAGTGCTTTCTGTAGGAAGGTGTGTTCATCTCACTTCATTGCAGCTCACCTGCTGTCCTGTCTTTCTTGACCTTTGAATGTTGCAAGTGATTATGATAAAATATCTTACCTAATTGCATTTGAGGATGGCAAAACAAAGGGACGTAGTTAATTAGATGAATTGCTTACAGATGAAAACGTATCTGGAAATCATTCCCTTGCTGGATAGAGAGTGTTCAAGAAGATTCCCTACATAGCTATCAGTTGTCAGCTGTTGGTAGTGCTAATGGACAATATAGTTTCAGCAGTCAGTTTGGGGGGTTTTTTTAAGTGTGTTGTGTCAGCTTCTAAATTAGTTTCATCTTCTTGGCATGCACATTCTTTGCACTTTTCTCAAACCGACCTTGAAAATGTAAGAGAGCAAAATATGCAAAGTAGAGTTTGCATATATTCTAAACACCACTGAAATAAGAACTGGCTTTTCCCCAGAAGCAATGGCCTCCTTGGGAACCTAAAATCTCTCTAGCTAAGCTGCACTGGGGCTGTAATGTCCCTCTTGTCCATGATGCTGTCAAAGAGGGAAATGGGATGCAGAAGCTGAGAGCACAACATGGAAGCACTACACAAAATATAACATCTCTGAGGTTTCTGCAGTTATGCAGAGGCCTTTAGGGCATTCTCTCTTGCCATTCAAAGTGGGATAAAAATACACTAAGTAAATTTAGGGCCTGTCAGGTTGGAAACTGGGAAAGAAGTATATTATTGACGTAGCTAGGAGAATCAACCAAGTGCTGTATGGTATTTTAAAGTCTAAAATATTTATTGCCATGTGAACATTTCCAAAATTAAACCTACTCTGTTGGGTGAGTGAATTGGCCTGGAAAGATAGTAGGCATAGAATGCTAGAGACGAGTCAGAGAGGCCTCAAGGATGTTTACCTGGCCACTAGGGGTGTGTGCTTCAGGTTTCGGATTTGGGTAAAATATCCAAATCTGTCCTGATTCGGTAGGATTTGGTATTCCCAAATCGGGGCATTTCCAAAGCAGAGCAACTTGAAGTGATTCGGGTTGCTTCGGGTTAACCGGGAGCACTTTGCTGCCTGTTTGCACTTGCAAACAGCCAGCAAACTTCTGCAAAATGCAAGCTTCCCGCTCTTTCTTAGCAGAGAGGAAGGGGAGAAGGAGTGAGTGACTCATTACTACCTCCTCCTTTCCCCTCTCATCTGGTAAAAATTGACAGGAAGCTTGAAAGCAGAAGTTTTCTTGCTCTTCGCAAACTTGCAAACAGCAAGAAAAGTGCTGCTTGCAGAGATTCCTTCCAATTTCACAGGATGGGAGGGGGAAGAGACTAGACTAGGAGTACAAGGGGGAGGAGGGGGGGTCAGGGAAGGGAGGGGGAGTTAGGAGTGTCCAATCCTGCAGCAGCATTCTCGTTCCAGCCAATGGGATTCTCTGGAAGGAGAGTGACTTTTTAAAAATGCTGCAGGAGGGGATTGAAATTGGAGGCTTGCCTTAGCAGGCTTCCATTGTTCCTTGGCCTAGAAAGACATTGAGAGTTGAGAGTTCCTGTTGGATTCTCTGACCTCTGTCTCAGTGTTGGCCTGGCTGGGACTTGACTGGACTTCTGGATCTGGACTGCGACTGACTGACTCACCACTGGACTTCAGGAGACTGGTAGGAGGGTCAGTGTGACTGATTCGCTGGATTTTCTCTTTGGGCGGAGGGGGTTGCTTGCTTGTCTTGGGGGGGGAAGGGAAAGGCATTTTTTAAAGCTTTACTTTAAAATCTTCAATTTTATGGAGGGGCGTGTTTTTGCTGACGTGTGTGTGTGTGTGTGCGCGCGCACGTGTGTGTGTGTGTGTGTGTGTGTGATGGCCTAGGCCTTTGCTTTAGTGACTGCCTGGGGTAGTGTTAAAGTTCTGATTTTTTACCAGTTTTTTCCTAGTTGTTGTTGGGGGCCTGGTTTTTTTCCCCAGTTGCTGTTGGGGTTAGAATTTTGGTTTCCCCTCCTGTTTTTCCCTAGTTGCTGTTGGGGGTCAGTTTTACAATTTGGTTTCTTTCCCTGTTTTTTCCTAATCGCTGTGGGGGGGGGGGCAGATATAGAATTTCCCTTGTGTCGTTTTCCCTGTTTTTTCCCAGTTGCTGTTGTGAGGGCAGTTTTACAATTTGGTTTCTTTTGCTGTTTTTTCCTAGTTGCTGTTGGGGCAGCAGTTTTAGAATTTCCTTGTTTTTTCCTAGTAGCTGTTGGGGGGCAGGTTTTTCAATTTGGTTTCTTTCCCTGGTTTTTCCTAGTTGCTGTTGGGGGGGCAGTTTTGCAATTTGGGTTTTTCCATTTTTGACAGAATTACAGAATCATAGAGTTGGAAGGGGCAATACAGACCTCCTAGTCCAACCCCCCACCCAATGCAGGATGAGCCCTGACAAAGATTCATCCAGCCTCTTCTTGAAAACTGCCAGTGAAGGGGAGCTCACCACCTCCCTAGGCAGCTGATTCCATCTTTGAACTATTCTGACCATGAAAAAGTTTTTCCTAATATCCAGCTGGTATCTTTGTGCATGTAATTTGAGCCCATTGCTTCAAGTCCTATCCTCTGCTGTCAACTGGAACAGCTCCTTGCCCTCCTCCAAATGACAGCCTTTCCAATATTTAAAGAGAGCAATCATGTCCCCCCTCAACCTCCTCTTCTCCAAACTAAACATTCCCAAGGCCCTCACACTTTCCCCGTAGGGCTCAGTCTCCAGACCCCTGATCATTCTTGTCGCTGTCCTCTGCACCCTCTCGATTTTGTCCACATCCTTTTTGAAGTGAGGCCTCCGGAACTGCACACAATACTCCAGGTGTGGCCTGACCAAGGCAGTATAGAGAGGGACTATGACCTCCTACGAATCGATGCAATGGCCCCTTTGATACAGCCCAGGATTGAATTGACCTTTTTTGCCACCGCATCACACTGAGTGCTCATATTTAGTTTATAGTCCACTCTTACCCCAAGATCTCTTTCACAGATACTACTGCCCAGATGTGTATTCCCCATCCAGTATTTGCGCTTCCCATTTTTGTGGCCCAGATGTAATACCACAGTATTCCAGGTGTAATACCACTTATCTATGTGGAATTGCTTCCTGTTCTCAACTGCCCACTTCTTCAGAATATTCAAGTCTTGTTGAATTTGAACTCTGTCTTCTTGGGTGTTTGCCACTCCTCCCAATTTGGTATCATCAGCAAATTTAATGAGTAGCCCATTTATCCCTTCATCCAGATCATTGATAAAAATAATGAAAAGAACCGGGCCCAAAACCAAGCCCTGTGGCACCGTGCTGGACACCTCCCTCTAATCTGATGAAACGCCATTGCCCACCACTTTTTGGGTGCGGTCCTCTAACCAGTTTCCCAGGTTGATCTGGCAAGATCTGTTTGGGACAAAACCATGTTGACTTCCCCGGATCACTAAGTGGTCCTTCAGATTCTTCAGATTGATCCCTTTAAAATCTGCTCTAATATTTTCCCAGCAACAGAAGTCAAACTGACCAGCCTGTAGTTTCCTGGGTCATCCTTCTTCCCTTTCTTAAAGATTGGGGTAACATTCGCTCTTCTCCAATCTTGTGGCACATCCCCAGTCCTCCAGGAGGCCTTGAAGATGATGGACAGAAGCTCTGCAAGTTCTCTAGAATGTTCTTTCAGCACTCTTGGGTGCACCCCATCCGGCCCAGGGGATTTGTATTCATCCAGTGCAGCCAGATGCCTCTCCACAACCTCTCTGTCAATGTCAACTAGCCCCCCAGGTGTCCTGTCGTGCCTACTAGATGGGCTCAAGTTCTTCAGGGAGAAAACAGAGGCAAAAAAAGTCATTAAGCCTGTCTGCTTTTTCTTTTTTTTTCAATTAATTTTTTATTAGTTTTCTCATATAGGGATAGGGGAAACAGGGGGGTAGGAAATAAGGTATAGAATAAATATCATAAAGTCTACTTGAGTTAGAATTCTACTAATCTACACATTTTTATCTTACCATTTCACCAATCATTTAACTGTGATTATTAGTAACACATTACAATAATGTCTTCATATGTTTACTACATTCAAGTCATTATGTGTTTTTTTTATCCAATTATAAAATGGTGTCCATGGAGCAGCAAAGTCTTCTTCCATTTGTCCTTTCATTAATGAAGTTAGTTTGTCCATTTCTGCGTTTTCCAATATCTTTGCTATCAATTCTTCCTGTTGGAGTATTATTGATCTTTTCCAGAAAGATGCCAATAGGATTCTTGCCGCTGTTACTCCATGAACTATAAAGTATTTCTGATCTTTATCCAGCTCTTCTGGTACACAGTTTAACAGAAATATCAGGTTTAAAAGGAATTATACACTGTAAGATTGGTTGCAAAAGATTATGTACCATTATACAGAATTTATGGACTTCTTTACAAATGCTTCACACACTTCCAACATTTATTTGATATATTTTTGTACATTTTAGCCAGTCTATCTGGAGTCAAGTACCATCTATAAAACATCTTGTATAGATTCTCCTTAAATGCAAACTGACTTAGTTATTTTAACATTGACCTTCCATATCTTATTCCATTGTATCGACTCTAAGTTACATCCTAAGTTTTGTGTCCATTTAATTTTGAATTCTTCCACCCCCTCATTTTTCTTTTCCATTTGTATTAAAAATACATACATCTTCTTTATCAATTTCTCATCATAGTTACAGAGCAAGTTTTCAAAGGCATTTTGTTCTACATAAAAACCTCCCAGCTTTTTATCCTTATTATATAAGCATTTATAATAATAAATCAAATCGAATAATAAAATCTGGACTCAATCTGGGCCCTTGACCACCAATCTAAATTGATACCTTGCCTCTGTAATTCCTCTTTTTTTAAATGCTCCTTTATCATCTAGAAGGTCTTTGTATCTAATACTCTTATCCAGTGAGAACATCTTTGGTTGTGAAAATGCTTCTAAGGGTGATACCCATTGTGGAACCTTGGTGTGAATTAACGGTACAATTTTTACCCACACTGTTATAATGGATTTTCTAATCAGATGGTTCTTGAAGTATTTATGCCCCTTAGCTTTCCCATACCATAAAAAAGCGTGCCATCGTAGCTGCAAGTCATGTCCTTCTAGAGCAAGGAATCTTTGATCTTCTAGTAGAATCCACTCTCTCTCATCCACACGAGGCAGCATGCTTTATGATACATTTTCCAGTCCAGTAGGGCAAAACAGAGGCAAAAAAGTCATTAAGCCTGTCTGCTTTTTCTCTGTCCTACATCAGAGTTTCTCCTTCCACTCCCAACAGCAGTCCAATTGCCTCTTTTACATTGTGTTTGCTTCTCACATATCTGTAGGTTTTTCTTATCGTAGCGAGCCCCCCTGGCCAGACCCAGCTCATACTGAACTTTGGCTTCTCTGATGGCTGATCTGCAGTACCTAGTAACCCTCATATACTCCTCTTTAGAGGTCTGTCCTTCTCTTCATTTCCTGAACATTTCCTTTTTCTCCCTTAGCTTATTCTGGAGCTCTCTGTTCATCCACATCTGTTTCTTGGAGCCCTTCCCATGTTTCCGTCTTGCTGGGATAGTGAGGGCTTGAGCTTGCAAAAGCTCATGTTTGAGAAGAGCCCACCCTTCACTCGCTCCTTTTCCTTCCAGCACACTCCTCCATGGAATGATTCTCATCAAGCCTCTGAGTTCATTGAAGTCGGCCCTACAAAAATCTAACCTATGAGTCTGGCTACGAACTTCCTTGGCCCTCCACACCAACTGGAATTCAAGGAGAACATGGTCACTTCCCCCTGAGGTCCCCAACCCCTTCACCCCATCTACCAATTCTTCCCTGTTGGTTAACATCAAGTCTAGTATGGCAGAGCCCCTTATAGCTTCCTCTGCCATTTGAAAAAGGAAGTTATCAGCCAGGCAAGTCAGGAAATTGCGTGAGTTTTGTCGCTTTGCTGAGCTTGCCTCCCACTACACACTGGGGAAGTTGAAGTCACCCATAATTATAAGGTTCTGATGTCAGGATACTCTACCAATCTGTTCAAGGAGGGCAGCATCCATTTCCTCTCCCTGGTCAGACTCCAAGAGCAATACCCTTTGTCCTTCCTCCCCTTATTTCCACCCATATATTTTCCACTGGGCTGTCAACTACATTCTCCAGAACTCAGTGACAATCGAGCCCTCTCCTCACATACAATGCCACTCCGCCTCCTCTTCTACCCTTTCCAGTTTTTCTTGAACAACTCGTACCCATCCACTACCACATTCCAGTCATGGGAATCATCCCACCAAGTCTCAGTAATTCCTACTGTATTGTAGCCCTCTGTTTGCAAGAGAAGCTCAAGCTTGTCCTTATTACCCATACTTCGGGCATTGGTATATAGGCAGTTGTAGCCTTGTACCTTGGTTTGATCTTTCCTACCCAGGTGGGCCCCTGCTGTTATCACTTATTCATTGAAATCCCCATATTGTTCATCCTCTTCCCCTTGCGGCATCAGTTTAAAGCTCTCCTGATGAAGCTCTCCAGGTTCTTTCCAAACATTTTCTTCCCTGACCTTGAGAGGTGAAGCCCATCAAGCACTAGAAGGCCTTCTCTAAGAAAACCTATCCCATGGTCCCAGAACCCAAAGCGCTCCTGCCGGCACCACCACCTCAGCCAACGATTCACCTTGAGTGTGGTCTGCTCCTGTCAGTCTATGGATGACAGGCTACAGCAGATAAACCCCTGTAACCTCACAGCAAGAAATCCACGATCTTGGTTGAAAGGTTTTATTCAGAGACCCAATCAGTTCCATAGATACGTCCATAGGAATGCTCAGAAGAAAAGCAGCATATAAGCAAGTTGACAGGAATACCTAAATGTGTGAAAACCATTCTTCTTATAGAGCACAATTACTCATCCCCCCTCCCAACAGTAAAACATACTTTCTGGCACTAAACAGTCTTGAGTACTTCTTCGCATCGTTTACATATCAAGTCTAGACACTAGGAAGGCATAAGATTAAAGTTGAAACACAGTGATTCATGAGAACAAACAGTTTACAAGGTCGGAAGCTCTGGGAGCTTCAAAGCAGTTAGATAAGGCACCTGCAGTTTCAGTAGGCCTGTGAAAGCAAGGCAATTTATGACATTGGCAATATGACATGAAGGTACAGCATTAATAATGGTTCACAGTAACAGCTCAGCTTAAAATAATGGCACGGATGAGGTGCAGACATGACAGCTCCCTTTGCATTCCTCTTCCTTTGACAGGAAGGATAGAAGAGAATACCACCTGCGCCCCCCACTGTCTCCAACTGCCTTCCAAGAGCTTCATAGTCCTCTTTAATTCTTGCAATGGTATCCATGGCCATGTCATTAGTTCTCATGTGAACCAGCACAAATGGGTACTGATTAGTCGGTCTGTAATATCCTGAATTCTGGCTCCTGGCAAACAACACATATCTCGGAGTAGGGGATCTGGCCTGGACACATGACGGTCCCCGATGACCACCACCTTCCATTTTCTTCCACTTCCGTGTGGCCCCATGCACTCTTGACTCCCTCCTCCAGGTCTTTGTGGTTCTCCTTCCACTCTCATCTCCGTCACCCATCTCAAGCACCTCAAAGTGATTCTTGAGCTCCAGTGGACCAGAGCGTCGCCTTAGTCCACGTCTTCCGGTTTGTACTGCAGAACTGAGAGGAGGCTCAGAAGGGAGATCGACTCTCCCTTCTTCCCTTGGACTTATTTCTTCATGCTTGTGCAGAGCCCCCAGGCTCTTCTCCATAAACTCCTCCCCTTCCTTGATTTCCTCAAGGGTGGTGATCCTCTCCTCCAGGCTCTGAATCTTCTCCTCCAAAAGCCTGATCAGCTTACGCTTCTGACAAGCGAAGTCCGCCTTCTCTTCCTGGAGGAGAACAAACATGGCACACTCCATGCAGGTGACAGGAAAGGGGCCTTCCGTCGACATCATCGCCTTCCAAGTATATTCCAAGAATAGTCTTCTAGCTGCAGGTCCCGTTCCTTCTCCTTCTCAGAGCCCAGATGGCTGTGATGTGCCTCTGGTGAGGAGGAGCCTAATTCAATCAATCAATCAATCAATCAATCAATCAATCAATCAATCAATCAATCAATCAAGGCTCACTCAGTAGAGGGTGGGGCCAGCAGTTAGCCCCAGGCAAAACAAGACACTCTCCAATTAGTAAAAATTCTCCTCTGGAATCAGCTCCAACTCAGGCAAAAAGACAAACAGAAACACCCACTCCAACTGGCACCACTTTACAGCAGGGTCTACACACTCACGCAGCCCGAAAAACTGTCCTCCCACACAGCAAATTCCCCCAGCAGTTAAGGCAGGCAACAGAAAAAGACTCCCCACTCTAGCAGTTGCTGAGAATGACTGTTTAACTGTAACAGTGCTGACTATATACTCCTTGCCCCTCCCCTTTTCCTCTGGAATGGAACTCCTGGCTTTGACAGCCTTTCAACGCTAGAAAACTAAACTGCAACTATGTAGCTTCCCTACCTTCTATGACCAACAGGTTAAGCCCTGTCAAACATTAAACCGCAACTATGTAACTTCTCTACCTTCTATGCCAGACTGGCTAACCCCTGTCTGACACCAGCTTGATTCTTGAAATGGAATTCAGCTGTTTGGTGGTGCAGGTTTAGGTTCACAAAAATAGATAGGGGTGTTTAAAAAGAGATTTCTGACCATCTCCAGGAACAGCGCCACAAAAACAAAGATCTAGAACAGGTAGATAGGTTTTTAAACTAAAGCTTTTGGCTAGGTGCTTGGGGGGGGATGTTTTAAAACCTTAAGAGCTAGTAGTTAGTGTAGGTTCAAGGAGAGGTTCAGAATGAGTGACAGGAAAGCTGAGAGGGGCCCCAGGGGAAAGGCTAGGACTAAGACTAAAGGGGGGGAGGGGGGAGGGGACTGCTGCGGCTGCCCCCCTGTCTGAGCGGAGGAGGCCCCCCCCCTGCACTGCTGCCGTTCACCAGCCTGGCTTCTGGTGACAGCAAGAGGGTTCGCAAGGCCCTCTTTCCTGAGGCAGCTGCTGGATGGCCACCCCCAACCCAGGTGTCTCAGGCAGGAGCTGGCACTGGGCAGGGGCCTGCTGCTGAGGCTCCCCCTTCTCCCAGCAGCTGAAGAGGGGCAGCATTTATTTATTTATTTTATTTATTTCAAATTTCTATTCCACCATCCCCGTGAGCGGGCTCAGGGCGGATAACAACATATTAAAATACAAAATACAATAAAAACAACATATTAAAATACCATAAAAATCCATACACATTTAAAACAGGATGGTGGACAGCCTTCACAGGGAGGGTTAAGATTTTATTTTTTAATGAGGTGTTTCCTGGGGGGACGTGGGGCACATGACTTTTCCATACTTCATGCTCACCCCAGGGACCCATAGGATGTGGGAGGAACTGCGGGAGGAAACCCCCACTGGACGGCCCTCCCCTGTTTTCTCTGAGGCTAGTAGGAGGCCTCTCATGGCTGTGCAGAAGGAGAGGGTGCTGGAGGAAGAGGCATCCTTGTCCATCTGTGACTGCCCAGCCGAGGCACAGTATGTCTGCCCTGATCACCTCACAGTGGGTGTTTCCTGGGGGGCCTGTAAGCACCTCCCCTGTGTGGCGTGGGCCCCCAGTACCTCTGATATCTGGAATCACTTCCAGAGAACAGAGGACTCCCGGTTTGCCCAGTGCAAACATTGTAGGCAATGGATCAGTCGCGGGAGGGATGTGAATCGTGTCTGGCATGTGGAACCACCTGAAGAGGCAACACCAGGTGGTGCTTCTTTGGGTGAAAGTTCTAGTGGCACCACACAGATGCCAGCTAACCACAAAGAGGCAGGCTCCTCCGGTGCTCTCCCCCCACGGGTTCCTGTACAGCAGGGATGCCAAGCATCTCTGACAGATAGTACGCAGGGCACTAGTGCGCCGAAAGGGGGGATCCAGAAGGCAAGCAGGCGCATCACGCACCATATCATCAAGATGATTGCCTTTGATGGCCACCCATTCTCCCTAGTAGATCACCTCGGCTTCCAGGCACACGTGGAAGAGAACATTGCGGCCACCTTGAGGAGGGAGCTGGAAGACTGGGTAGGCCAGGGCGGCATCACCATGGGATGCATGGTGACGGATGGTGGCCAAAACATGAGGGCACTGGCAGCGCTGGTGGGCCGGGAGTGCAATTACTGTGTGGCCCACAATCTTCACCTCGTGGTGAAATCTGTGCTTGGGGTTGGGCTCCCCCAGGGAACCCCAGGACCCTGCAACCCGTGAGCTCCAGTGTCTCCTGCAGAAATATCGGAGGCTCACACTGCACCAGAAGCTGGCCAGGGCAGGCGTGCCGGAGCATCACCTGATCTCTGACGTTTGCACTCACTGGAACTCCACCTGGGCCATGCTGGAGCGCTTGGTGGAGCAGCAGGCCACCCTCAAGGCGTGGCTCTCGGAGGGTGACGTTTGGAGGCAGGAGGGTGAGTTCAGCCGAGAGGATTGGCTCACCGTCTCCCAGACAGTGGAGGTCCTGAAGCCCTTCAAGGACTTCACTGTGGCGGTCTTGTCTGCCACAGTGACCCTGGGTCTGGTCATCCCTCTGGTGCGCATGCTCCAGAGTTCAATGGCCTCCTTTGTGGACCCAGATGCACCACGTGCAGACTTGGTTCCAGAAGCACGCACACTCATGAAAAGGCTGCAGCAGGGCATAGATGCCAGGCTAAAGCCTCTCACGGAGAAGGAGTTGTACACGTTGGCGACCATGTGCGACCCACACATTAAGAGCACTTTCACCAAGGGGGATGGAAACCTCACAAGCCCCAGAGATGTCCTCTGTCTGCGGCTGTGTCTGCGTGTGAGGAGTAGGCGGCCCAAGAGGGGCCACCTGTCATCAGAGGGGGCGGGCAGGAGGCCCAGCCCTGCGGGTCCCTCTTGCTCCCCTTCTGAGCAGGCTCCCTTCAGCAGCCACCTCCGGGATGTCCGTGGAGATGGAGATGCTTCTGCAGGCCCTCATGAGTCGCATGAGACAGGATTCAGCAGAGGCAATGGTCAGGGACTACCTTGCGGAGCCCTGTGAGTTGCTGTCCACTGATCCGCTGAGCTACTGGGCCAAGAAGGAGTCAGTCTGGCCGGACCTCTCCCTCGAGGCGCAGCAGCTCCTCTCATGCCCTCCGATGAGCGTGGAGAGCGAGTGTGTCTTTTCTTATCAGGGCGACATTGTTAGCCTGCATCACACTCGCCTTCTCCCATGGAGAGTTGAGCAGTTGGTCTTCCTTAAGGTCAACATGCGGCTCTTCGATTTCTCAGTAGTGGACTTCCAGAGCGACTGAGGTGAGCCCTATGACCTGGGGAATAGTGCTCTCCCCATAGTTAAAATTATAGAGCACCAACTGGAGGAGGGTGGAACTCAATGGCAGAAGGGATGCACCCTGCAATTTGGCCAGTTCCCCCCCCCACACACACACAGAATGCAGCAGCACTGGCCCAGTCCCTGTGGGTACAGATTTCTTCTGATAAATGTGAATAGAGGCCCCAGAAATGTTGACTGCCACTGGAATGGGAAGACGGAGACACAGGTTAGGTTAGATAAACTCTAAACTCTAGAAGTACATGGAAACTCAGAGAAGCAGTCCCAAACTAAGCTATACATGTTGTTGTTTACAGTTTTTAAATGTTGTTAAATGTTTTAAAAATGCTATTAGATGCTGTTAAATGTTTAATTCTCTTAAATGTTGTTAAATTGTGTTGTTGCTGTTAAATGTTATCATTGCTGTTAGATGTTGTTATTGAAGGGGTGGGCGGAGTGGGGAGGAATGATGTGGGCGGGTGCCAGCTGATGATGAAGGCTATGACACTGCCTCACAGGTAGTTTTCAGCCTGAAGCTGGCACAGGGGTTGGGAATTCTTTGCAACTGAACTCTGCGAATGCCATTGTGTTGTGCTTTTGGCTTGGTACTGTCTGGTTCTGCTCTGTGGTATTTCCCCACTGGCTGAACTCAGAGCATGGCTGCAGGAAATGGCAATGGTTCTGCTGTACTAAGTTGTAAGAGTGTCCCCCTGTTGAATTTGGTTTATGTGGAATGGATGCTGTGATACTATGGTGAAAATCCAAGAAATAAATCCAAGAAATACAATTTCAAAGAATTTTTGGGGGTGTGTGATTCTCTGGTGTGATGTTAGGTTTTGGTTCAAACTGGACTGTATGTTGTGATTTGAATGTACCACTAATGCTGTTACATGCCTTCAGCCTGCTTGTGAGGAAGGAGGGCAAGGAATCCAAGAAATACATTTTTAAAGACATTTTTTTGGTGTGTGATTCTCTGGTGTGATGTTAGGTTTTGGTTCAAACTGAACTGTATGTCATGATTTGAATGTAATGTAATGTGATGTACTGCTGTAATATAATGTAAATAATGCTGTAATATGGGGAAATCCAAGAAACAACGTTTTAAAAAATTATTTTTGTTGTGTGTGTGTGATTCTCTGGTGTGATGGTTGGAGTTGTTTTAATCTAGGACTGTAATCTGTGATTTAATAGTAATGATAGGAATTGTGATGTTTAATTCTGTTGTTAAGAAATAATTTTTTTAAAAAGTGTGTGTGTGTGTGTGTGTGTGTGTGTGTGTGTAAAAGAATGGAGAGTGGCTGGCTAGCCAGCTCTAGGGGTGATGGAGGATTTGAGGGTTTGTTGCTTGGCTTCTGCTTTGATTTCTTAGGGATGAGCTTGCATCAGGGGTGCATGCCTGTGCTGTGTGGCACCCACCGTGTGCATAAATGTGTCAGGTGTTGCCAGATACTTCCCCAATCACTTCACTGCATCACTCTGGTGTATGAGTTAAAGACGATTTTATTGAGGAAAGATATCAGTTCAAGAAGCTGTAACAAGGGAATTGACTGGAATGTCTAAAGGAAGTAGAGCAATGTCAATTATAGGACACTGTCTCCACCCCAACCCACCCCCAAGTGGGAAGGAGAAGCCGTTGGAGGTTTTGGCCTGCATTGCCTGGGAAGAAGGGAAAGGGGGAGGAAGAAGCTCTGCTCAGTCTCTGTGTTAAGTCCAAGGTCAGGTTCTCAGGCTTCAGCAGGAATTGGTAACCAAAACACCTTGCCTGAAAGATAAGCAGTTAGCAGCAGATGGCTGGTTTTACTTTGCATGTACTCAGAAGCACAATACACCTGATGCAGATATGCTGAAGTCCTATCTGACAAAGTGCCCCTGGGAGCAAAGTCTAAAAAGTTCTTGTCATAGGGAATAATGGAGAGTGACTGGCCAGCCAGCTCTGGAGGTGATGGAGGATTTGGGAGTGTGTGTCTTAGCTTTTGCCTTGCTTTCTCAGGGATGAGCTTGCATCAGGGGTGCATGCCTGTGCTGTGTGGCACCCACCCTGTGCATAAGTGCCCCTGGGAACAAAATCTAAAAAGTTCTTGTTTTAGGAAAGAATGGAGACTGGCTGCCCACCCAATTCTGGGGATGATGGAGGATTTGGGGGGGGGGGTCTTTGCTTCTGTTGGGCTGGTGGGGGGTGGATTGTGAGTGGGACTGTGGCTGCGGCCATTGGCAGCCACAATCCATGTGTTTCTGCTGTGTGGGAGTTTTCCCCACAGTAGAAATATGGTGTGGGATGGAAACCACCTTGAGGGGAGCCATTTTATGGCCCCCCAAAATCCAATCTCCATGAAATTTGGGGGGGGGTTGAGGGGAGAGGTGGGAACATATCCACTGAAAATTGGGTGCATTTTGCTTGCAAAATGCCACCCCAAGCCACCTAGAAATCCCTCTTGTTTTTCCCCATAGGGAACAATTGATAGTGGAGGAGAATAGGGGCACCTTCTTGGGGGGGTCGTTAGAGGAGAGTTAGTAGAAGGTCCCCACCAAGTTTGGTGTGATTCGGAAAGAAAATGCTGGGAGCATGGGTCCCCATTGAAAATAATGGCCAAATCTCCTAATCATACCTGAAACGACCCGAATTGCAATTTCCAAAGCAGCTTGCCACTTCGGGAATCGCTTGATTCCAAATCTTTTCCCCAATTCGGGTAAACCGAATCAGGAAAACTGAATCACCCTGGCACTGCACACCCCTACTGGCCACAACTAGGACCAGAGCCTTTTCAGCTCTGGCACTGGCCTGGTGGAACTCTGTCTCTGTTGAGACTTGGGCCCTGTGGGACTTGTTACAGTTCTGCTGGGCCTGCAAAATAAAGATGTTCCACCAGGCCTATGGTTGTTGCTGAGGTGTTAAAGAGCGACCTGACTGGCCTTTCCCATTGCGGGCCCTTGGGCTGCTCCAGTTTTGCTGTTTGATCTAGCAATCTGCCTTGCCACCCCTCAGTGTCTTAAATGCTGCATCTGTAATTGAGATGGTGCCATATGAGGTGATATATTTATATTTATGGTTTGTTTTTATTTTGGATGCAGATTTGATGGTGTGACCTGCCCTGAGGCCACTTCCAGGGAGGGCAGTCTAGAAATACAATCAAAGCAAATCAAAGTATGAGAGAACATGATCCAATCACAGCTAGGTCATTTTCCTGTGCAAGGCAGAAATACTTTTCTGAAATTTGACTGTCTAGAGCAATGTTTCGAAAACAGGAAGTATTTTCACCTCTTTCTGCTTGCCACGGATACATGGCTGTGAACTAGCAGATCAAGAAGGTATCTTCAGTCTTCCTAAGTGAATTCACTTTTGGATTTGGATAAAAATCATTGGAATATCTCAGGGGATTAATGTTAATTCTTCGGGAAGAAATGATAGCCTACTAATAGTTCAATTTCTTTTTCCAGATTTAGAGTCACAAAAGTAGACCACAAATCTTCAAAGGAACGTAAGAATTTGGTGTCAGTTAGCAGCATAGATTGTGTCAAAGGTGAAATGCCAGCTACTCCAGCCAGAGAAAGCTCTAAAGAAGCACCCACTACACCTGATGCCCGACAGGAGTCAAAAGAACTTCACTGCACCTCTGCCAAGCAAGAAGCAAGGGAGAGATCTGGCACACAGTAACACCTGGATGTGGAAAGTTCTAGAGACTCAGAGTGTGGTTAGTATATTGTTTAATAAGGCATTACAGGGCTTATGAATCCTGTTGTCAGCCTCTGGCAGTTAGGTCCCCAAGTTCTCCACAGTTAACACAAATGTGTTCCAGTTGAAGTAACTTTATCAGAGATCCATTCAGTACAAGGTGCATAGACAGTGAAAATTAGCAGAAGTGACGTATGTGGGGCTAGCACTGTTAGTTATAGGGAATCTTCCTGCCTTAGGACAGAGGACCATTAAGGGAGTGGGTTTTAGTGAGACATTGTTTAGAACAGACAATGAGAAAGATGGATTTATCCCTGGTTCTCAGGAAGAGCATACCATGAGCCAGCTTCAGCTGGCTGTCAAGGACACTGGCTCAGTGGAGCAAGAAAGTGAAAGTAAATATTGCGAGATAAGAGGCACGGGGCAATAAAGAACTTCCCCCATTCTCAGGAGCCATAGGCAGAACCCACACACATTCATGGCAGACACGCAGGAGGCATATGTGACAATCTGCCCTTCCCAAGAGAGTCCTCCTCTCTTTATAAAGGGCCTGGCTTATTTGGGTAAGTCTTATGGAATTTATGTATCAGTTTAGGAGCATTTACATCTGAGGCTTCTACTCACTCCCTTTGTCCCTCATCAAAGTGCTCCCAGCGAATTAAGTAAAATAATTCCCCCCTTTTTAACTTAGAGTCCAGGATGTCTTTCACTTCATAGTGCAGTTGTCCATCCACTATAAGGGAGGGCGGAGTTCCTCGATTCGGATGCCATCTGTCGGGAGCGGGTGCTGCCTTCAGGAGACTGAAATGGAACACGGGGTGGACATTTTTTAAGTTCTTGGGCAGATTCACCTTGATAGTGACTTCATTTATTATTCTTTTTACTGGAAAGGGTCCTAGAAATTTCCACCCTAGCTTTTTGCTGGGTTGTTCCCCCCTTAGATTTTTAGTGGAATCATACACATAGCCCCCTGGTTGTAGTTTCCATGGAGCTGATCGTTTTTTAACTGAGAGCCAGTTTGGTGTAGCGGTTAAGAGCGCGGGACTCTAATCTGGAGAGCCGGGTTTGATTCCCCACTCCTCCGCTTGAAGCCAGCTGGGTGACTTTGGGCTAGTCACAGCTCTCTGGAGCTCTCTCAGCCCCACCCACCTCACAGGGTGTTTTGTTGTGGGGATAATAGTGACATACTTTGTAAACCGCTCTGAGTGGGCATTAAGTTGTCCTGAAGGGCGTTATATAAATCGAATGTTATTATTATTATTTGTCAGCTTCTCTTTTGTTACCCTCTTTGGCTTTTTCCAAAGTGGTTTTTATTACTTCCCATTGAGTCCTTAAGGTAGACCACCCTTATTTCCGGTCCCCTGGTGGATCGTTGCTTGGGGTCTTTACGAAGGGCATTGCTTTGCCCTCATAACCATGTACTGCGATTCCAACTCCTTCAGACCAGTCCCGCGCCTTCAGAGCGTACTGCCAGAATTCCGCAGCGTATTTGCATACTGGAGCGTTTCCTTGCCTCATCCGCTTCAGCTGCGTCCAGGCCCGTTTTCCTTCCAACGGGTCTTCAAACTGGACCCTCAATGCTTGCATGAAGGCTTCAAGGTCTTGAAGCTCCAGGGCCCCGGCTTCATATGGGGTGACAAACCACTTGGCTGCCAAACCATCCAACCGGGATCCTAGGTGGCTTACTCGGCTAGGAAAAAGTGTGGCCCCGCTCTTTAAAAAATTCCATCACTTGTACAATAAAATATTCCAACTCCTCAGGGTCTCCCCCGAAATGTGCCTCTAGTTGGCACCATTCCAGGTGAGCTGGCATAGCAGGAATGATTTGTGGGGCGACTGGAAATCCAAGTGGTGGTAAAACCAGGAGAAGGGGCCCTGGTTGTGGAGGTTGCAAGTGCTGCTTGATCGGCGCCCCCATCGGCCACGGTGGTTGTAGAGGCAGCCTGGACAGCACGCTTCCTCATGGTTGGTCACCAGGGGCTCCTGTTGGAGGTGGAGGGAGGGGTTGGTAGCTCAATGGCCCCACTACCGTTCCCCAAGGTGGCAGGGTAACCAAGTGGTGGCCTATTGGGTCGGCAGATGCAGCTCTTAGTAGTAGGCTGGGCAGATAAGGCACAGGGGATAATCCAATCTCTGCAGTGGGGGCTCCGACAGTTCGGCTGCCGGCTGCGGCGCTGGTACTGCGTCCAGCCCCCTTTGTGGGTCCATTTGTGGTACCTCTTCTCCGGGGTCCGCAGGTGTTCCCCCCGGCGGCCAGTAATGCACCATCTCCTGGAACCTTCCCATAACCTGGACCATCTCTTTTCTAAGAGCATCCCGTTCCTCTTGCATGACCTGTAACTGGCCCCGACTGGGCCGTCGCGCGTCCCCGGGGTTATGAACTTCTGAAATATCTCCCTCCTCCCCATCTCATCTTCTTCCCGGGGGCTAGTCCATGCTTCAGGTCTCTACTGAGCTGAAGGCCTCTGGGGAAGGGGTTCATCCAAGGCTGCTCTCATCCAGCCCCAGGTGAGTCTGGACAAAGCCAATAGTATCTTGCTACTGCCAGTTCCTGATGGAGGGTGGACACGGGGCTGAGTTCATCTCCTCTCAATCCCAGTTTAGCTGGCTCGTCCAGGGAGTCTCTAACAAGGAACAAACTCCCCCGACAGATATTCTTCCAAGGTCTCTGTTCCTTGCCCCCCCCCCAGCTCCTAACATCTGTGTCTCCGGGGGGTGGGAATAATTCCCCATGGCAGGTAGCTGTCTCGGTGGAAAATGGATCTGAGGCAGTGCCTCAGTCTCACAGTCCACTCTGTCATCTCCGTTTCCATCAACACAGCGGTGTTCTCAGGAATGGTCAGGTCATGAGCATCAATTTCCTGACACTAAGAGCGGAACTACAAGTGACAAAAGGCACAGGTTGGACACTTGTCAGCTTCCCTCAAGTTTTGATGGGAAATGTAGGCAGCTTGGTGGAATGTTGGACAAGTGACAGTTGAAAAGTCCATTGGACAGCAGTTAGAGAGCGAAGCTGCGAGACCAGGACGCCTACCTTTCCCATCAAAACTTGAGGGAAGCTGACAAGTGTCCAGCCTGTGCCTTTTGTCACTTGTAGTTCCGCTCTCAGACTGATCTTCCTGGCACTAAAATTCTTCCTGGACGTACCTCAGTGCCTCCATGTTTGTGTCCAAACCAACAACACCGTGGCCAAGTCTCATATCAATTGCCAAGGAGGCACGTGATTCTGGACACTTCAGTGGGAAGCAGCTTTGATCACGAAATGGTCAGAGAGGCGTCCGGCATCCCTCTGAGTGGAGTACATTGAGGGTACCTCCAAAATTCAGGCTGATTGGCTCAGTGAGTCTTGCCTGGTTCAAGGGGAGTGGACCCTGTCCCAGATTCTTTTCAAACAAATGACTCATCAGTTTGGTCAGCCCTGTGTAGATGTCAGGGTGGTGGCCCCTGCCATACGTGTAGGGTGGTGGCCCCTGCCATACGTTGTCAGGGTGGTGGCCCCTGCCATATGAGTCAGGGTGGTGGCCCCTGCCATACATGTCAGGGTGGTGGCCCCTGCCATATGAGTCAGGGTGGTGGCCCCTGCCATATGTGTCAGGGTGGTGGCCCCTGCCATACTCTGGGTGTTTGGGGTTCACTGGTGTGCTGCAGGCCTGATCTTCTTTGGGCTTCTTTGGGAGTGCTATTAGGATTTTCTGTGACATACTTTGGGAGAGCTGGAGATGCAGCTTGAGAAGCTGTGAGACACTAAGAAGGAAGGCAGTTATCAGCATGGCCAAGGATTTCTAATCATAACAATTCTACTTTTCTCTCACTGTACTTTTTCTCTGCATAGATAGCAACGTAGCAAAAAGGGGGTGGGTTACAGTAGAGTGGATGGTGCTTGAAAAGTTTAATATACCTGATAGGGGAAGGGACAAGTTATTTCTATCAAGAAAGTCTTTCTGTACTGAACTCTTAGGTTATTAAAAGCTTTAACTCGTGCATCTTAGGACTCATGCAGTGAAGTTGTTTGAGATCTAAGCTGGCAGTCTCTGGCAGTAGATCTCTTTGCCTCTCCCCTCAATGCTCCTTATCCAGGTGGCTGCCCCACCTACTTTATGCTTTTCCACCAATCCTGCGGGTCTCCAGAGCACTGCTGTCAGTTCCAACACTGCCTTCCAACCCTGCCAGACCCTCTGTTATAGAGACTGATATGTTACCCAGATCGAGACTGAGTAGAAAGGTCTTTGAGATCTAGGGTTCTCTGAACAGAATATATAGCTGAAAGAATATATAGCTGCACCTTCAAGGATCAGGAAATCCTTAGTGTCTAAGTGAATGATTTTATTGTACCACTGAGAATTTTAAAATTTATACTATTGTATCATGAATGATTTTACCCAGGTATTGTGAATGGTTTTATTGATGTTTTATTGTCTTCTGTGGTACCTTCTATTGGTGCTTTTGTAAATTGCTGGTCACTGACTGTGGAAAATAAACTACTACTACTACTACTATATAGCTGCACCTGAAAGGCATTTATCGGATGGTACCCAAGGACACGCAAGAGTCCCATGGAAGCGGGTGTCCCCACCATCCGTTTTTTTCTTACAAGGTGAACTTGAGCAGGGACCGAGAGCGAACACACGCCATAGACAGCCCAGGCCTCTGTTCTGCCTCTTTCTGAAGGCGGCCCTCCCTCGCGCCACCCAGCTGTCAAGTGTTTTCTCAGAGGAGCAGCCCTTTGCAACTCACCAGTGATTCACTGTGTGTCCTCCTGGAGACTTAATGTGGTTCTCCGTGCACTTAAAACCCCCTCAGTTTGAGCTACTCCGAGAAGGATCTCTCTGGTTCCTCACACTTCAGGTGCTGTTCCTTATGGCCATCATCTCTGCCAGATGCATCAGAGTTGGGAACTCTGTCTATAGCTAAAGGCTTCTGCACCTTCCAAAAGGACGTAGTGGTCCTCTGATGAGACGCTTTGTTCATCCCAAAGGTGAATTTGGTGTTCCAGAGGTTTCAGGAGGTGAACCTTCCATCTCAATCTGTCACATCCTAAGGCAAAGAAATGGCATACTTTAGATATGTGAAGATGCTGTATTTGTGGCACACTATCCAGTTGCCAAAGGCCAGAAGGTGTCCAAAGCATCTCTCAGCAGGCGGCTGGAAGAGTGCATTGTCGTGACTTAAACTTCCCAAGGGCTAAACCTCTGGATGGAATTGAAGCCCACTCAACCTGGAGTGTGGCCATTACACTGGAGATCTGTGGAGCACCCCCTTGGGCAGGCGAGTGCCCGCACCCCCGTTGTGCCGGGTCCACCTTCCGCTGTAGTGACCCTTGCGAGGGAGCTCCCTCGGCCTCAGATGGGGGTAGGAGAGGGGGTTGAAGTCACTCGTTTCCTCCTTCTGCCCTGATGTGCTGTGACTCTCACACCCTCTCTTTGTATCCGTCAATCACGCCAGCCGTCTCCTCCCCGGCTTCCCTGGGAGCATCCCTTTTATCCACCACTCCCACCGCAGCCAATCCCCTAGCCGCTCTGATTTCCTGGCCTTTCCTCCTCCTGTCTCTGGCCAATGCGCCAGCCTTGGTCCCCCTCTGACCCACCCCTCGGAGTCCCAGGCCACTCAGGGGCCGGTTCCTTGCCTGGGAGCCCTCCCCCTGGGCCCCCTCTCACCCTCCTTCTACCTCCCTGTCTGGGCCTGCCCCTCCTTGGCCCGGGCACGGTGTCTTCTGGCCAGCAGCGAAAGCTGGTGTCGGGGCTGGAGGCAGCCGTGCCTGGGTCTGCGGTGGCCATTGCTGCTGCAACACTCCACTCGTCAGCGGAGTGGCGGTGGCCCTTCCTGCATTGGGCCAACTGCGCCAGGCCTGTGGGAGCCTTGCCCGGCTGGGCTGCAAGAGCCGTTGTCAGGGCCCGTGGTGGCTGCATCTGGGGTGGCTGCTGCACTGCTCTACTCGTCAGCTGAGCAGTGGTGCGGAGTTTCTTCTCTGGGTCCCTCCTGCTCTGGAGCCTCTGTCCCTGCCAGTGCCGTGCTCCCCAAGTTGACTGGGGGCTGTCCTCTTCCCAAGGTCGCTGCACTGGCGAGTCTTCCCTGGGGGCTTCCCCCACCAAGAGAGTGGCACTGACGAGGTCAAGTCCGGCAGGTCCGGACACCCCCCCCCTCCCCGGGGCAGGTGAGGCCATGGTCTGCAGCTGGTTTGCCGCAGGCCATCCCGGCCTGTGCCCATGGCGGTATAATCCGGAGCAGCTGTTCCAACATGACTGGGTCTGCCACTCGCTTCCTCTCCGTGGTGATTTAATGGCCAGTACGTTGGTCTAGGTCTGAGGAAACTTGGATTCAAATCCCATTGAGCTATGAAGCTCAGTGGATGGCCAGTTGCTCTTTAAAAAAAAGTCTAACCTACCTTGCAGGATTATTGTGATGCTAAAATGGCTCTGTTGTGATGAATACCCAAAATTCTCACTTTGTTAAACATGCGGCCTGCCATTTTTTTCCTGAGCCCCCTTTAAAGTGCTGGTCGGAACCCTTAAAACGTTAAAGATGTTGAGCCCGCAGATGCATGAAGGATATTTTGAACCTGTAAGAGACTGCCCATGATTTGTGGTCGATGCCCCATTTGGCAAGCCTGTGTTCCTGAACCGAAGACCAGCAGATAATCGCGGCAGGGCCGTTTCTGTTTTCTCTTAGCTCTTGCACTTGCGTGTGCCAGAAGGACAGTTCCCCAAGTCTCTCCTCGGCTCCCTTCAGAAATTAAAAGCTTGCTTATGTTGGAGGATTTCTTAAAAGTTGACTTTATCCCTCCTATTGATGTCATTTGACTGCTGATGATGTTATAACTGCTGTTACAGCTGGTTTTAGTGATTGCGTATATGCTGTGATTGTTAATATGTGTATTTGTGTATGTAACATTTTAGTTGATCGTATTTATTCATATAGAAACGTCTCTGCTGGCAGCAAGGTGAGAGAACAATTTCACTTCTAGCAATGCATTCTTTGCTTTTCTTCTCTTGCAGATGGAGGATTTAAGAAGAAGTGGGTCCACTATGCCGCCTGGAAAAATTTGTAATTTGGACAGGAATGTTTCTGAAAGGACGCATTTGTGAAGACGCTATTGTTGTGCAGTTTCTGTGACAGTATCTATACAAGGCTTCGTCCTGGATACTTAATTTTTCAGTGACTTAAAAAATGCCTTTAGTAATCTGAAGGGTGTTTGGACATATGGTCAGCTTTTTTAAAATTTAAAAATTTTTGTTCCTCACTTTTAACACAGAAAAACTGAATGGAATATTGCCTGGCATGGACAAAGCGGCCGTCATTTTGCCATAATGTCTTTGCTGCTGTATTGCAATAGAAGTACGTGGTCATGTTGTACAAGATTTTCAGAGAAGTAAAATCCAACATGATGTCTGTTTCTGTGAAGTGCATTAAGCCTTGGGACCAAAGGTGTGAGCCATATATCGAGATTACTAGAATACCAAAGACTGCAAAGTTAAACTCTGCTTATTTATATTATGTCCATATACTTAATATAACTACTATTTCTGTGCTCTGTGCAATCTCCAAATAGCTACAGTGTTCACTTCTTGATGGCACTCACCGTAGGTTCTTGCAAATTGGTAGGTGCCCCTTTTAATCGGGGCAGAATCTCAATTCAATTCAATTCAAATACCTTTAATGGCATACAAAGATCTAAGACAGCAAACAGGTCACTATAAAATTACATAGAATATCAGAAGTCAATATATTTATACAAAACTTGTATGAATCTTAAGCACACCCACTAAAAACTCTGCAACCACTTTAGAAATCGCTGTATCATTATCCTTTAACAGAAAACGACAAAAAGATAGATTGTCCTGGTGTTCAATACATTTTGGCAACCTCTCAAACAGCATTCTCCGCAACTTATCATATAAATGGCATTCCAAAATTATGTGCTGGATGGTATCTGGGCAGTTGGCTCCACACAAACAATGTCTTTCTGAAAAGGGGACTCGCTGGTATCTCCCCTGAAGGACACTGGAGGGAAAGGCATTTATTCTGGCCAACATAAAGGCCCTACGCCAGCCTGGGGGTCTCAAGATCATAAAAGTACTGCGGAATTCTGCCAACATATGTAGTCAATCCTAATGCAGCTGAGGAGCAAACAAAAGGGTGGGCTGGAAATAACTTCTGTTGCTCCCCATCTAGTAGATGCTGCTTAACATCATTCAGGATATAGGCCTCATCAGACATAAATAGGTCCTCCACTGCTAGTCCCGTATACTTAAGATTATTCAGTATTCCCGCTGACCACGCCCAGGAATACTGATCCCTTTTCAAATAGGTTAAAAGACTAGAAGGCTCAGCTCTAAAATAAATTTTGAGCCAAAATTTAAAGGTAGTGATCCAAGCCCTTGTCTCAATCAAAGATTGACCCAATTCCGCACACAAAGCAAAATAGGAAACACAATTTGGGACACCCAAAATTTGCCTAAAGAGTGTTGCTTGGATATCCTCCGCCTTTCTGTTAAAAGCTGAAATCTATATAGGTATACCATAGAACATTCGAGCTAAAATTTTTGCTTTAAAAACTTTTATGGCTGCCGGGACACATTGGTTACCCCTAGAAAAATAAAATTGTTTAATTTGGGAGGCTGTGCACTTAGCCAACTTTATTGACCTCTCGCGATGTAACACCCAGCTAAGATTGTAGTTAAAAGTAATGCCCAAATATTTAAAAAAATTTGTTTGCTCAATTGGAATTGCTCAATCGACCATTTCTGAGGGTGCCAGCTTTTTGAAAAAACAACTTTTGATTTGGAATAGTTAATAGATAGAGAGTTAAGTTGACAATAATCATAAAAAGCATCCAAATATCTTTGTAAACCAACTCTTGTACATGATAAGATGGTTGTATCATCTGCCTACAGCCACAGTGGTACAGCAAGGCCTCCTATTTTAGGAGGATGGCCATTGGTGAGTCCCAGGCATTGCGCCAAATCATTTATAAAAAGATTGACCCCCTTCCTCATCAAAATCTTTTCGGTTAAAAGGCCCTTACTGGAATATTTCACTTGACAAGATGTACCTGTATGAAGTTTTTTCAGTAAAAAAAGTAAACGAGGGTCAATACCCATATTACTTAGCTTAGACTACAATTTGTCTCGAACAACAGAATCAAATGCACTTTTTAAATCCATAAAAGCCACATAAAGTTTCCTGGGACAGAATCTCAAGCACCTTAATGTACTACAAAGAGGTGCAAATCAGTGGATTTTGAACTAGTTTGTGACTTTGCCTTTGTACGCACCTGTTGAATTTAAACTAAGGGTTTTTTTGGCTGATGGTTCTTTGATGAATCACAGGAAAATGTGAAGATCACTATTCCTCTGCAACTTCAGAGGAATATTCTGAAATCCTCCATCAGTGGCTTATTTTGGATACTGTTGGTATTACTGAATAGTCTCTGTGGAAGAGAGAGATTTTCTTGAGCAGTAAACTTGCTTTATGGCAAAAAATTCAACCTATTAGAGCAGCTGACTTTTTGAGAATGTGATGGTTTTCAGTCTGTGCCTGAATATTAATTCCCTGAGGACCCAGTCCCCACCTCCCCATACAGTAAATTAAGATCTTGCATTCATGTAACCAAGCCAGGCATTTCAGTTTAAAAACTGTTCTGCTTGTAGAACTCTTTGATTGCAGTCTTGTTCTGCTAGCAAAAGTTATTACACACAACAAAAGGCATGCAAATGAAATTCATATCTGGTGCAGTAAGATGAAATGCCTTTGTAAGGGTTTAGGTGATGAGAGACATATTATGAAGGTGCGGAGCCCAGGCTAATAACTGCCTTCTTAAGCCGAGTTACAACTTTCCAGGAGGTTTTTTTGAACACTTAGAATCATAGAGCCCTGACCTGGATTGCCCAGGTGAGCCTGATCTTGTCAGATCTCAGAAGCTAAGCAGGGTCAGCCTTGGTTAGTAATTGGATGGGAGACCTCCAAGGAAGACCAAGGTTGCAGAGGCAGGCAATGGCAAACCACCTCTGTTAGTCTCTTGCCATGAAAACCCCACCAGGGGTCACCATAAGTCACCTCTGACTTGAGGGTACTCTACACACAGTCATAGAATCATAGAGTTGGAAGGGATCTCCAGCGTGATCTAGACCAACCCCCTGCACAAATTCACAATTACCTCCCCCCCCCCGCCCCACACACCTCCAGTGACCCATGATTTTATTTATTCCTGATTTTCTTAGCAGTTGATCCCCAAGCACTGGAATCGATTTGGGTATAGTTCTCCCACATGTCTCCCCCCCCCCTTTACATCTTTACAGTTGTGGGGTCATTTTGTTCTGCACGTGCCTTAAATAATCAGGATTTTCAAGTGAGGGTCCTGTCATCATCGGTGGCATCGTGACCTTTTTATAGCTTGATATAAGGGCTGGATTTGTTAAAAAGATTGAGAAGGAAGTCTTTGCCTGGGGCAGCCTAAAAGGGGAGCAGCTCCACCACACACACCTAAGTCCCCCCTGTCCAAACTGGGGAGCCCTGCCCAGGCTGAGCCAGAGCTGGAGCCGGAGCCCAGCACTGGCAGGGCAAACTGACCTCTGCGAGAAGGGAGCCCAGAGGGGCAGCGGCGATGTGCTTTTCAAACCATGCTGCTTTTTCTGGTGTCAGAAGTATCCCTCCCCTGGGCCCCATGCAAAAACCCCTAAGTCAGTGGGCTTCGAAGGGTATAACTCTGTATAAGACTGCACTGGACATTCCTCTACTTATGCATGCAAGTTTTTGTGTTTTAAAGTGGGGACTTCCCCCCATGGACATCATGTAAGTGATCCCTGCTTGAAGAATTCGGCACTCCTAGCAGGTGGCAGTAGCCACCCTTCAGCCAGGTGCCGTGTTTTGCCTCCACGGAAGGAGAGAGGCAGACACGCGGGGGGTGGAGCTTGTTGGACTGCTTCGGCTGCTCTGCCCCCTGGCAGCCCAGTCGTGCCTCGTGCTCAGCCCACACACCTCACCCTATTTCAGTGTAGGATTAGCCGGTTGCCTGTATGGGGCCAGGTAGGAATTTTTTCACCATCTTCCCAAAATTGGCCTCTGGGAGAGGAGTATTTTCACCTGCCTTGCACTGTTAGTGGAGGGAGGTAATTGGCTTGGTGAGTTCGACTGCCACTAGGGGCAGGTGAGAAGTTAGGGGTTGATGAGCGGGCCGGTGAGCACCCTTGGCACCTCCCCATTGGTGGGGAAACTGGGGTCTGTCAGGAGCAGCTGGCTGCTTTACGGCCCAATTGTGAGGACAGATGCCCTGGTGGGGAATCCCTGGACAAGCCAGTCTCCCCCTGCAGCTTAACGGCCGGGTGGGGGAGCTTTAAAGGGGTGAACCACTTAGCCTGGCCAGGCCGGATCCCAGCCATACAATGGATGGCTTGCACCCGGGGCCGCAGGTGACTCGCCCAGACAGGCCGGGGCAGAGATCCAGGAGTGACTCCAGGGCCCGACCTGTACCGCTAGTTTAGGCCCTTGCCGTGGTTGATGATACGTTTGCTGTTACATTAATAAAGCGGCCCTTTCGTCCCCAACGTACGTGTCTGCCTCGTCATTCCAACTGAGGTGGCAAACTGAGGTTTTATGGCCATATCACTGCATTTTAGAAAGTGCATGGCTTGACAGTAGAAGAAAATGTGTGTCGAAGTATTTTTTTAAAGTTTTATTACATTAGAAATATATATATTCATTGTTGTATAAGCCAAAATGGGTGAATGGGTTCATGCACCTATCTTTCCATGTACTTTTGGCCTTTGCTAAAACCAATCCTTCCCCTTCTGCAGCTGTTTTTTGGGAAGTAGTGGCAATAATGATGCCAATATTGAGTGGGAGGTCAGTAAGCAAAATACCCTCAGTTTAAAATGATTTCGTGGTGTTGCCGTACAGCCAAATTCATGCCGTCGCATTGACTATGTGATCCCAGTTTGCTGAGTTGCAAAATCTCGCATTTTAAGAAAATGGCGTTGAAGAACCTGCTAAGTGCGAATCAAACAGCCCCTGAGCCAGAGTCAGGCGATAACTGAGCTTGGCACTGGAAGGGCTCCCTTTGCAGCCCAACATTGGACACAGAATAGTTGTTAAATTTATCTCTTGCTTTATATAAATGCATAACCAATTAGAATGAGGTGAACACGTATTCAGGGATGGCAGTCCGAATATGGAAACATGTTCCCATGTGTAGGAAGAAATAGTACTGTAGGCACAGAAGGTTTGGGATGGGGGACAGGCTAGAGAACTGTGCATCGGCCCGTAGGTTGTATGTGATGCTGTAGCATCAGCCAACTACTGAGGAGCTGTTTCCAGGTACCCCTTTCTGTCCTCTCAGAACTGGTGATCAGCTCCCTTCAAATACACTGTTAACCATCTGTTTGGTGGTAGGAATCCAAGAATCTGAATCGTGGCTGTTGTGTATGAGTGCTTGAACGAGAGAGTGTATCGGAACCAATGTATAACGCAAGATACTGTGTCAACATCACTGAACTGCCGTGGTAACAATAAGGCCCCTTTTCCTACACAGCTGGTGCATTAGAGGTATTTTAACAATGTGGTTTGTATAAAAACTTTTGTACTATTTGAACAATAAACAGTATAAAACCTTCTTAGAACTTGTGTTCCATTCTTCCAAGAATAGCGAAGAGTCCAGCGGCACCTTTAAGACTAACCAACTTTATTGTAGCATAAGCTTTCGAGAACCACAGCTCTCTTCGTCAGATGCATTGTGATCCCCAGCATCATATCAAATCAAATTTGTTATTACGGTCCTAGACCAGCAAAAGAATTACAGGAATGATCAGTATTACAGAGATAAACTAGAGAATACAGATTAAAAGATACCTCAGTAACATAATAGATTACATTGCCTTAAAATATTTTAAAAATTTAAAATATTTAAAAATATTTAAAATTTAAATTTCAGCATATCATAAAAACCAGGTACCATAAAACCATAAGACAAAACTGTCTTTAGTTGGTAATGAACGAACTCCTGTTCTTTATTGCCATCCAACCAAACTTAGCAACCTCATATGTTATATCCTGGGATCTATCTGAGAGCATTTTTGAAAGTAGAAAAGCTCTATGTCTACCTGGATGGACAGAAAGTATAGGCCTTATGTAAACTTCTCGTAGTTGCATGTGTATTTTGCAGTCAAAGATGACATGTTCTAGTGATTCTATTTTCCCATCACCACAGGGACACAGGCGTTCTTCCAGTGGCGTTCTTTTGTATCCGCCTTCCAGTACAGCTGTTGGGAGAGCGTCCCAACACATTAACCTAAAGGTTCTCCTGTGTTTGTGATTGGCAAGGTTGAAAAGATAAGGCATAGGGGTTAGCCTAACCATGGGGTCAGGATCAAACAGTAACACCTTGAATGTTGTCTCTCGACCTCTATTATTCTCTGCTTAATGGCCTTTTTGGCTTGATTGTAACCCATACTGAGCAGTAATTGCTGTGATAAGCCATGGGAGGCTAGTTTACTATCCATCTTGCTAGCCCAAGATGGTGTACAATGATCAGTTAGCATTAGATTTACAAGTCCTTTGGGGAAAAAAGTTAACTTTAACTAGTGAAGAATTGCTGCAATCCATAATCTGGCCTCTACTGTTATCAGGCCTGCGTCCAGTCGGATTGCAGCATTTGTAGTACAAGGGGGGACCTGAAAAATACCTCTCATAAATTTTGATTGTGTTATTTCCATCGGGGTACAGTTGGATTTAACACTACGCAGAGCTCCATACGTTAATTGAGCTAATGATTTTGCAGAGAATAACCTGAGCGCAGCTGTCAGGCATCTGCCTCCCTTGGTCCAAAAGAATTTTTTAATTGCTCTGGCAGACTTTTGAGCACTCAAGGCAACATGGGCAATATGTGCGTTGCACGACCCAGTCGCTTGGAAGACCACACCCAGATACTTAAAGCATCGTACTTGCTCTATGCGAACTGAGTTCAGGTTCCATGAATAAGTTCTGGGTCTCTGGGCAAAGACCATTATCTTTGTTTTAGTATAGTTGAGCTCTAGAGTGTTATCCCGGCAATACTGCCTAAGTGAGCGCAAAGCTCTCCTCAGACCTATAGGAGTCCTGGAGAGTATGACTGCGTCATCAGCATACAGAAGCACAGGAATATGCCTGTTCCCAACTTTTGGGAGATGGAAGTCTGGATTGTTTAAATAGGATACCGTATCATTGAGATATAAATTGAACAGAAGGGGGGCCAGTATACATCCCTGTCTGACTCCCTGCCCTACTTCTATTGTATCCCCAGCATAGCATTTTTATCCTCAAAGAGACTCCCTTTTTTACTGATTGGATTAAATGCAGTCATTAGTAATACAGTTTTTAAAAACTGCACCAGTGATTCTCAGTGTTTCTACAGGAAGCTGGCTTCTGATACTGTACATTTTGGTGTACAAAGTGGAGAGCTGGTAGAGAGCTAGTTTGGTGTAGTGGTTAAGAGCATGGGACTCTAATCTGGAGAGCCGGGTTTGATTCCCCACTCCCCCACTTGAAGCCAGCTGGGTGACCTTGGGTCAGTCACAGCCCCACCCACCTCACAGGGTGTTTTGTTGTAGGGATAATAATGACATACTTTGTAAACCGCTCTGAGTGGGCATTAAGTTGTCCTGAAGGGCGGTATATACATCGAATGTTATTATTATTATTTGTACATAGATTCCTGTGTTCAGGAAATTTGTCAGTGTCTGTGTTTGATGTAACACTTAATTTTTCTGCCAGTTAATGTAATTTTCATTGATTCTTTGCTTTCTCTTTGGGATCCCAATTTGATTAAAAGACTGTCAGTATGGCTCCCTGTACTCGGAAGAGAACTCTGACACAATGAGGCTTATTTACAAGTAAACACGCATGAATTGGGCAAGATGGGTGGTTATTAGGGAATAAACATTACATTAGTAGAAGTACATCAGGTATATGGCACGCTTGCAGTACTGATAACTGTTTTTGGTCTCTCTTTTCATCTGTGTGAAATTGTTTTTTCTCAGCGGCATGGGGTAATTTCATTCCTGTTTATTTTATGGAGTTTTATCACAGAATCACAGAGTTGGAAGGGGCCATACAGACCTCCTAGTCCAGCCCTCTTCCATTTATGTCCCCTCCAGGGTGTTGCGCTCTACGGACAAGCAACTCCAGATGGTCCCCAGCCTGAAGGACATCCCTCTGGCCTCAACCAGGGCCGGGGCTTTTTCTGCCCTGGCCCCGGCCTGGTGGAATGCTCTCCCGCTGGAGATCTGGGCCCTGTGGGACCTGTTACAGTTCCACAGGGCCTGTAAAACGGAGATGTTCCGCAGGGCCTTTGGCTGAGTGCCAACGGGTGTCCTCCTTCTTCCATCTAAGACCACCACTTCTTCTGGGGCTGCCCTCGGCCATCTGCTATGCCCATATACGGACTCCCAATATTTGTTTAAATAGCCTGCTCCTGGACTATTTTAATGACTTTTAAAAAATCAATATTGATTTTATGGGTTTTTTTACTTTTACTGTATTTTTTTAATGTTAGCCGCCCTGAGCCCATCTGTGGGGAGGGCGGGTTATAAATCAAATCAAATAAATAATAAATAAATAAACCCCCTGCCCAATGCAGGATGAGTCTAAATCATCCCTGACAAATATTCATCCAGCCTCTTCTTGAAAACTGCCAGTGAGGGGGAGCTCACTGCCTCCCTAGGCAGCTGATTCCACTTTTGAACAACTCTGACCGTGAAAAAGTTTTTCCTAATATCCAGCCGGTACCTTTCTGCATGTAGTTTTAGCCCATTGCTTCGGGTCCTACCCTCTGCTGCCAACTGAAACAGCTCCTTGCCCTCCTCCAAATGACAGCCCTTCAAATATTTAAAGAGAGCAATCATGTCCCCCCTCAATCTCCTCCAAACGAAACATATATATGTGTTTTGTTTGTATTATATAGTTATATATTGATGTTACTGAGAAAAAGGGGGACAGAATATGTCTCTGTACACTCACGGTCAAATGTACATGATGCACACTAAGCAAACCAGAAGAAACTGGAGCGAATCCCAGTTGAGCTGGTGCTAAAGTTACGCGTCCCGTTTGGTCCCTCTCCATAACTAAAAAAACTTGTGCTGTCCAATGCAGGCTGGGTTTCTAGCCTCCTGGGGAGACCTTCTCTCATGAGCACCATCACTCATTCAGAACTAACTTAGTCCTTGGGAGCTCCTAAGTGAGAGGGAACTGTATAGGCTTATCCAAATTCAAATAGATTTGAAGGGGTAGATAAAAAGTTTTCTCTCCTCAGAGCATAACGTGACTGCTCGACCAATGAAATGGATTACTTTTCTATTACAGTTCATACTGTTCATTCAACCCAATGGTCTTGAACAGCCACTAAGAGTTTATGTTTAGGTAGTTAATGAAAAGCTACTCACATAATGATAGGTTTATGCAGTTGTTTTGTAATGTTTCCGTATTTCTATAATGGCAGCCAAAAATCTAGCCACCCTATATGTAACCCAGCCATCTTCATTGCTCTGTAGCCTGGAAGTCTCGGCGACTGGGGAAACAATTCTTACTAATTGGGGGGGAAATCAGCTCCTGTCTAAGTTTTAAAAATTCAAGATAGCTTAAAAGTATGTAGTCAATGGATTCAATACTATTAAGAGTGCAATTACATGTTCTCTCCGAGTACGGAATACCAGCATATCTACCTGACAAGACTGCAGATGGTAAAATTGATTACCAGAAGGTTCAAGAGAAGCAACTAAGTGTGATACGTGCCATTAACTTGCCAAATGGACCACTGTGACTACTAATCTTTTAGTGGCTTCTAAAGAGAATAATTAACAGAGGATCGTTCCGGCAGTGACTATTGGTCATGATAGTTAAATGAGTTTTATGCTCAGAAGCAATATCTACCTCTACTAGATTTGGGGTGAGAAATAGCAAGGAGTGGCCATCCCTATCTTCCTTGCTTGAAACTAAGAAAAACAAGCAATGAAATATCAAAATGTTTCAGCTAAAACTGATCCATTTATGCAGCTGCATGTTCCACTTACCTGCCCCCCCCCCCCCCGTGCCAGATTTGTGGGGTTTGGTGTTTTTCTATAGGAAAGATTTCATAGGCCAAACCTAGACAGACAGATCAGACTTTTAAGAATGGATTACACAGAAAGTAGGAAAGTTTCAGTTCTGTGCAATTTCCTCTTTCTGACCTTGAGGTCACTCTATTTGAAAAATAAAAATGACGTGACCTTCAGGTCAGGGACAGAGAGTCCTATGGGATTGAAAGCTGCTGCTGCTGCTGCTGCTTTGGTCCATTTTAAATTCTGACCCTGCCCATGCATGACATAGAGCCTCTCTAGTCTGGCCCATCTCACCTTTCCTGTTTCAGAGCGAACTGTGCCAGATGCATATTGCTTTTAGCCAAAAGATCAAGGTAACCTTTAAAAACAAACGCCTCGAGATCTGAACATTTAGACTACAAGCTCAATTAATTACTAAATTAACACTTTTGAGAGCCACAGCTCTCTTTGTCAGATGCATCTGATGATGAGAGCTGTGGCTCTCGAAAGCTTATGCTACAATAAAGTTGGTTAGTCTTAAAGGTGCTCCTGGACTCTTTACTATTTTGCTACTACAGACTAACATGGCTAACTCCTCTGGATAAATTAACACTATGCTCTTTGTCATTCATATGTTTTTAATATATCTTGCTGGAGGATTAAAAAAATAACTGAAGTTTAACTTGGATAGTGATGCAATGATCTTTGGAACTGGTTTCTTCTTTAAAATGAATAGAATGTCCCACTTGCTCCCTCTGCTGTCAAAGTTTAGAATTCATGTTTGTTTTCCTGTTAATATAGTCGTCTGAAGTACAAAGTTATCCACTGTAATAAAGACTTTCGTTTTGTAAAAGTATGTACCTGTGCATGACCTTTTTGCTGTTTTTTTTAATACTCTCCCGTTAGTTTTGTTCAGTGCTTTAGTTGAAGCTGAAACAGGTTGTTGGCCGCAATAATTATCCTCTCCTGCAGGTGGCTCTCTTGTACATGGGGGGGAGAGAAAACTGTTCTGTGGTTTGGCGGAAGGTTTTTTTAAAAGTAAGTTTTGCATGCAGAATGCCAACATTTGATAGGATTAAACCTAAAAGGAGGGACTACGAATAGATGGTCTGTTCCAGGAAACACGCGAGGAATGCTGGCCTCGTGTTTTGCGGGCCCTTCTTGTATTTCTGGCTGTGTTTATTTTCTTCCTCTTTTTTTCCTCTCTTCTGAGGAAGGAAGATGGAGGGGAAGTACTTGGTGAGATCTTTGCACGGCATAAAACATACGTGACTCGTATTGCAGCTGCCACCGTACAGCAAAACTCAGTGCTGAGGTTGCCAACCGTGAAGCTTAGTCCAGGGCCAGCCGGCAATCAGCCCACCTGCTAGAAGAACAACGTACTGGAATGGAACATGCAGTTTGTGCCCCTGTTGGCTAACTGGGGGGATATATGGATTTACTGAGGAACGGTTGGAATCTGCTACAGTGGAGAAGACGACCAGTGTGGTCAAATAAGTTTATTATAATGTCAGATGGATCACTCCACATGAGAAGGGTTGTGGGACTGCCTCCAGAAATCAGTGATTAGTTAGTTTGCGAGGGCTAGGTCAAATAGCTGTACTGGAAGTGAGGCTTCCACAGTTGTACAGACCCTCGTTTCTCACTTGGAATACTGTTGTCGTCCTAACCACCTCTTAAATGTCACCCGTATTGTGCTACAGACAATAAGGGCCCTTTTGGTGGGAAATACAACAGATCTGCTTGGTAGGCCCTTTTTAGGAAGGTCATATGAACATATTGGAATGGTTTTTAAGCTGTGGATGATTGGGAGCTGCTGTTTTAAATGTTGCCTCTTTTAATACCAAGCTTTAACTTAAAAAAAAAAAACTTATTGTAACGATGGTTTTTATGTTGAGAACTGTTTGTGCGACTTTGGTCAAGTAAGCAGGCTATACATTTATAAATAATCACCTGGGATATTATGCTTTTGTAAATACTTGGAATACTAGATCATATAGTGTTAATGGGAAAAAGAGGGAGAAAACATAGTGAACAAGTAACAGCCAATTTTAATTCATTCACAAGTCTTAGTTGTAAATGCACACAGAGTCTGAAAGCTTTCCTGGCAACAGGTATGTAATTTTTGGCCAAGACTTAAGTATAAAAGTCAACAGGTAGAATCTATTCACATTTAAACTGATTACTTTATTATTAACAGCTTACAGTAATTTTTGGCAGATACTCTCATTAAAAAAGCAACCCATAAGGGGATGTTCTGTTATAAGGGAAATCTAAGACCATCATCTGGTAGCATGTAGTACTTATTCCTCACTCCCTGAAAGGCGTTCAGCCATAAAGGTGATAAAGTTTAAATGCAGTTGCTTGAAATCCAAGAGGAATATTCCAAAGCAGAGAACAAAACGGTTCATTGTTGTGTCTTCTGTGCAGTCCAACATGGGGACTGCACATGCACAGGCCAGCTGCAGATGTTCTTAAGCTCCTAAGGCATGAGATGCTCCCTTCACCTTTTTGTCCGCTTTTCTCCCTGGTGTAGCTATAAAAGGTGGGGCAAATGGCTCCCTCCCTCAGTTCTTTAGCTGCTGCTGAAGAAGGGCATCTCCTCTCTAGCTCCTTTAATCCGATATGGTTGATGCGAGAACAGGCCTTCAGATCCATGGCAACAAAGGCTCTGTTCAAGATGTGTTGTGGCATCAGGATGGCCCAATCCCAAGGGCACAAACTATGCCTTCTTTGGGCGATGGCCATGACGCCATAAGGTGTGTGGTCTGCAAACAGTTTATGCTCAAGTCATGCCATGAAAGGGTGTTGTGCTTAAAAGCGGCTCTATGGGAGTCAGCCTTGAAGGGTGCATTCAACTCCAAAAATGCAAATGCCGCAGAGAAAGGACCACTGCGCCCAGAACGGGCCTCCTCAGTACCTCCTACAACCTTGGTTCCGAGTGCCAATAAAATGGGCCAGTCAGCTCCTGTGATTCAATTGACAGTTCTGCGTCAATGACAATCGGAACCACCATCTAAAAAGGCAAAGCTTACATCTAAGCATGCTGAGAAACAGCTGACTTCGAAGTTGCAAGAGAAAAAGGAGTTTTCCTCTGTAGCCCCTGCCACGTCACTGGCTTCAAGCCCTCCTGCAGTTCCGAGACCTCTGTCTTTGGACCCATTATGCCTCAGTTCCATCTCTATCAGAGGGTGAGATCTCAGACAATGTGGAGATGTAAACAGCTGCCTCTCCTCTGCCTCCTTCCCCTGTACGATCAGCGGAACGACACAAGGCTTCTTCGGAACCATCCGAAGCAGATAATTGCCTTGACCTTGCTTCACATCAGTACCATTACTCTCCTTATAGTTCTCCATACCATTACTATACCTATGGGTTTGAGGGATCTCCTGGCTTGTACCCGCCACCTCATTATTACTTCCATGAGGAAGATGCCTATGCACCAGTTCGATCTGTAGTAAGGTCAACCCTACACTGGTTCCTGAGAATACTGCTGCGCCAGTTTTATCTGTGAACCCTGCACCTCCATCGGACAATGACTCTGAAGTCAGGTCAGACATTGCATCGAAACTTTCCCCAATGGAATTTCTAACAAAGGATTCCGCTGTGTCTCCTAGTGAAGATCTTCGTCTTTACACAGAACAATTAGTTCAAATGTCGAGATCTCTGGATATCAAAGTGACCTGCTCCACTCTGACCTCTTCGGATCTAGTATTCACGGTCCTCCACTCTGAAGCCTCCAGGCCAGTAGCATTCCCAACCATGCAAGGCATGATAGATATCATCAAGGACATATGGTCCAGGCTGGCCTTGACTCTGGCAATTTATAAGAAACTTAATAATATGTAAAAGACGAAAGAGGAAGAGTCAAGCTTTCTTTTCACTCACCCTCTTGCCAACTCTATTGTCACTGAGTCTCTGCAAGGCCCTGAGCCCGCTGATGTGGGGAGGGCGGAGTATAAATCCAATAAATTAAATTAAATGAAATTAAGAAGCATGTGTCATTCGGCTCTGATAGACAAGGAGGGCAGGAAGTTAGACATCTTGGGCAGGAAGTTTTATGCCTCTTTGGCTTTAATCTTCAGAATTGGCAACTATGAGGCCATTACGGCTAGGTACCAGCTCTTCTTATGAAAGAAGATTGGCCCGTATCTAACTCTGATTCCCAATGATAAGCAAAGGCTGGCAAAATTTCTACAGGGAGAAGCTCTTAGGCTCTCCAAACAGCAGATCAATACTGCCAGGCAAATTGGGGATTGCTCTGCTAGGGCTATGGCCTCTGCGATAGTAATTTGTAGGCATATGTAGCTCAAGACCACCACTTTGGCCCCCATCACAGAATGAGAGCAGAAGACCTCCCGTTTAAGGGGACTGATCTCTTCTCCTCGAACACCAATGAGGTCCTTAAAAAGATTATGGACGAGAAGGTGACAGCTCAGTCCCGAGGTATTACGCCAGTTCAACCTCACAAGCACAGATTCTCTTCAAGGCCCCGTCTGCCGTATAATGTCAAATACAATTGGTCCCAGTCTCCATCTTCTGTCTGATTTTGATAAACTAAATTTTATACTTTCAGAATAGAGACCCTTTTATTTCAAACAGGATGGCCCTCTATGCCCTGGCTGCTAGGAAAATAAGGGCAAATGTGGCAACCAGGAGAGGAAACATCTGATATAGATTGTCTTATAAGCTGCTAGAAATTATTTGGTTTTAATGTTGTTGACTTTTACATTTTAGGTAAAATGCATTTTACAGTAATTTTATTTATATGTATGTAATTATATCTGTATTCTTGTATTTTTTTGCTTTTAATGGTTTTGGATTGTGAGGGCCTATGGCCATATACAAGAAATTCATTCAACTTCAGTGTGGATCCAAAAGATGCTAATACAAGTTTCTCCCTTTTAACCTCTCATCAGCTCTCCGTGTGTTTATAAAAGTCACAGCTGTGGTAGTCAGCCATCTCAGAGAGAAAGGATGTACCATATTCCCTTACCTTGACTATTGGCTTCTTGTAAACCTCTGAGAGTGGGTGATAAGTTGTCCTGAAGGGCAGTATGTAAATTGAATGTTGTTATTATTATTCCGTATAGGGATAGGCTGTGTGACTGTACTCTGAGGGAGCCCGATTCAATCTCACATATTCTTTTTCGCTGCCCCAAATATTCTGTTATGCGCAGTTTATTGATTCGTCCTCTTTTTCCTGTGCAGAGGGATTTTTTGGATGAGGATCTAAAATTTTTCTTAGCAGACAAGAGTCCAGCAATAACTCTATCCGTTGCTGAATTCTTGGCTTATGTGTGGAAGTCAAGGGCAACATTTTATAAAGCCCCCTATGACTGTGCTGTATCCTGAGATAATTTTGCTGTCTGGGGACATGATTGTGCTGCCCTATGAATTTATTTCACAACATTTCTCCTGTTTTGTCTGTATTATTTATGCCAATAAAGGTTGCTGTGGCTGTGCTGTATTATTATTGCAGCCAAGACCAAAGAAGCTCTGTCTCACCACACAGCTTTGGTTCTGTCTGTCTTGCAACAGCTTGGCTTGAGGGTCACTGTAGAGACGTCATCCCCAGTTCCCAACCAAAGAGTGGCATTTATAGAGACTTTGGACTCCTTGTTAGCCCTTGCTTTCTCAAATCGAGAAAGGACAGAGAAATTTCTCTTTACCCTAAACAAGGTCCTTTCATACAGGTACCAAAGCACAAAGCAAATTGAAAGACTGTTAGGTTTTATGGCATCTCTGACTCTGACAGTTGTTTGCCGTACTGAGTCTTTGCCTCCCACAGAACTGGTGTGTCAGAGTGTTTTACCTGCAGTGTCAGAACCTGTACAAGCAGTTCTCAGTTCCGAGGATCATCACAGGTCTTTGAAATGGTGAACCTGCTCTCAGAATTTATTGGTGGGGACCTGCCTTCAGAGCTCTCCCTGTTCAGGTATCAGTATGCATGGATGCCTCTCTGTTGGGGTGGGGGGGAGGTGCTCAGGGGCCACCCAAGTGAAGGGAGTTTGGTCTCATCAAGAATCCACTATGCACTTAAATCTCCTAGAACTCAGAGTGATAAGGTATGCTCTGAAAGCTATGGTTTGTCTGGTAGAAGGCAAGAATGCCCAAATATGCACAGGCAACACAACTGCCAGGCATTATTTGAACAGGCAAGGGGGCACAGCCTCCCCAACCCTTTCCCAAAAATCTTCACAAATTTGGGAATGGGCTATCCAACATCAGGTTTCCCTTTATGCCATACACATAGCAGGCAGGGGCAATGTGGTTGCAGATGCACGTAGTCAGTCCAAATTGCATAACTATGAATGGTCCATCTGTAAGCGGTCGGCCGGCCTCCGCCATTTTAATAGCAGTTTTATATATTGCTGCTTGTGATATTAAAGCTGTTCAGGCCTCTGGAGTTAAAATGACTGCGGTATTGCCACTAGAGAGCCTCCTAACAGTTGCCGAGTCCCACCCGGGAGAAAATGGCATGCATGGAATGCTGCACAGGAATGCGGAGTGATTGAGAGGCGATTGGATCTACTATCCCTCTGGCCCTGGCCCCAGAGGAGCCCAGTGCAACAAAGGTCTCGCAGAGTCATCCCCACTTAGCACATTCCTTTCCCTCCTTCCGTGATGAGATCTCCTGTCCTTGATTGAGGAGCTAACCAAATGACATTTGTAAGTATATACAGCTGTTCCTGGGAAAGTACATTCCCCACCTAAATTCATCAACTCAGCTCCGGTGGACTTCATTAATAAACTACCCTTTTTGTGCAGTGCTAGAACAAGTTTTACATTTCCTTTCACACGCCCCGGCAGCTACCCATCAAGGCAATCAAACCTTTTGTTAAACCCAGGAACCGAACATTGGGAGACTTTGTTCTAATGGCTAGGGGGCTATCCCACCTCACGGCACATTTTACCTATAAAGGTAGGGCCATGGCCTCATTCAAATTGTACACGCTTCCTGAGCCCAAGCGCTGCTCCCTTAGGGTTGCTTCTCTAAGTCTCTCCCACTCTCCTGGCCAAGAATGCTGCCGTATGAAGCTCTCTTCCTCCATGGACCATGCTGCTCCTCTGATTGGTAAATATATTCCTGCCCCCCCCCCTCTATTCCAACTTCTGGCTAGCTTCCTAAGACTCTGTGTGTGTGTGTGTAATTATTTTACCCCCATAACTCTGAGTGTATGTGCATGCAGTTTTGTTCTTTAATAAAAGTTGTTGTTTGATGTTAAGCACCAGCCTCATCTGCTACCTTGGGGAGGGGACCTGGTAGAAATTGGTGGAGATTTCCTGCTTGTTACACTTCTTGCATAGCCATTCTCCTTGCTTGCTAATTTCCCCACAAATAATTTTATCACAAGGAAACTGATTCCGGTAACACATCCACATGGACTTCCTTCACCATCCCCACGTTGTGTTTGCAATGTGGGGATATCCCAGCATAGATTTATTTGCCACAGACCTCAACAAGAGATGTCTCCAGTATTGTACTCAGGGAGGCAGGGGGAGGGAAATGGTCTCTCGGAGATTCTTTTTGGATTCCATGGTCAGATGTGTGTTCCCGCCACTCTCCCCGATGACTCTGACACTCAGCAAAATGATGAGAGAAGGTTCCTCAGCTATCATAGTAGCCCCTTACTGACTGAGGCAAGTCTGATTTGCCACCCTATGTCAAATGGCTCAAGGCAGCACCTACCATTTCCCCAGTACTTCTCCTAGCGCAGAGGAGAGCGACAAGGATGATCAGGGGTCTGGAGACTGAGCCCTACGAGGAAAGGCTGAGGGCCTTGGGAATGTTTAGTTTGGAGGAGATTGAGGGGGGACATGATTGCTCTCTTTAAATATCTGAAAGGCTGTCATTTGGAGGAGGGCAAGGAGCTTTTCCAGTTGGCAGCAGAGGGTAGGACCCGAAGCAATGGGCTTAAATTACATGCACAAATGTACCGGCTGGATATTAGGAAAAACTTTTTCACGGTCAGAGTAGTTCAAAAGTGGAATCAGCTGCCTAGGGAGGTGGTGAGCTCCCCCTCACTGGCAGTTTTCAAGAAGAGGCTGGATGAATGCTTGTCAGAGATGCTCTGGGCTGATCCTGCACTGGGCAGGGGGTTGGACTAGATGGTCTGTATGGCCCCTTCCAACTCTATGATTCTATGATTCTAGTACTGGACAATGGGATTCTTCATCATAGCCTGGATACTCTGAAGTTGACAGTTTGGTTCATTTCCCCTCTGCACTGAATTTCTCCTCCCCAGTCCAGAGGGTTCTGTTGGAAGCTAGGAAACCATCCACTAGGAAATCGTACCTTCCCAAATGGGAGAGATTTTCTTTATGGGCTATGGAGAATAGTTTAGACCCGGTCTTGACCCTACTACCATTGATGTTGCACTATTTGGTCCAGCCTAAAGAACAAGGTTTAACTAACTTGTCTATTAAGGTGTACCTAGCAGCCATTTCAGCCTATCATGATAATATTAATGGGGGATCTCGTTTTGTTCAACCTTTGTGCAAATTATTTTAAAGAGGCTTAGTTAATCTTTATCCTCCAGTATCCAGGCCGATTCCACAATGGAGCCTTTCTCTGATTCTTGCTTTGCTCATGCACTAACCTTTTGAGCCCCTAGCTACCTGCCCTCTCAAGGTTCTAGCAGCCAAAACTGGTGGCAATAACCTCGGCTAGGAGGAGAGCGAACTGGAAGCCCTGAGGCATGACCCTCCTTTCATCAAGAGGTTCTCAGATAAGATCGTTCTCTGTCCAAGCCTTTCTCTTCTGCTGAATGTTGTCTCAGCATTCCACCTGAATCAGGACATTGTCTTACCTGTCTACCATGGACACTGAGATACCCTTTCACACCCTGAGATACTCTTTCAAACGGGCTTTGTGTTTTTACTTGGTCAGAACAGCTCCTTTCTGCAAGGACCCTAATCTATTTGTCTCATTTAAAGGGCCTAAGAGAGGTCCGAAAGTCACCGTCCAAACCATTTCCAATTGGATAGTTTGTTCATTAGGGAGTGCTACAAACACTCTAAACATCCATGTCCACTGAACATAAGAGTGCACTCCACAAGAGTGCAGACAATGTCTTCAGCTTTCAACCTGGGTGTTCCTCTGGTGGACTGATATAAGGCAGCCACCTGGTCTCCATCGTCTACATTAGGCCATTGATGGAGACTCCAAAAGGGACACAACTAAGGCAGTCCTGAAAAGTCTTTCCTGCTGGAGAGCTACACGCCCACCTCCTGGGTAAGTCGGCTCGCGAACCTCCCACATGGGACTGCACAGAAGATATGACGATGAAAACAGGGTTGCACCTACTGTTGTTCATCAAGAGTTCTTCTGTGCAGGCACGCGTCCCTCTCTCCTTCCCCACTGTGTGCTCTTTATTGCTAGATGTAGTTTTTCCTTCTTCACCAGCAGTTTAGAGAACTGAGGGAGGGAGCTGCTCACCCCGTCTTTTATAGTTGTGCCGGGGAGAAAAGCACGTGAAAAGGTGAGGAGGCACCTTGCTGCTCCTTTAGGAGCTTTAGAACATCCATGGCGGGCCTGCACATGCGCAGTTCCCATGTGTGCCTGCACAGAAGAATACTCGATGGATAACAGTTCCAGGTAGGTGCAATCCTATTTTTTCAGCAGGGCACATCATATTCCTTAAATGTAATGGATAAGTTAAATTTTGGCATATGGCTCTAGTACAAACTCTTGAAAATACAGCTAGATGGTTTATGAAACCCATATATCAAGCAAGTTGGTGTTAACTTGGATGTGGAGTCACCCAAGTATCTTTTTTTGGTAGCCACATTGTATGGATTCCTCATTCTATTGTTTTGACAGCTGCCTCCATCCCCAACTCTAAGGTCTGAAAATAGAAAAGTAATTTAAATCAGTATTGAGCCTGCTCTGTCTAGTTAATTTGCATTGCTACCTTTAAAAAGACACGCACACATATCCATCTGTCATGAAAGCAAAAACAACTTTAGAAACAGGAATCAATTCAGGGAGTGTCCATGTAAAAGAGAGTTCAGCGTATTGGGCTGTTCTGAAGCAGGAGTGGAATATAAAAAGGAGGGGCAGCACGCGCTCCCAAGTTGTACCTGCTGGAAAAGAGAAGTCCCAGAGTATAGAAAAGAACAAATTTATTATATTTATCAGACATCTACATGTTTCCAGCAAACATTTTTCAGGGGGAAAATTTGGCTGTTGATATGCAGAACTTAACATATCACCTTCAACACCATGCTTTTCAAGGGAACCAGTTCACACATTCAGAACTGAGTGAATGAAATGATGAGAAACCTATTAATATACATGCACATGTGAAGTGTCTCTCTGTTACAACCATGTGCAAATATGTATAACAGGGATTTCTTTTTACATTAAGGCTGTGGCACACAAACCTTGATCTCAGGCTGTTCCACCCTAGAGCTCAATTGTCTTCTGCTTACTCAAACAGAAGGCAGCTCATGCTAGTTTCTGGAAAATCAGTGCCGACAAGTCACTCCTGCCTTAATGAGCCTGAAGACTTGGCAGAATCACAATGTCATTGGATACAAATGTACAGCAACATACAGGACTGCAAGCACAAAAGATGGGGGGTGGTATATCAGAGACACCTGCACAGAGCATCATCCCAGGTCGGTAGCTGGATTAGTCTGTAGCAGCAAGACTAAAGTCCAGTGGGACCTTAGAAAGTAACAGGATTTGTTCCATCCTGCATAACCTTTTGTGAGACAGAGCTCACTTCATCAGATGCATACAGTGTATTTTGCAAGCATATCTCTGAGCTCTGGAATAAATTCTGTGAGTTGGTAAAGTGCCACGGGACTTCTGTTTTGTTTTGCAGAGCAATGCAGAACTGATGCTTCTGTACTGATTAAAAATAAATTAGTTCTATTCAGTGGGTGACAGCATCACATTTTCTTTAAAAAGTTGTTAATTTTTTAAAAGTTAGATTAAAATAAAATCAGAGCAGAGTTTTAAGAGTTTTGTGTAAAGCTAGCAATTTTGATGTGTTTGTCTGGGTTTTTTTCTCTTTCCAAACATTTAGATAGTCCAGACATTCATTTCTTTTCCAGTCCTGCTATACTCCATTCTTTCTTCCATCTCTGGCTGTTTGTTGACCCAAATCTATTCACTTGGTATTCCATCCAATCAGGATCCACACAGTGAATGAGATAACATCACAACCATCGCATTGGCTATGCGATGTCACTGAGGGCAAGTGAGGGCAATATAACGAAAAAGAGAAAAAATTAAAATATCTAGTACTGAAAAAATGAAGGAAAGAGGATGCTTTTTGGCACAGCAAGAATCTGATTTGGTTGATTTCTAGCTGCAAAACTGCCATGTTCCGAGTTCAGTCTTGAGAGAGTAGACCTCTGCACAGTGTATAAAGATATGGAAGGTCATATGAATTAAGCCCTGTAGCAGCTTGAAAGTGAGACAAGATAAAGATTCAGCATAGTGGTTTATTTAAGTTATCGGTCTTACCTCTGTTCCGGGCCTAAAGGGAAGTTTAGTGCAACAATTTATGACGAATGTCCTCTCTCTCTCTCTCTCTCTCTCTTTATAGAGAAAGAGCACTTGCCTAAAGTAACAGTTAATAGTTTGGGTTGTCTCTGTGTAGGGAGATAGATAATCTATAAATTACCATTCTTGGCTTCATCTACGTTCTTTACAGGTGGAGCTAGTACGATAGCAAAGAAGGGTTGTTATGGCTGGAGAGGGAGAACCACCTCGGGATGAAGAAAGGAGACTTGCAGATGTACAAGTATTATTGTACCCTCAAGAAAACCATGTTTGATGCAGCAATGGCTATTTCCAGTCATTAGCTTTCCTCAGTAATAGATGTTTTGAATTTACAACAATGGTAAATCCTGATGGGTAGCATTTTACACAGTTTCTGGAAAAGGAAATTCTCAGTCTGTGTGCGCCAGCATCACTATGATCTAACATTCCTCTCCCTCCTCCTCCAAATCTTCGCCTGCTGTAGCAGCCTCCAGGGCTGCAAGGGCCTCTGCGATGTCTGCATCCTCGTCCTCAAACTCTCCATTAAAATCTCCACAGCAAACCTCTCCAGCTTCTAGTAAAGCTCCTGCCTTGGACCTCGGGGAGGAGGGGCTATCGCTGGCTGTTTTGTCCTGAGCACGCCCATTTACAGTCCCTGTTTTGCAGGTTTGATCTCCTGAGTTGCACCTTTTAGCCTTGCATAATGCCGGGTCCTCATGTTTGTTTAAAACTGTACACTCTGTGCTTTGAGTTGGGTGTGTGTAGCTGTTTGACAGACTCTCACTTCCAACCATTGTCTGTTGAGTGGCATTTTTGGAGAAGTCTGGAGCAGGTGAGCATATGCCATTGTTTTGGGCCTCCAGTGTGGCACTTTGAGCTAGAGAGCCCTTTTCTCCTGTAGTCGGTAATTGCCTGTATTGGTTGCTTTCTATGGCCTCCAAAGGTAGCTGTGAGTGGTCTGCTTCTAAGATTTTGTCACCGAACTCTTGTGGTTGAGAGAGCTCTCTGGCTGAACAACTGGGCCGCTGAGCAGAGCAGACGTGTATGCTGACCTCTTTATTTTGGTTTGCGCTGTGATTGGATTTGAGATTCGAATAGGAGTGCACACCATTGATATTGATATTGCTTTTTTCAAGACAGTTACTGAGCCCTTCCTCGTGAACAGCCGTATTCCTGTGGTTCCGAACAGCATCCTTAGTGTTGTTTAGTTTGTTTCTGTTTACAGTTGGTTGCAACTCCGCCTTCTGCAGTTCATTTTTATGGACTTGGATTTCAACGTTGTACTTGCATTTGAATTTGCCTCCATCTTGAGTGTCGTACCTGTAGTTGTTGATTTCATTGATGCAGCCCGATGCCTGCACTTCCTGTGGATCAAAGATGTAGCTACAGAAAACAAGAGATTATCTTGTTATTTTCGCTCTTCCTAGTGGAAATTTATTCCTCCATTCCCCCCAACTCATTGCAAGCTTCAGAATCATTTTCAATATTTATTATCTATAAGCTTTCAAAAACCAGTTTGGCTGCCATATCCCCCTTTTTATTTCAGCAATATTGATTCTGCCTGTACCTTTGTATCATTTTGCAGCACCTGCACCCCATCTGGATTCTTCTCTGTTAATATCTGAAAAGCCAGAGAACAGGAAGAGAAAATAAGCAGTGGCCATTTCATGCATGATATGAAAAGTCACAAAACAAACAGAATGTGCCTTTCTCCATATTCTTGGAAAAAACCTTACTGGGTTGAAAAGAAAGTGACTATGCTCTTTATGCAAAAGCCCAAACTACTTTTGCCCAAAGTACTTCGTTTGTGTCGTCTGCCATTTAAATTTGATCCCATTTTGTTCCATAACCCCTCTTCTTTTCTGCACAAAATTTCCCTCTATTACTCTATGATCTGGCTCAGCTTTGGGTCCAATTCAAGTGTGACTGTGGCTAGGCTAAAAAACTCATGCAACTTTGCACTCACATAACATCTCACATAACATAACAACTGGCATACTGCCTGTACGGCTGCCTGAGTTATGGGCTACTGGTATGCTAATTAGACAAGCGTAGCGGTGTTGCAGCCCAGTTTAAACACATTTCTGACAAGTGCAAAGTACTACAGATAAGATTTAGAGGGTAGACTTTATGGAATAATATCTCTGTTGAGTTCCCTCCCCTCCCCAAATTCTGACCTCCTCAGGTGCTGCCCCCAATTCACCAGGAATTTGCTAAATCAGAACTGGCAAACCCAGATTGGGGCAACTATAGCCCTATATGCAGGCACTATGCACACTGAAATCCACATGTCTATGTCATAGATATAAGGATTACGGCATATTACACTAAGTAATACCCATGTAGGCTAGTGAACTGTCTGAACTCTGCATGAACTCTGTTGTCATTTTTTCTAACTTGTTGTACAATAATCCAGGTGTACTTTTATCTTTGACAGCTAATTGAAAGTAGTGGACAGTATCTAGATTAATGTCCTCTAATCATAGAATGGACCAATGCTGATCTACTCACTTAACTCTTCCTGTCATTTTCCACAGATTTATAGTTTTATTTTGCAAGTTGGGTATAGCATCACTTTCTGGCTAATTAGAATGTTACAGAACTGAAAATATGAATAAATAATTAAGCATTAGACCAATCATAGTTTATCTGTGCTATCACAAAAAAATGATGTAAGATTTTTGCATAAGATAACCAATAAAAGTGCCAACTCAGATAGTATGTCAGAGTTCTGACTGAAAGAAATCTCAGGAGGATCAAGGATGAGAATCTTACCACTGTATTGTATGCTATGGGAATCTTAATGCATTTCACAGAAACTTTTGATTGTTTTAAAATCTCAGAGTTAATTAGGAAATGTTAGCAAACCTAATTCTTATTTTTTTCTGTGTTCCACCTTTGTAGGATTTATATTAACAATCATATATGTTTTGATATCTTGCTTCTTTAAAATAATTAGAGTGTATTTCAATAAAATAAATATTTAAACTCTAAAAGAAGTCTCTGTGTCTTGGGGGGAGAAAATAGCAAGAAGAATCCTATTAATAATTTGTACTGATAAGCAGCCTTGTTTAACAAGCAAATACTGTTTTCCAGGTCTTAACTAAGTGCCAAAAGCTGTCCAAGAGTAAAGATAAATCTTTAGTCTGAGGGTCAAAACACACAATACGCATGGGAATGTGTCGGATCCTGCAATGATCCCTGGGAATTGTAGTTTTAAAAAGCATCCGCTCAACATGATTCTCAGCTGGGGAGGGAGGGGGAGAGTGTCTCTCACACACACACACTTTCAAAAATCCTCTGAGAATTTGGGATGAGGATGGGGGTGGGTGGGCAATGACCTAACGAGAGACAGGAAAAAACTTGAGGTGTTTTGAGAGAGAAAGAGAGAGAAATCCAGTCCCTCCCATCTCTTCTGCTCCTCGTGGGGAATCACAGCTCAGATTCTCTCCCCCCACCCCCCACCCCCCCACCCCCCCATCCTCCGTCTCTGAGCTGAAGCAAAACCAGCTGATTGGATTTTTAAAAGAGAATCAGTCTCTCTTGGAGAGAACCTCTTTGAAAGACAAGCCATCTGGGCCCTGAGAAGGAGCAGGAAAGAGAGCCGCTAGAGCAGTAAGTCTTTTTCTGTTGCCTTCCATAACTGCTGAGGAGAATTAGCTGAGGTTACTGTGTGGGAGGACAGTCTTTGGGGCTGTGTGAGTGTGTAGACCCTGCTGTAAAGTGGTGCCAGTTGGAGTGGGTGTTTCTGTTTGTCTTTTTTGCCTGAGTTGGAGCTGATTGCAGAGGGGGATTGTTACTAACTGGAGAGTGTCTTGTTTTGCCTGGGGCTGACTGCTGGCCCCACCCTCTACTGAGTGAGCCTTGATTGAATTAGGCTCCTCCTCACCAGAGGCACATCACAGCCATCAGATCCCCTATTCCAAGAGATGTCTTGCTTGCTGGGGGCCAGAATTCGGGATATTACAGACCGGCTGCTGGAACTGATCAGACCGACTGATCAGTACCCGTTTGTGCTGGTTCATGTGGGAACAAATGACACGGCCATGAATACCATTGCAAGAATTAAAGAGGATTATGAAGCTCTTGGAAGGCAGTTGAAGACAGTGGGGGCACAGGTGGTATTCTCTCCTATCCGTCCTGTCAAAGGAAAAGGCATGTAAAGGGAGAAGACAATACTTGAGGTAAATTGTTGGCTGAGGTGGTGGTGCCGGCAGGAGCACTTTGGGTTCTGGGACCATGGGATAGGTTTTCTTAGAGAAGGCCTTCTAGTGCTTGATGGGCTTCACCTCTCAAGGTCAGGGAAGAAAATGTTTGGAAAGAACCTGGAGAGCTTCATCAGGAGAGCTTTAAACTGAAGGGGAAGGGAATGATCAACAAGGAGATTTCAATGAATAAGTGAGAACAGCAGGGGCCCACCTGGGTAGGAAAGATCAAACCAAGGTACAAGGCTACAGGTGCCTATATACCAATGCCCGAAGTATGGGTAATAAGGACAAGCTTGAGCGTCTCTTGCAAACAGAGGGCTACAATACAGTAGGAATTACTGAGACTTGGTGGGATGATTCCCATGACTGGAATGTGGTAGTGGATGGGTATGAGTTGTTCAAGAAAAACTGGAAGGGTAGAAGAGGAGGCGGAGTGGCATTGTATGTGAGGAGAGGGCTTGATTGTCACTGAGTTCTGGAGAATGTAGTTGACAGCCCAGTGGAAAATATATGGGTGGAAATAAGGGGAGGAAGGACAAAGGGTATTGCTCTTGGAGTCTGACCAGGGAGAGGAAATGGATGCTGCCCTCCTTGAACAGATTGGTAGAGTATCCTGACATCAGAACCTTGTAATTATGGGTGATTCCAACTTCCCCGATGTTTGCTGGGAGACAAGCTCAGCATGGCAACAAGACTCACACAATTTCCTGACCTGCCTGGCCGATAACTTCCTTTTTCAAAAGGTGGAGGAAGCTACAAGGGGATCAGCCATACTAGACTTAATATTAACCAACAGGGAAGAATTGGTAGATGGGGTGAAGGTGGTGGGGACCTTAGGGGGAAGTGACCATGTCCTTCTTGAAATCCAGTTGGTGTGGGGGGGGGCAAGGAAGTTCGTAGCTAGACTCATAGGTTAGATTTTCATAGGGCCGACTTCAATGAACTCAGAGGCTTGATGAGAGTCATTCCGTGGAGGAGTGAGCTAGAAGGGAAAGGAGCGAGTGAAGGGTGGGCTCTTCTCAAACATGAGCTTTTGCAAGTTCAAGCCCTCACTGTTCCAGCAAGATGGAAACATGGTAAGGGCTCCAAGAAACCAAAGTGGATGAACAGAGGGCTCCAGAATAAGCTAAGGGAGAAAAAGGAAATGTTCAGGAAATGGAGAGAAGGACTGACCTCTAAAGAGGAATATATGAGGGTTACTAGGTACTGCAGATCAGCCATCAGAGAAGCCAAAGCTCAGTATGAGCTGGGTCTGGCCAGGGGGGCTCGCTACAATAAGAAAAACTTCTATAGATATGTGAGAAGCAAATGCAAGATAAAAGAGGCAATTGGACTGCTCTGATGGAGGACAGAGAAAAAGCAGATAGGCTTAATGACTTTTTTGCCTCCCTGAAGAACTTGAGCCCATCTAGAGATGGTAGTAGACATGACAGGACACCTGGGGGGCTAGTTGACATTGACAGAGAGGCACATGGCTGCATTATATGAATACAAATCCCCTGGGTCGGATGGTGTGCACCCAAGAGTGCTCAAAGAACTTTCTAGAGACCTTGCAGAGCCTCTGTCCATCATCTTCAAGGCCTCCTGGAGGACTGGGGATGTGCCTAGGGAGGTGGTGAGCTCCCCTTCAGTGGCAGTTTTCAAGAAGAGGCTGGATGAATCTTTGTCAAGGATGCTTTAGGCTCATCCTGCATTGGGTAGGGGGTTGGACTAGAAGGTCTGTATGGCCCCTTCCAATTCTGTGACTGTGATTCTGTGTGACAATCTCTTCAGTTGAGCGGCTGTTCTTTGCAAGAAAATCCACTTTGCTGGGGGCGGGGGAGTTAGACTGCCTTCCCCAGCAACGATTGTGGTATCAGTCAAGTGCGCTTCACGTGAAGTTTGTCTTGTGTGTTCTGACCTCTGAGACAGTTGCAGCTTTAATTAGATGAGGATAAAAATCCATTACCTCTAGAGGAGGAGCAGACAAGAGTGTGCTGGCCTCAGCTACACACAATCACAGCCTTATGAGGCAGGACGTCTATGATGGCATGACGTGTGTGTGCATCTGCTCCCACCCTGCGGATCAGGAATGTTTGAAAAAACGGTATGTCTGATCACAGTGTGGGCGCTGATATGCATAGACTTCCTCTGTGCATAGACTCTGTGCTCGTGAGTCTGCACGTGACAGTGTGCGCTGTGTAATCAACATGCTCAGGGGACAGCAGCACAAGCACACTGGCCTCACTTGCATATGATTACTGTGATCCATATTAGGCGGGGTCAGCATACTGGTTCCTGCTCCTCATTCATGTGGGTTGATTTCAATGTGCAGGGAGAGCTACAGCTGGTAGGTATTTGGGTGTGTGTGAGGGGGGGGGGGTCAGTGCTGATTGGGCCCCCAGGAACCCCCGATGCCTCTTTCAGGTGGTGGCTGGTCTTTCCTCCTACCATATTTTAACATAATGCAATGAGGAAATCTTCAGCTTCTTAAAAGCAGCTTAACTGCAAAGAAATTTAGGGGCAGTATTTATTTTTTTAAAAAACTGGAAAGAAGCAGTAGGTTAAGTAAGCGATATGGGAAAGATTATGGCAACGGGTTAAAATGAGGAGTTTTCTCCATCATAAAATGTGAATTGCAGGGGATTTCATTTGTTAAATAGTAATCAGCAACATTGTGCACTTGAGTCCCAAAGCAGGAGTTCCTGGAAAGCAAGAGGTGGAGGGAGCAGAGATTTGAACCGCTACAATTTCCATGCAAGCAGCGACGTGCATTAAATAAACCCCCGTTCTCATTAGACAGTTACTGCCTGCCATGGAAGCCTTTGAGATCCCTGCTGTTCAGCTCCCCCTGGTCACAATCTGTGTTTTGCTGCAGCTATAAAGACAGAATGTACAAATATGGAATCAGAGACTGGTTCAAATTGCAAAATGCAGATTAATGTTTAAAGAACAAAATTAAACTGAAATACTGCATCAATTGGCAATGTGTATTATTAGTGGCGACTTAGTGGCTTTTTGTCAGAAACTAAACATTAAAGCATGGTGTATTGGACTTCTATCAAATCTGGAAAATGCTTCACATTTTACTGGGAAGGTTTTGAAAAGACAATCCAGTTAGATTTTGAAGACAAAGAAGGTTTGGGGTGGGGAGGAGAGAGAACTCGACTTTTCATAAATGGAAACCCTGGACTGCTGAGTAACTCTCTCTGTTTGCACACAAGTTAATGATTTCATTGAGCTGATGGGCCTGACCTACTTTTCCATCCCATCATTATGCTAAAATTCCATGCTGCAGCATTGCCTCTCCTTCGGGGACTGAACTAGATAAGGGCCCTCAGAATACAACCCCTCAGCTTTCCTGTTTCATTTTTTCCATTTTCACAAACAGAAGTTTTCTCTTTCAATCCAGATGTGAACCTGTGTCCAGCTGGTGAGGGTGCAGTTTGTAGCACTTTGCCTGACTCAGCCATGGCCTTGTTGACAACTACAGGCAGAAACCCTCTCTCTCTTAAGGCCGAGGGTGTTCTCCACCTGAGGTCTATCTCTGCTATTGAGGCCACGAGAAATGGCTACTATTTTCCACAGGGAGTCTTTAAAAAGTGTATTTATGTTTTCCAAATGCATTCCTTGCTCCATTCTTTTATTAGTTCTGGCCTTGGGAGGGAATGTGTTGTTCTGACCCCTCTAATTTGTTAATTTTCACTCCAGTTCTGCCACCTTTAAAAAGGTGGCAAAAAAGGATAAATGACTTTGTATGGAATAGAAAGAAACCAAAGACAAGATTCAAAATACTACAAGATGAAAACAGCTGAGGTGGATTGGTGGTACCAAATATCAAATTGTACCACCAAGTGGCAGCATTAGTTTGTATAACAGATTGGATTATAAATCCAAACACAAGACTTATAATATTGGAGACAATTGATACCAAGGAAGGAATTCATAATTATTTATGGGTTAAGAAATTACTAAAAACTATTAAAAGACAAGACGGCACTCATGTTTTGAGAGATGGACTATTAAAAATATCGTTTCAATGTAGAAACAGACTAACAGTGAAATCCTAATTAGAGTTACTCCAGGCTAAGCCCATTCAAATCAATGGGCTTAGACTGGAGTAACTCTACTTAGGAGTTCACTGTAAGTCCACCAACTTCATCCACGACATCACTAATAGATGCCTACTATGATATGACTACAAGAAATAGAACTACTCATGTAAATTATGACTATATGATGGACACGCATGGAAAAATAAAAACATGGCAAGAAATTCAAGCTCAAGGGAGAAACATCCCATAGTTGATGTACCATCAAATGGTGTTCAAATTTAAAGAGCAACTATCTAAAGAAGGTGGTCGACTAAGAGAAAAATAGTGTTTCAACGACTAATCAGCAGTGATCCAAAACACTTGTTAGGAAAAGTATATAAAATCTTGTTGCGGAATGAAATGCGGAGGAGAATCAGAGCAAGTTTAAAAATGTATGCTAAAATGGATGCAAAACTTTGGAGAAGATATCTCTATGAGCCAATAGGAATCTTTAGAGACTAAAGAAATTAAATTTACGGACTGTCAAATGTTAAGGGAGATTTGGTACAAAACGTTTTCCCGATGGTATATTACTCCTAAGGAAATTGCAAAAACCAATAGGAACAATAGTGGAAGGTGCTGGAAATGTATGGATGCAACATTCTGTCACATGTTGTGGACATGCAAGAAAGCAACACAATATTGGATAAAAATACATGAAGAGATGTAAAAGATATTAAAGCTCCACTTTGTGCTAGACCAAAAAATACATTAAATATTGTGCCAAGTAATATTGCAAAAGAACACAGTGAATTCTTTAAATACATGGTGGTGGCAGCAAGAATAGTAAATGCAACAAAATGGAAAGTGGAACTTCATCCAGTTGTGAATAAATTGTAAGTTTACGTGACAATGACTACATTAACTTATGCGTAATAGGCCAATTTCAGAATTTCAGGAAAAATGGAAAATCTTTTTTGATTATGTGGCTGAAAGGTAAGGGTTTTTAAAAAATATACTGAATATAAAATGGTGAGTATAATGTATTTTAATATAAACAAGTGAAGGGATGGAGAGGAGAAATGCTATGTAATTTTAATAATGTGCTATACATTCTGTTTTTGATACTATGTTTGCTCTTTAATGTTATTTTTGTTATATTATTATGTATTCTTAATACTTTGTTACATATTTTGTGTTGACATATTTACTATCTAAGGTTACATAGTCTGCTTTTGATATTCTTTCTACAGTCCAATGCTATTTTCTGTTTTAATAAAATAATTTTTAAAAATGTTCACTCCAGTTCTGGAGTGTGTCTGAATTTTGTTCTCAGATATTCTTCATTTCCCCCCCCCCCACAAGTCTGGGGGGATCTGAGGACAGTCCCAGAACCTGAGATTGAGGCCTTCTGAAAATGCAGACAGGTGGAGCTACTGCTTGCGAGGAGAAAAAACAGTCATTTCAAGGAAGCATCCAGTAGATCTAGATCAGCTGAAATTGTACACAACAAATACTTCTCTTTGCATCGACATAAACTGCAATTTTACTGTGCTGCAGTCTACTTACCAATCAATCAGAGGGAATTGGAAGATCAGATGCTGAGAAGCGGCATCTGAAAAGACAATTTTTCCATTAGGTAAGGAGATACCCAACTATCGTCACCCTGAGGGCACATCTAGATGATACTTTACTGCACAGGCATATACCTGTTCAATGCGCTCCGCACAGTCACATAGCAGCTGCAGGGAACTGCTTCTATTTTAAAAAGAGGAAAGCCCAAACAGGCTCAGAATGGCACTGAAGGGCGAGGGAGAGGCTCCTGCCTCCTCACAATGCGGTTTTCTCACGTGAAAGCCAAACTGGGGGGTGAGGAAGGAGTTATTTTGCCAATTTTGCTGCTTCGTGTGGAGCGTCTGTGCACAGATTCTCTATATGGAGCAACAAAATCAGTGCCATAGCTCCCCCTGCTAGGTTTTCACACAAGAAAGCTGTGGTGCAGAGGCAGGAGCATTTCCCCCCTGCACAGTGCCATTCCAACCCCTTTTGAGCTCTCCCTTTGCGGGGGCCGGGTGAAGCAGTCACCTGCGGCTGCCATGTGACTGCAAAGGGCAGTCTAACTCTAAAACAAGTCGGAGCATGTTAAAACAAGTGCATGCAGAAAAGGATCATCTGGAAGTGCCCTAATACAGAGATTCCTAAAGGGTGCTCCAAGGCATGCCGGTTGCCCCACGAGAAGCTAAAGAGTGCCTTGAATGCTTATGCTGCCGTCTGAGATGCATTCAACATTCTGGCTGCCGAAGTGACGAGACCCCGGAGAGCCCTGAGCTGCTTGTTAATGCCCGCTGCGATTCCTTGCAAATAGCAAGAGCAGCATTTCCAGTCCACTCTGGGCTAAAGGTACAGGGGGACCCCAGAAGGTGTGGTCCCATCCCCAACGAACTGGGCAAAAGGGGAGTGTAAGATCCTGGGACGAAATATCAACCGAGCTTAACTTTAATTTGCAAGGAAAATGTGTACAATTTTAATGCAGAAAAACCACCACCACCGCTATGTATTCTTGTTACAGCATTTGGGCACATACACATTTCCTATCTTGCATTCTGAGTGCAGTGTTGATTCTGGATTGCGAATCATTCGTAGCTCTTACCCTAATGCTTTGAGCTTCTTCCTTGCTTATGCGCTGAGCACTCTATGCTCTCCGGGATGCGCTTCCCACATGGAGGTGCAGCTTCCCAGACCTGCTTCGGGAACGTCTCCTGTCCTGGAAGCCTTGTGCCCCAAGCAAGTTCCATCGCAGCGTGGAGATGAGAGAGAAGCGCCGCGCGGAGCCCCTCGCCCTCACCCACCTGCCCGCATCTCCCAGCATCGCCTGTTAACGACCCACCCCCCAAGATTTTTGCCACTTTAAAAAAACCAGTAGCAGGCACATTGCTATGATGTTCTAACTCTACAACGATAAAGCTACCATTTTTTTAAAAAAGAAAGGAAAAAGTCCCCCAGTGCCAAGTCACAGGTGGCTGGTGTGAGGGGAACGCATAGCAAATATCATCTTGCAGAAAATCCGTTTTTCTGTAAAGAACTGAATTTATTCACAGAAGTAATGAGGGTACTACAGGGAGTCATCGCCAGATGGAACTTGTGCGAGTTTTCTGGATACTCTTTGTTGAAAAACATACTGTGCTGGTCCTAGAAATGTTTGGTAGTTCATGAAACTGAATGGGGGTCCCCCTCCCTCCAATATGACTAAAAGTCTCTCTACAGAAGACGCCTCAGCACATGTTCAGCAAGAGCAGGGAGACGCAATGTTATGCACCCTACATATGCTTTGTGCTTGTAGCCAGGAAACACAGTTTAAAAAGACAGAACCGACTGTCAGGTGTTCACCTGTCATACTCCATAAGGCCCTGTGTGATGTTGGTTCTGATGCGAATGGTGTAACTAAACGCTGCAGTTCTTTCGTGACTGGGGTGGGAAAGTATGCAAAGGAGAGAGGCTGCCTCGACCGTCATCTGTATGTTCTCCTGTACTCCTCTGGCTGAGCCTGGGAAGTGATGCTAGCACGGACACTTACAAACTTGTGATTACGCCCCCCCACCCCGCCCCCAGCTCTGCTTTCTCCCGCCTGGAAGCTTTCGCTTGAACTCAGCTAACAGTAACTTCAGGGGGGTGAGGATTTTGGAATTGCCCGTGCTTATGCATCCTCCATATGCTTTGTGCTTGTAGAGAAACGTCATTCCCGTCAAGGATGGCGTAGGGTCCTGATCTGGTAGCTGATCAATAAAGATCTTTAACTCATGCAGTGAAGTCTTTTTGAGAGTTACTTGGCAGATCCTTACACCGGCAGAGATCGCTCCTCCGAGGGTTTGTTAATTTCATCTTCGCCTCCCCGAAGGCGCCGTCAAATTCACCTCTCCGGTCTAAAACGGTGTGGGATCGCAACCAGAGAGCAGTGAGGAATGGAAATGGGCTGGAGCTGCCTTCCAGAGCCGGGCTTGGACCTGGAGAGGTAATACTGGGCTAAAGTTTCCCTTCTGGCATTTCTCAGTCCCTTCACACAGCTGCAGTGTATAGCAAAGCCTTTGCCCTGTCACTGGCTCTGTCTTTTAAACTACCTTTCCCAGCTAACATTGCATCTCTCGACACGTGTTCTTCACATGTCAGATGTCTCTTGTAGAGAGACTGTCAGCGGAAGGGTTGAATCCAGCCAGCTTTTTCACTCAATCTTGCTGAATCCTCTTTGTTACAGTCCTCATCACACTTGACTTCTGGTCGCGAAATTCCTGTGATCCCTGCCATAGCCTTTTTGAGTGATCAAAGAAGACCTGTTTTTTTCTTTTTCACCAGTGGAAAATCTGGTTGGAACAAACCCAATGACTTGCCTGGGTTGCGCAATGAGATGTTGGTGGTTGATGCATGAGCTAACTGCCTGATCAGCCTCTCTGCCGTGGCCTTTGGCCCGCTTGTTTTACATTCTGCAAGCTGCCTGCCCTACCCCCATGATACTGCTGTGTGGGGTGCATTATGGTGAACCATCACATGCTGCATCTTAGACTGTGGTTTTAACTTTTGCGTTGGAATTATGAAATTGTATATTGTATCTCTTATTGTGTATTGTTTTAAATTATTGTACTACTATATAATGATGTAACCTGGGCCTGTTCACGGGGAGGGCAGGCAAGAAATCTAATAAATTAAATTAGCTGGATGGGGTTTTGAACTCAGATATGCCAAAAACAGTCCTGCATACTACATCTCCTTGGTTGCCACAGCATGGCAATTATACTTCATCTAGAGGAGATGCTGAACAAGGATAGGAAATCACACTTCTCAGAGGATCAAGGAGATGGGTGGCTGTAGGTGATTGCTGGTGATTGTAAGAAGGTGTAGGCTGAGTGGCCAAACAGAGTGAGCGCTGTGAGGGTTGATATGCTCCTTCCTTTATGAAAGACCTCTACTAGTGAAAGGTGTATAACTTTTAACTACTCTACTCAGTTTGATATTGCCTGTGGAACCACATACTGTAATGCTAGTTCAGTGTTTCCCCAAAATTCCAGCCTTTGGGAACCCTAGAAAAGCAACTTAAGGCACCTGGGGAAAAAAAGAAGCCTTTTAACAACCTCAGTCTAGCCTGGAAGATGGTGCCCTACCTTGAAACGGCCGATATGGCCACCTGGATCCATGTCATGGTGACATCAAGACTTGACTACTGTAATGCATTGTACATGGGTCTCCCTTCTAAGGTAACTTGGAGATTCCAGTTGGTGCAGAATGCTACAGCTCAGTTATTACTAGTAGCTAGGAAAAGAATAAATATTACTTGCCTTCTGTAGTCACTCCACTGACTACCTATCAGTTACAGGGCTCAGTTCAAGGGGTTGACTGTGTGTGTTATGTGCCGTCAAGTCATTTCCGACCTATGGCGACCCTATGAATGAAAGACCTCCAAAACGTTCTCTCTCTAACAGACTTGCTCAGATCCTGCAAACTGGAGGACGTGGCTTCTTTTATTGAGTCCAGCCACCTCGTTTTAGGTCTTCCTCTTTTTCTGCTGCCTTCCACTTTTCCTAGCATTATTGACTTTTCCAGAGAATCTTGTCTTCTCATGATGTGACCAAAGTATGATAGCTTTAGTCTTGTCATTTTAGCTTCTAAGGAGAATTCAGGCTTGATTTGATCTAGTATCCACTTATGTGTCTTTCTGGCTGTCCATGGTATCTGCAAAACTCTCCTCCAACACCACATTTCAAATGAATCAATTTTTTCCTGTCAGCTTTCTTTACTGTCCAACTTTCACATCCATACATGGCAATGAGGAATACCATAGTTTGGATTATCTTGATCTTGGTTCCCAGAGAGACATCTTTATCTTTAAGGATCTTCTCTTGCTCCCTCAAAGCTGCTCTTCCAAGTCTCAATCGTCTTCTGGTTTCTTCATTGCAGTCTCCCTGTTGGTTGATGATTGAGCCAAGGAATAGAAAATCTGAACAACTTTAAAATTGTGTAGTTCCTCGGTAGTCATTACTTTTATCTTCTTGATGTTCAGTTGTAATCCTGCTTTGGCACTTTCCCCTTTAACCTTCATCAGTAGTCATTTCAAGTCTTCACTATTTTCTGCTAGTAATGTGGTGTCATCTGCATATCTCAAATTGTTAATGTTCCTCCCACCAATTTTCACTCCAACTTCTTCTAGATCTAATCCAGCTTTCCTTATGATATACTCTGCATAGAGGTTGAACAGGTAGGGAGATAATAGGCATCCTTGTCTGACACCCTTGCCAACTGGAAACCATTCTGTTTCCCCATATTCTGTCCTCATAGTAGCCTCTTGTCCAGAGTACAGGTTGCGCATCAAAACAATCAGATGTTGTGGAACTCCCATTTCTTTTAAGACTCTCCATAGCTTTTCATGATCTACACAGTCAAAAGCTTTGCTGTAACCTATAAAACACAGGCTGATTTTCTTCTGAAATTCCCTGGTATGTTCCATTAGCCATCGTAAATTTGCAATGTGATCTCTGGTGCCTCTTCCTTTTCTGAATCCAGCTTGAACATCTGGCATTTCTCGTTCCATATATGCTGTATAATTTTGAGCATCACTTTGCTTGCATGGGAAATTAACGCAATTGTCCGATAGTTACTACACTTCTTGGCATCCCCTTTTTTGGGGATTGGAATGTAGACTGAGTGTTTCCAGTCGGTGGGCCATTGTTTTGTTTTCCATATTTGTTGGCATATTCTTGTTAAGATTCTGATGGACTCCATTTATGTAGCTTGAAATAGTTCTATTGGTATTCTGTCTACTCCAGTTGCTTTGTTTCTCTCAATTGCTTTGAGTGCAGCTTTTACCTCACTTTCTAGGATTTCTGGTTCTTCATCAAAAGATTCTTCATCAAAAGTATCTGTCATCCTTCCATCTGTCAGGTCTGTTGCCCACAGTCCCTCCATACTCTTGCACCATTTTAGATAATATGTTGCAATAGCCTCGTGCACCTGTTCCCTTATTGTTTTCCAGATTCCAGTACAGCGGGGACCTTATCTCAGATGGCTCGCCGCAGTGGCCTTGGGACAGCTCCATCCGTCCTGCTACTGATTATGTTCCGCTGGATGGGCTAAGAGGGTGGGGGACATGTAGAGGGGTAGATATAGTGTATCATGTTCTCAATGCGTCATTCTTAACAAGGGACCTGTGTACAGCCAGACACCTTTAATTGCTTCTGTGTATCCTATGGATATATGTATGGCGAAGCCAAGATATCTCAATAAAAACCCATTTACTCAAGAGCCTGGATTTCTTGCTGCAAAGGTTGTGAGTCAGCTTCAACGTATCCTGTCTTCCATAGACTGACATGCAGATTCTAAAAATCTAGCCTGGATCACTCCCTACAACTTCGGGATCCAACCAAAACCCTCCTCAACCTACCATAGGGAAAACTGGTTTTATCTTGAGGAGAGTTTTTTTTAAGGATGGAGATTATCTACGGGCAAACGTTTAAAGGCACCTAAGCACCTTCATGCACGTAAGCCAGTCCTATCAACCTATACTTTAGCCATCTCCTAACAGAGGAATGCCATGTGAGGGCGATCTAGCTGCGACATCTGTCACCCCATTGATCGCCAGGGTTGATTCGGCTGATCTGGCTGGCTAGGAATGCCATCCAATAAAGAAACAAACCTCTACGAGGACTAGATCAGAGTCAGATTCCTCCAACCCTTCCTCATCCCACAAGGTTTCTCTGTCCCTCACAGAGAGGCAAAATCTGACACTGAGCACAGGCAATTGTTTAATTCCTCGGCTTCTTATTATTCAATGAATGTAAAAACTGAGTGATTTGGAGAAAACCTGAGGGGAAATCAGATGCTAATGTTTCTTCCCAACCTCAACTTCTTCTGAATCTGAAAAAGATGTCAGAACCCTTTTTTACCCTGTAGAGGTAAGGAAAAATCCAAGGGCTACCCTTTTTTCCATCTTGGATGTTTTTGGGGTTTTTAGGGGCCATTCAAAAGCTGTTTTTCCTTCCTAAATATCTTAAAGAGATTCTACCTTCAATACGGTCTGACCAGACTACAGTCTACCCTGTAATTGATCACCAAGAGGCTCTTCACCTTTCTTGGCGAGCTTGTAAGGGATGAAAATGTCCTCTAGGTGGGCACAATTTTGGTGACCCTTGCTTGGACATGGTACTGTCCAACAGCAAGTACATTAAGAAGGGTAAAATGAGCTACCTAGTTCACTGTAGATGCTCAATAGGACAGCACTCAGTTTTTGGCCAGAGCCAGAACAGCCAATGTGGTATAAGGAATTTTTTCCTCTGATTAAAGATGGATGGTAGACACTTTAGCAAGTCTACCCTCACCATCTATTATTATTAATTCTAATCACCTGCTCCTCTGAAAAAGGAGCATTTGGACAGAGCCCTTCAATCTGACAGGGGAGGGGCTGTAACTCGGTGGCAGCGCATCTACCTGAGTCTTTAGATGCCATTGCTGGTGGGAGTGGACCATGCTGAGCCTATTGGTTCAGTATAAAACAGCTTCACGGGTGCATGTAATTATACACGTCTGTTGAGATGGGATGTTGGATGGTTAACAGTCTGGCTGGCACCTAAAATTACCAGTTCAGTTACGCTGTTTTAATTTAGTGAGTGTTCTGTATTTTATAAGTTTTATTAATTTTAAGACTATTACTCTACTAGGAATTGTTTTAAGTATTGGGAATTAAACATCTCAAGCTGATTTTAAATTGATTTCAGCAATCTATCTAGTAAAATTAATCAAGCCTTAATAGATTAAGTGATATATACAAGAACAGGAAGGGAAAGGGTGCGTGCCCCTGATGAAAGCTTTCCCCCTTTCTAAGCATAGCAAGATGGAAAAGCTCTTTACTATAACCCCCCATAGGTCTTCTCCTCTTAGGAATAGGGTTATGACCCCTCTCAAGACATCTCTGATCTTCCTATTGGAGCTCCATCCCACATAGCTATTATAGATGAAATTTTGGGGAAAAGTAGGAACCAGAGAAAACAGCAAGTAAAAGTAGAAGTGTTGGCAAATCAGACACTCTTAATATCTAATACTTTAAGGAAAATTTTTGAGAAATTAGATGCATTGACAAAATTGATAGAAGACTCCCTTACAAAGGGAAACAAAGACAACAAGGAGTCAACTGGGAGAGCAAGGGAAGTACGGATTTAAAAACAAAGCAGCAGTGTTTCCTTAGCCTATGAGAAAGCAAAAGCTACGTAAACAAGAAGATGGGACGGCTTACCAATTTAAAGGCACGGAGGGAAAGGGCGGGGTGTTTAATAAAGGAAAGTGAAGGGTGGACAACCTGAAACCCGTATCAAACCTGGATCCATTTGCGTGCTCCTTGATACTTGAATGTAATAAAATAATATTGAACGGATGATAAGTTGGATGAATAAATGGGCAGCTAGAGAACATCTATCTTATCTGCTACATAAACATCCATCATATATTGACTTAAAATTTATAGAACATATCTATTTATTTGGTTTTATATAGGCTAGTTCCTGGTAATTGATCAATAACAATGGGGGGGGAGGGGGAAGTGCCTCCTGCAAAGCAAAGTAAGATACAGGAATATTTTCAGCAGCTTTCACCAACTGTACTTGCCAATAGGTTTGCCCCTTTACTAAATGATGTGCCTGCACCACCTAGTTTTGAGGATTCTAGATTCTAGAACTACCTTATTGATCTGAAAGCTTTTGGTGAATTATTACTAATGTTTTATTGTTTGTAATGTCCTTTGGCCCAATGCAATAAATCCCGAACTGAACTATTAAAGCAGAATGCTACCAACAGAAAGAGATCTATGGACCAGATGATGATTCTTGCATCTCAGACACAACTGTTTGCAGAGACTTTGCAAAAAATATTTGAAAATATTAATTTTAATAGATGCAGAGGAGTTAGCCGTGTTAGTCTGTAGTAGCAAAATCAAAAAAGTCCAGTAGCACCTTTAAGACTAACCAACTTTATTGTAGCATAAGCTTTCGAGAATCACAGTTCTCTTCGTCATGCATCTGACGAAGAGAACTGTGATTCTCGAAAGCTTATGCTACAATAAAGTTGGTTAAGTCTTAAAGGTGCTACTGGACTCTTTTTGATTTTAATGGATCAACTTCAGGTCCTCCTGGGTGGGAGGATTAGAAAATGAAAAGAAATACAGTTGATACCATGAATGAAGTAGCAGGGGGCGAGAAGAATATCAAAGACAACAGCAAAACAACAAAGGTTAATCAGAGATCTGGAACACAATATTGTTGTTCTAACTATTATTCTATACAAGGGATGTGTGATCAATTGGTCAACAAAGCAGATGGCAAAAGAACATCCTGCTCTTCTTCTGTACTGCCACTTTTCATCAATTGATTTAAGATATGCATCACAGATTCCTGAATACCTGAGGGGGGTTAAGTTAGATTTTTTTCCCTCTGGGATTCTTTTGCTAATCTTTTAAAGATGGGACGTGCTAAAAACACATGGGATTTTTCTGGTCCAATCCTTTGTTCAAAGGGCAAGGGGACCCCACTTTTTTCAATGCCATCTATAAGAAAGGAATTTAGACAGGAAATAGGGGGACTACAGTCAAAGCAACTTACGACTAAGATAAATCCGTAAAATAAGGCACCTAAGCTCTGCTTTCCACTCACCAGAAAATCAGGAGATGCCGATTGACTTGAGCTCACCTTTCCCTGAGACAAACAAGCATGCTTTGCTGGCTAGCTCTCCTGCAGAGGGAAGTGTACAGGCCCACCCTGAGGATTTTGTGTCAGGTGGTTGACAGGCTATGGCCTGTACCCTCACAGCAAGCACCCCACGGTCTTGGTTGAAAGGCTTTATTCAAGGAATCAAATCATGTTCATAGATATGTCCACAGGCTGATCAAAAGGTTGGCAGGAATAACAAGATCTGTAAAAGTTATAGTTCTTACAGGTCCCAAGTACGCATCCCCCCTCCCAACAGGAAAATATAACTTTTGGCGCGAAGTTCTGGGAACTCCCTAAATAGTTTATATGCTTCGTCTAGACAAAGGAGAGAGGCAACAGATTAAAAATGACACACAGTATTCTTCTTTCCCCTGAGAACCAGCAGGTTTGCAAGGTCAGAGACACTGAGCTTCAAAGCACAAGAGATAAGACACGCTGGATACAGCAGGCCTGTGAATACAAGGCAAGTTAGAGCATCAGCAATATGATATCAAGGCACAGCACAGAACAATGGTTCAGCACAGAATACTGGTTCATAGCAACAAATCAGATGAAAATAATGGCATGGATTGGTGACAGACATGACACTTTGAGAGCAATCTGTTGGCATCCTTTGGCTTACTTCCCATCTTTAAGCAAGATGATGTGCTTTCCAGATTGCAAGATTTAATCATCACACTGGAAAATATTAGAGCACAGAAAACGCAGGATATTGGAAGGGACCGCCCACAGGAGGAGCCGATCAATCCAGGGAGAATCCATTGATATGATAAAAAACAAGAAATCTTGATTGGTGAGTTTTAACACTTCGGAATGCAGACTAGAGGCAATGCAGCAAATAACAGAATGCCCAGCTGGGGCAGAACACCCACGCCTCCAACTACTGGATGGAAGAAGGATCTGTATGAGTCAGCTGAATGACAGCCCCTGGGAGTAGCAGAAGGTGTTCTTGGACGGGAATGACAGCCCCAGAGTGGAATGACAGCCCCCAGGAATAGAACCTGTGCTCAGGGACTGGAATGACAGGTCAAAGAGTGGAACGACTGCTCCTGGGAATAGGGTCAGGGCTCTGGGACTGGAATGACACCCCCTATCGTTCCACACCCACTGCCATTCCAGTCCCAGTCCACTGATTCTTCTCCCAGGGACTGTCATTCCACTCTGGGGCCTGTGTTGATAGATCAAGATGGGTAGCCGTGTTTGTCTGTAGCAGTAGAAAAAAGCAAGAGTCCAGTAGCACCTATAAGACTAACAAAATTTGTGGTAGGGTATGAGCTTTCATGAGCCGCAGCTTCACTATTGGACTCTTGCAGTTTTTTTGTGTTGTAATGCATTTCAATGGAGCCCATGCAAGTAAATCGGGATTCCTGGCTCCCATTTTCTCCAATCAGCCTTCAAGCCTCTCCCATTATTTCCAATGGGCAATCCTGCCATTCCTTTTAATACATCCCTTTCCCCCTCCCCGGCTGGCATCAGTTCTACTTCTCACCTTTCCTCAGGCTTTTTTTTGGGGGGGGGCTGCTTTTGGTGGAAAGAGTGGCTGGTTGTGTGTGCACCGCCACAGAGGAAGGCGGAAGTGAAGTGAGACACACTCAATTCCCTTTCAGTCCCCATGCGACAGGTAGGATCAAGTCACTGTTGTTGGGTTTGAAGTTGTTGTTTTAAATTCTATTACTTTCCTCCCCCCTTCTCCCTTTCATTCTCCCTCCCCCTTGCTATTCTCCGATCTCAATGCTGCTCCCCCATCACTCCAGCAGAGCAGTGCCCCGCACTGCGCCCCCCTCTTTATCACCTTCCTTCTCTCATTCCCTAGTTTACATGTATCACCCCCACCTTCCCCCTCTCCCCCAGTAGTTTATTTCAATATTTATACACCACATGCTTAGCTATCAGCTGCTGTTCACTTCAAACCCAAGAGTGGGGGAGAAGGATGAGCATGGAGGGTAGTTCCCAAAAGGCATCTCTGACAAAGGTGATCAATAATATTTTAAGGCTTGGAGAGGGTCGGAGCGAAAGAGAAGGCTTCAGCTCAGTCTCCCCCTGCCAAACATCTCTCTCCTCCAAGCGGGCCCAGTAAGAGAAGCCCTCCTTCTACTGCTAAGAGTCTCTGGGTTCAGAGAGAGGTGGGAAGAAAGAGAGAGGGAAACTTTTTTACACACACACACAAAAGGAGGTATGCTCAAAACTTCAATGCAAGTTGCTGTTTCTGTTCACAAAATAGATTTTGGACTCACATTAAGAAAAACAAAGATTGTTGTTATTCTCACACTTATTTAAAAAATTTAAATTTAAATTAAAAATGTAAAAAGTTTCAAGTTTTGTGCTTTTTATTTTTCCTACATTTCGGCTGTTTTTTAAAATTGGTTAGCGGGGGTGGGTGGGGTGCAAATAGGTATCTCGCTTCAGGTGCCAGAAACCCTGGCACCGGCCCTGGGTCCGGGAGGTTTATATACCCATGTATCCTCCAGGCTTTTTGATGAGATTTTATTAAAATAGTATATTTCCCAATCAGTAATTCCCACAACCTACACTGAGATGCTGCTTCTCACAAATGAAGCCACCATGTGAATAAAGACTTGGAAGAGCAGCTATGAGGGAGCTAAAGAAGATCCTTAAAGATAAAGATGTCTCTCTGCGAACCAAGATCAAGATAATCCAAACTATGGTATTCCCCATTGCCATGTATGGATGCGAACGTTGGACAGTAAAGAAAGCTGACAGGGAAAAAATTGATTCATTTGAAATGTGGTACTAGAGGACAGTTTTGCAGCTACCATGGACAGCCAAAAAGACAAATAAGTGGGTACTAGATCAAATCAAGCCTGAATTCTCCTTAGAAGCTAACACAACAAGACTAAAGCTATCATACTTTGGTCACATCATGAGAAGACAAGATTCTCTGGAAAAGTCAATAACGCTAGGAAAAGTGGAAGGCAGCAGGAAAAGAGGAAGACCTAAAACGAGGTGGCTGGACTCAATAAAAGAAGCCACGTCCTCCAGTTTGCAGGATCTGAGCAAGTCTGTTAAAGATAGGACATTTTGGAGGTCTTTCATTCATAGGGTTGCCATAGGGCGGAAACAACTTGATGGCACATAACACACACACACACTCACACACCCACACACGGAAAGCTCAAGTTGATACCACATGGCATGGTTTGAATGCCCTGGGCTGCCATTTGCAAACTGAGCATCAGCAGCTGATTGGTGGCTCCCCCTTCTCAGGGCAATGAACATCACCTATTGCAGAAATAGTCAAGGGAGGATCTGGGTGCGGTACTTCTATTAGCTTTCTTGAACGGCATGCCCCAGCAGGCCAGTTCAATAACTAGCTTGAGGAAGGAAGCTGTTGTTTTTATGCCATGACCTTGAGGGGCTTGTGGAAAGGGTTGAGGTTATTGAGGATACACACAAACCTTATAGATATTGTGTGTGTGTGTGTATGAATAATTGACTAATGAATACATCAGTATATGACTGATAAAAAGGAGAAAATGTTAAGCCTATTTAAATATTCCAACTTTTGCCTATCCAAAGCAGCAGTTGTCTTATTTTTAAGCCTCTTTCTCTGGCTTGTCGCTTATTTACGTATGTATTTCATTATTGACTGCATTCTGTTTTCATCTAGAATCTACTGGAATGAAGTGTAGGTTAGTTGGTTTTCAAATCTATATTTATATTGGCCTTAAAAAAAACTTGAATCATGCATCTAAAGCCTGGCTCCCCCAAATTGTTACACTGCATAGGTATTTATTCACTATATAGTACCTTTCCCATCACAAGTTTTATATTTAGTAGAAAAATATCATCTTGGTTCCTTGTATATCTTTCTTTGAAACATGAAACAAGGAACCCGTTCATTTTAAATGTCATGCCATATTCTTTAGCTTTGACTGCTCATTTGATACGGTTTAGAATCTCCACAATGTGTGCATAAGATGTGCAGAGGGATTATCAGTGCAGAAAAATACATACATTAATAATGACATTATTAACTTGTTCCTGTGCTTGTTTTAAAAAGCACAGCATTTGCAACTGGGTGAGAAAGTGGCTGAAATTGAACAAGCACGCGGCATAAAAAGAACAATGGCAAGAGAGTTTTAAATAAAACAAGTGGGGGACTGCAAGGGCTCATAGGGGGCACCTCATTTTTCTCCCAGAATTCCCTCTTTCTCTTCCCTGGCACCCCAAGCCCCCATAGCCTTGACTCTGTTCCTGCTTCCTTCTCTTTGGCCAACCCACCAGCCACCATACTTCCTCTGCTCCCATCTTCAGCTTTCCCTCCCTTCTCCCTGGGCAAGTCAGGGCCACTTGTGCAGGGCCTGCGGGGGCCAGGCTGGGTGATGCAGACAGTGAGACTCCAGTGGTCTCTGCCAGGCGGGTTCCCAGTGAGTCCTCCTCCATCAGGGGACATGGGGGGGGGGAGGCCTCTTTCCACGGCTGTTTTGGCTCTGAAATTCACTCCTGCTCCCCGCCGTGGCTTTGTTTTACAAGAACCAAGGCTTGGGAGGCTCAGCAATATTATTGTGGATGCCTAGCAACCTCCAAAATGATGACTGTGAGCTCAGTGGGCATTGTTTTCTTAAAGCTGCAGGCATGCTTTCTTTTTTCCTTTTTTATTTCAGTTATTTCTGCAAACTTAGGACTTCCTTTTGGTTTGTAGTGAAATCTCCCCTTCTGTCTCTAGTTCTATTTTGTGGTCTATTAATCCATGCTGTATGGCCCAGTTCAGAATTAAGATATGATTAGTACAATGCGTACTCAATACCAATACAGAAAAGGCTTGGGAGGCGGTGGCCTAGAATGACTGAGGAAACAGAAGAACTTCCAGCAAAACAAACCTTCCTAAGAAAACTTACTGAGTTTTGGTTACACATGGTTCTCTTTAAAAATGGAGGGAAAACAGTAACTGGAGGATTAATCTTTTTATCCCCATACCATTAGGCCATCGTCATCTGGTCAGGATGAATAAAATGGCCCCAGAAAGATAGGCCGCTGCCAACACCATTTGCAGATACAGAGAGATGGTTTCACCAAAGCTCATTATGACCCACCCACCCCCAGCTATTACTGTGGTCTCAGTTATTCAGATGAAGGGAAGTTGGGTCTATACCATAGTGAAGAGAATGACATTAACCACGGCTCTCCTAAATTCAGGTAAGAAGGACGGCATGGAGCTTCTCTTCATTTCAGAATTACTTTTACAGAGTACCATGAAATATACCTTGCTTTGGCATCCTCCAGTTCTAATAACTGTATATTTTATTTAATAAAACAATATAAACTACATAAAACTAAATAAAGAAATTTATCACAGATGTGTCCCCCCTTTCCTGCAATACGGCTTGGATCTAATCCAAATGACAACTCAGTGAGGCTAGACAGGAACTTGCCCACGGCTGCCCAGGGATCTTAATGGCTGACTGGAGATACGAACCCGTCTCTCGCTGCATGGCATCCAACACACTGCCTGCTAGCCCACATTGGCTTTCCAGAGCAGAGACTAGTCCGAGTCCCCCTTCCGATCCTCAGGTGGTTCATGTCCCTGTGAGCTGCTTAAAGGCAAATTAGATTTGTATTTGGACTCCCTGGATTGCATTAGCCACAAAATGCTGCCTTGATTTGCATTTTTGAAGCTCTGCTGAAGAAGAGAACTCTACAAAGCTGCAACAAAGAGGGAATACGTATTACCCTAGAGGGAACTGAACCGCAGCAAATGAGGTTTGATGTTCAGAGTCCAGAGGACATTTGAGGAAGTAAAACAAAAATAAACAAAAATGACTTTTACATTGAATTTTGTCCAGAAGCAGAAACAGATGCCCAAGGATGCCATGAGAGGATTTTCCCTGGTGGGAGAATCACCCCGTGGACGTGATGCTGTTTTTTCTCCTTGCAGTTTGAGATATAAGGAGTCCGGGGTAGGCAGGGGAGAGAAGCAGCAAGCAGGAAAAAAAAGATACGCCGAGAAGAGCAAAGCCACCCTGGATGTCTGCTCAGAACGGATTTCTGTCCATTTTCCCTGCCCCGGCTCCTAGTTAGGGGTGCCATCCCCCCTGGGGGTGGGGGATCACCTGCCCCCAGATCTCCACTCACCTGTCAGCATGGGGGAAGGCACCTGGAAGGGGGGGGGCATATGCACAGAGTGGCGCCAGAAAATGATGTCATTTTCTGGGGAGATGGGGAAACTACAGGTTGCACCAGGGAGGGGTGATTCATTAAAAATCATCCCCAAACTGCACAACTTGTAGCTTCCCTATTGTGCCAGAAAAAGAAGTCATTTTCTGGTGCTATGGGGGAGCACATGCAAGGGTGAGTACCCCACTGCCCGCAAGCTGTCATCCCCCAGGGGACCCCAGGGGACCCGGCAACTCTACCCAGGTCCAGGTGCTCTTCTGGGTACTGTGGGTATTTATTATTAGGTTTTACTGCTCCATCTTTATCCTAATGTTTCTAATCACAAGAAGACTGAGAGTCATAATTGCTCAGGCTGACCAAACAGGTTCAGAATGATGCACCTTGTTCTGAGCACATCTGGTCTGCCTCAGCAATTATAACTTCACATCCTCATTATAAGAAAATGTTGGGATAAAGGACAAAAAATATTATGATTATTGTGCTTACATTCTTCGGTCAACATATTGGTGGGTCTGAGGGAAGGCTAATCTTGGTAAAGACCATACAAGGAGAATTACGGGTTACTTATGAACTACTTCAAATTCGAGATCAGCATGAACAGCAATACAAACAAAAAAAAGCCACAAACAGCCCAATCTGCTGTTCCCGAACAAGCTGTTCGAGAGGCCCCATTCTAAACGAACAGGTGGTCGTTGCAAGCCTCGTTTGTTGGTGTTTGTCAAGCCAGACAGTCTGGCACCAGCAATCAATTCCCTTGGCAACTTAGGCAGGGATTGTCTGAACTCTGTCTGAACTTCTGCTGTTGTCCTGGAAACGCCAATCTAAGCCCAATTTAGCTTGATAGGCAGGTCTTCCTTCCAAGTGTGGAGCTCCAAATTTGTTACAAGACAGCAAAGACCATGGGGGGGGGGGCTCTCAGCTCTGGCTAGTCTTTGCAGACAGTGGAGAGGGAGAGACAGCTGCTGTTGGCATTTTGATAGAGAGACAGGGAGAGTGCATTGGAGCTTGTATTTTTTTTGTGTGTGGTGGGATATGGATCTACCCCTTCAGGTTCCAGGGCTGCTGCTTGGCTCTGGGGCCAAGCTATTATTTATTACTGGTACCTTTCCTGCTGCCTGCTCAGGTATGGTTTCTGGGAGTGGTGCAGTAGGGATCTACCCACCCTCAGGTTCCAGGGCTGCTGCCAGGCTCTGGGGCCAAGCTATTATTTATTATTGGTACCTTTCCTGGTGCCTGCTCAGGTCAGGTTTCTGGGAGTGGTGCAATAGGGATCTTGACCAAACTTGGATGATGGCTGCAGGAGAGCCTGCTGGCCCCTACGAACAGCCAACCATGAACATGTTCATGAACAGGGTCATGTTCGTGGTTGTTTGTGAGTCCCTGTTTGTGGATGGCAACGAACAACGAACATCATGTTCGGTTTTTTTTTCTGTTCATGCCCATCTCTACTTCAAATACATCCACATCTTTAAATTTGCAGAGATCAGGGTCCTGCAGCTCAATACAATAATGCGTTCTATTGGTGTCAGTATGTGGCTGTGTTCTTCAGAATTGGACTTTTTCTCTCAAGGAGTTCTGGAACACCAGCAGCCTGATAGCAGAGCCTCGAGAAACAGTGAGACCAAAGAAATCTGTTTTTAAGAAACACCCATGCCCTTGGCACTTTTTCATCTTGTGCCTTTTAATAAGCTTAGTGACAGCCAGAAAAAGCTTCCCCCGAATGAGGAGGTGATAAGATCCAGGCCAGTGCAGGGGATGAGCGATCTCGGGTCAGTCATTCTCTCGCAGCCTGATCTAACATGCAGGATTGTTATGGAGGGCGGGGCGGGGGGACCATGAAAGTTCCACTGAGTTCCTTGTAAGATGGATGGGATGAAACTGCACCAGCTGCAAACACTGCCTGTTCAGTCTCTGCCATCAGCTTCAACTAAACACTTACCCGAAATGAGAATGTAGTGTACGCGTAAAATTTATTACATAATATATATAGGGTAGCTCTACCTTCTGCTTTGAGGCAACCCCAAAAGAGATGGTAAGAAATGTAAGTTACTTACTCCAATCCCTTTTAGTGCACTGAGCAGATGTAATAAAAGCATTTTAAAATATGCTCCTCTAAAACGGTAGGTGATCTAAAGCAGATTTCAGCAAGAGATGTACAGAGCAATTCTCAACTGAGTTATACCCTTCTAAGCCCATTGCAGTCAGCCGTAAGTGCAGTTGGGAGTTAAAATCTTGGACACCTTTTTTGAATCACTGAAACAGAACTTCCACACTCTGTCTCTCCTCTCACTGTGATCTAAAAGGAGCAGTAATAGCCATACACACTCTCCTATCTACATAATCATGTAGACTTATATCTACATAATCAACTTACACCAGTTTCTATTCCAGCCACCTTTGCAGGAATCCATGACAATTATGCTGGTAAATATGCTTTGATATGCTGCCAAAAATATTCTTATCTGGAACTTCAGGATCCCCCACTCCACTGAATCACAATTTCCAGGAATTCTCTGCAAAGGAGGAATAACTGTTACATCAGTTTTAAGCTTGTAAGGTCCCGAGTATAAAGTGCACAATTTATAGCTTGGCTAATACAGAGGCCAATATGAATTATTTCTACTTAAATCTTCTTTAGCATGAAAATATGCAACCGCTTTTGGTTAAAACTATTTATAGCATTTCCTAAAACCTTAATCTTGTCAGTAGTCCTTGAAGTTCCTGCATGATGCTGATAAGGGTTGCCTTGGGCATTTTCACAGTTATCTAGTGAAGACAGTGTATCGGGCTCATATGATCTTGTTGCAGACCACAGTTTTGTCTAAAATTGACCAGACCTATGGATAAAATGAAGGTAAAATTTAAACAAAAACAAAAACAGTTCCTCACAGGATCCCAAATACTTGTTCTCCCTCTACTGGTTAGGTGAGCAAATCTACCTAAACCCAACTGAGTAGCTAAGTATGTGAGAATTCTCATATATGTGTAAGAATCCAAGGCCTCCATGGGCCTCTTTCTACACAAATAGATGAGAATACACAGTTGCTTAGTAGGGTTGCCAACTCAGGGATGGAAATTGCCTGGAGATTTGGAAGTAGAATCTGGGGAAGGTGTAGTTTGGGTAGAGGCGAGAAATTGGTGGATATGTAATGCCATAGAGTCCACCCTCCAAAGCTGCCTGTCAGTTCTAGGGATGGCAGTCCATGGCAGATAGACCCCACAACCCCCTTACAGCAAGCACTCCAGAGTCTTGGATGAAAAGGTTTGATTATAGAGATCTAGTGAGTTCATGGCACATCCATAGATGGATAAGTTGGCAGGAATTAATATACAAGCATATGCACTTTGATATAAGGAGCATGATTCCCCTCTCCCCTTGGGCAGTTAGCAACTAGGTGCGAAAATCCCAAAGGCTCATGAGAACACAATAGCTTTGTCTGGGCAGAGAAAGGTAAAAGATTACAAGCAATCCAACTCCCTCTGTCTCATGTGAAAAGAAACAGTACAGCTGCAAGGTCAACAAGCAGACTCCAGAGATAACAGGCTCAGCATGAATACTTTCATTTTTAGGTGGGCCAAGGATGGTGTCATGTCTGTACTACATCCATGCCATTGCTCTATGTGATGAACCATTGCTAATGCTGTACCTTTATTTCATTTTGCAAATGCTCCAACCATCACTTTTGTTTCTCCCTCTTACAGCCTGAGAATGCAGCTGTCTTATCTTTTTTTTCTTTTCTTTGAAGCTCACAGAAGTGACCTTGTACTGTCTGCAATGTTGCCATTGACTCTTATGCCTCTTTGTCCTGTCTAGGCTGATGTATAAACTCCAGAAGAAGTTCCCAGACCTTTCCCCATGCAAACTAGTGGTCTAAGTGGGAGAGGGGGAAATGATTGAGTATTTAGAGCTGTGCTTCCTTCAAGTTCCTATTCCTATCAAGGAAACGTGTACAGCTTAGATGCTTTCTTGCCTCTGAGTAATCCTATGGACATATATATGGAAATTATTTGATTTCTGAATAAAACCATTTAATCAAGAGCCTGGACTTCTTGTTGCAATGGTACAGGAATCTGTCTACCATATCCTCTCACCCATAGCCTGACATTTTGATAGGAATCCTTCAGTTTTCCTCTGCACCTGCAACCCTTGGAGAATGGCTACCGGCTTTACGTCATCAGAGCCTGACCTGGGGCCAACAGAGCCACAGGATTCCATAAATCAATCGGGAACAGGTGAAACTCCAGAAGGGACTTCCAGAGAGCTGGCACCTGTGACCCACTCAAGTTTGGATTATCTCATTGACCATATTATATCTGCAATGAGGGCACTTAGTGCTGCCGGGACCCTCCCGATGTATCCTGAACTGGGAGCGATCTCCAAAGCTGGGTCTACCTACTACCACTGGAATCTACCACCCACGCGAGAGTGGGACGCTTGTAGATCCCTAACTGCAGAGGAGAGGATGCAGTGCCGTGGGATGATGTACTTTTGACATTCTATCGAGATGGAGGGGTACGTTGGCAAGCCGATGGCGAGGGAAGAAACTGCTCTAACAGGCCACGTGGGGTGGAGTCTGATGCCCCTGCAAATAGCTGAGACCAGTGAGTACCGCTTGCTGCGAGACATAGCAGAGGATTTACAAATATCAGGGGACCCTGGATTACCCCCTGGCAATACTGTGGGATATCATGGAGTTACCACTGAGACAGGAACAGATCCTTTGGACCCCTGTGAGTCAGGAGCCGCGGCTGGGCCGAATACCCAGGATTGGGGCCAGATGCCACGGCTAACCACGCTGCAGGGTAAAGCAACACAATCGGTATTGTTGGATTTACAAATACAGGAGGACTGTGGATTAACCCCTGGTGATGGGTGTGTGTTGGTGGAGTCAAGCTATTTAAAGGCTGTGGCTGGGCCAGAAATCCCTATCGGGGCCCAGATGCCACAAACCATGTGAGACAGGGTGCATCCAACTCAGGAGGAGTTAGCCCATGCCTTGAGAATACAACAAGAATGGGAACAAAACCTCCTCAAAGAGCAAGAGAACATAAGTTCACCAGGAGCATACGGGGAACCAAGAAAACCCCCTATTCTGCCACAACTGGGGAGAACTCCACAAATTAGACAAGGTCCAACAAACTTTATAGAGATGGCGTCACTGGGAAGAGGAAGAGCGCTTTTAATGACTCCTGCACAATTCGGGGATGACCTCAATTTCGGGGTAACAACAGGAACAGAGGAATGGAGTATCATTCTGCCTTCTCCATTAGTGACTGCACCGAATATACCCTCCCAGGGAGTAGGGATGGGTCAGTATGGGACGGCATAACCATTGACCGTTCCTCCAATTGTGGGCGGTGCAGGGGTGCCAATTGCCATGTTGGGGTGAGAGTGCCGACGAGCTCACAAATTTAAACTCTACCAGTATCGACAATTCCCACTTTACCACCCCAGAGTGGAGTGTGGACCCAGCAAGGAGGAATCCAGCCTTTTAGGGTCCCATCTACTACAGCAAGCACAGGGGCACAGGTTGCCGCCGCAGGGATGAGGATACCGCAAACTGGCCAAACACAGGGAGCCCCCATCATTATCCCAATGGAGGTTGGAGTACAAGTGGGCAACCTGCAAATGGGGGATCCTCCAATATACCCCCCTCAGGGAGCCACCGGGGTTCAAGCACAAGCCTTTCACCTGCAGTACGGAGGAATACCACAGGCAGCTCCAAGAGGTTACGGAGCAAATGGAGCCCATCAATTACCCTTCGTGGGACTGGCACACGTTCAACCACCCCCCCTTGGGAGCGGCCCCGATCTATCAACCGGTGAGGTACCAGGGAGCAGGAGCTCCCGCAGCGGGATTACCACAAGAATGGGTCAAATTGGAAGCTACATTCGATGAGAACCCCAAGAACTTAGGATTTTTTTTATAATTTAAGCTATGGAGTTTTTCCAAGATTGGGGACATTTATTTCCCTCGGAACAAAGTTGAGTGAACCAGTTAGGATCTTGACTGGAAGGGGCGGCAGCTGAATGGTATGTAACTTTGCATGACATGGGAGCACCTGAGCTATATGACTTAAATGCTTTTGTATATGTGATAAGAACCCAATTTGAAGACCCACTAGAGGGAGAAAGGGCTCGCACAAAGCTCAGAACCAAAAGACAAGGGTCCAGACCTGTAAGCGAATATGCTGCTGAATTCAGGCAATTAGCCACCAAATGTCAGAACTAAATATGAAGGAGTTAAAACTGAACTGTTCCGAAACGGATTGAATGCCGACCTGCTAGATCAAGCACTCATGTAAGACGACCCACAAACCCTGTTAGGATGGATCCAATTGGCATGTGAGGTCGAAAATAGAACCCAAGTAGTGAAACTTGTTAGAATGCAGCAACATACTGGGGCAAGAAGACCCACCACTGCAAACAAGGGCCGCACCATGCTAGGTCAAAGAGCCCCTATCCCCGGAGCTGGGAGAGAACTAAGATGGCGACAAGGACCATGATTAAAATGTGGGGGCACTGGACATTTTGTGGCATGATGCCCTGTGAAACTGATGCAGGGTGGAAGAGGCGAAAGCATACCCAAACCCGCGGGGGCCCCTAAACCACCTAGTCGGAAAGCAGCCCCGAAACGTGGGAAGCCAGAGACCGGTTTAGATGCCAATGAGAGTACTGGAAAAACCGAGGAACTGGAAATACCAAGTAGAAGAAGATTTCACTCCACTGTCGGGAAACAAGACAGACCTGCCGTGAAAAGGTCCCAATGGCAGGTCCCTAAGGAGCACAAACCACCAGAGGTGAGAGAAAGAGGGGCCATACTATTTATGCCAGTGATGTTACTAAATCCCAAAAAGGGAACTCATGTGCGAGTGCAAGCACTAATAGATTCTGGATGTTCCTGGGACTTGATATCGCCAGCCTTGGTAAATGGGCTGGGACTGGAATTAAGGGAACTTTAAGACCCTATAATAGTTGAGCAAATGGATGGGTCTAATATGCATCCGGCACCCGACAAAAGTGAACCTACCCTTACGGGCATGGGGGATAAATGGGAGAATCTAATGTATATAGTCAGCGATATGGCTAAATATCCCTTGGTACTGGGAAGTCGCTGGCTATGGGACCATGACCCATATATCAAATAGTTTACTGGGATGGTGGTGCAAAACATGCATGGACTAAAGTATGGGGCAGGGAGGCACCCTCCCCATTAGAGACTGTGTTATTGACCGCGGAGGAAGAGTAAGCCATTCCCTCCGAATATCAAGATTTAAAACAAGCATTCAATGAAAAAGAAGCTGACGAGCTTCCCCCTCATAGAGGCACAGACTGGGCTATTGAGCTCATTCCAGGGGAAAAGTTGCCCAAGGGAAAATTGTACTCTATGAGCCCAGCAGGAAGAAAGGAACTGAGAAGTTTCATTGACAAAAACCTAAAGCGAGGATTCATCCACCCTGCCAGCTCTCCCCATGCTGCACCTATATTGTTCTGCAAAAAGAAGGATGGGGGGCTGAGATTGTGTACTGACTACTGGGGAATAAATGCTGTATCCATGTCAAACGCATACCCCCTCCCCTTAATTAGAGACTTGCTCAGTGTGGTGGCGCAATGCAAAATCTTTTCGAAACTGGACTTAAAAGATGCTTATTTCCAAGTAAGGATAAGGGAGGGGAATGAATGGAAGACTGCATTCAACACCCCTTTGGAGGCAATTCGAGTACCTTGTAATGCCTTTCGGCCTACAGGGGGCACCAGGTGTGTTCATGAACTTGATCAATGAAGTACTGCATGAATACCTGTACAAAGGTGTAGTTGTTTACCTAGATGATGTATTGATTTATTCTGCTGATAAAGAATCCCATGTGGAGTTGGTCAGAAAGGTACTGACCGCATTAAAGAAACACAAACTGCCAGTAAAATTGTCCAAATGTGAATTCCATAAAGAAGAGATGGATTTTTTGGGGTACCAAGTCTCTCACCAAGGACTAAAAATGGACCCGGCAAAAATCCAAGCTGTAATGGGGTGGGAAGCCCCCCAAACAAGAAGGCAATTACAGTCGTTCCTAGGGATCGCTAACTTTTACCGACCCTTTATAAAAAACTTTGCCCAAATTGCCCTCCCCTTAATGGACTTACTAAAAACGAAAGGGGAAGGGATTGCAAGGGAAAAAAGCCCCATGCCAAGTTGAACTGGACTAAAGAATGCCAGGAGGCTTTTGAAAACCTAAAGAAGGTGTTTATTCCTGAACCGGTTCTACAGCACCCTGATGAGAACCGAAAATTTGTGGTCCAAGTTGATGCGAGTGACACCGCCATTGGGGGGGGGGGTTGCTCCTACAACCCAATGATGAGGGGGAACTGCACCCCTGCGCATACATTTCCAAAAAGTTCTCTGAAACTGAACACAATTGGAGCATATGGGGAAAAGAATATTTTGTGGTGAAACTGGCACTTACCACTAAGTGGCACTGGCTAGAAGGGGCTAAAGTGCCTTTTGAAGTATGGACTGATCACAAAAACTTAGAGGTACTACGCAACCCCTGTAGACTGAACGCTAAACAGTTAAGGTGGGCGGAATTCTTCTCTAACTTCAACTTCACGTTGACGTGCCTCCCTGGCCAATCTAATTTCCTATCGGACATGCCCCAACACAACAGCCAGAAGGAGGAGATAATTGATACAGTCTTCACACCAGCTCAATTGGGAGGAGTGGTGATGACACGCAGCCAAACTGCAGAAATACAAAGCAGCACGAAACCTGATCTCTCAGAATGGGGAGAGAGACTAAAAGCGGAAACTGAAAAGGAGGGGGGAAAATGTGCCCAAAGCCGAGCTGAAACAAGAGGAAGATGGCCACTGGTACAGGAGGAATAAACTCTACATCCCAGTCAGTTTACGAAAGGAAATCTTACAACAATGTCATGATTGAAAACTGGCCGGTCATTTTGGGTATCTGAAAACCCTTCATTTAGTGCAAAGGCAATTCTGGTGGCCAAATATGAGAAACGATATCTCACAATATGTATCTTCCTGTCCAGTATGTATAATGGGGAAAACTAGAAGGGGGAAACCCCCTGGACTATTGCAATCTTTAGAAACCCCTCCTAGACCATGGGCTGTAATATCAACGGACTTTATCACTGACCTTCCCTCCTCAAAAGAATATACAGTCATTCTAGTGGTTGTGGACTTATTTTCTAAGCAAGCCCATTTCATTCCTACTATCCCCACAGCTAAAAAAATTAGCCAGCCTGTTCATGAAACATGTGGTCAGATTGCATTCATTTCCTACCAAAGTGATCTCGGATCGAGGGGTACAATTTGTTGCCAACTTCTGGCGGGAGCTTCTCAAAGTTGCTGGGATTGAACAAGGTTTAAGCTCCGCCCATCATCCTCAGACTGACGGACAAACCGAATGCACAAATCAGGTGTTGGAACAATTTTTAAGACGTAACATTAACTATCAACAAGATAACTGGATCGATTTCATTTATTTTGCCGAATATGCATACAACAATTTGATCCACAGCTCTACAGGAGTTTCTCCTTTCAAGATAGCCCAAGGATATGAGGGGAACGCTGTGCCTTTTGCTACAACCCCTGATTCTAAAAAACCTGGAGATTTGGGGGAATGGTGGATCAACTTAACTTCCCAATGGGAGGTGATACAAGAGACTTTAAAGAAAGCTAAAGAGGACTATTAAAAATTTGCTGACAGGAAACATTCTGAACAATGGCAACTGCAACCAGGAGCTTTTGTATACATCTCCACAAAAAACATTAAGGGAGAACAACCCAGTAAAAAACTAGGGCTAAAATACCTAGGACCTTTCCCTGTAAAAAGAGTAATAAATGATGTAACTGTAGAAATAGAACTTCCCAAGAATTTAAAACAAATCCATCCAAAGTTTCAGTTCAGCCTTTTGAAAAAAGCTCCCCCACCAGACGAATGGCATCCGGGGAAAGGAGCTCCTCATCCAACACTGGTGGATGGCCAGATCCACCATGAAGTGGAAGAGAGTCTGGACTCTAAAATCAAACAGAATAAACTTTATTATTTAATCAGGTGGAAGGACTTAGATGAATCGTTCAGAGAATGGGTAGAGAAATCTCATGTAAATGCTCCAAGACTAATTTCAAAGTTTCACAAGCGTTATCCTGACAAACCTGACCCCTGAGGGGGAGGTCAATTTTTAGGGAGGCAGAAATGTCATGTCTGTACCCCTACATCCATGCCATTGCTCTATGTGATGAACCATTGCTAATGCTGTGCGCTGATTTCATTTTGCAAATGCTCTAAACATCACTTTTGTCTCTCCCTCTAGCAGTCTGAGAACGCAGCTGTCTTATCTTTCTTTTCTTTGCAACTCACAGAAGTGACCTCGTACTGTCTGCAATGTTGCCGTTGTCTCTTATGCCTCTTTGTCCTGTCTAGGCTGATGTATAAACTCCAGAAGAAGTTCCCAGACCTTTTCCTGCGCAAACCTGTGGTCTAAGTGGGAGGGGGAAAATGACTGAGTATTTAGAGCTGTACTTTTCTCAAGTTTCTATTCCTATCAAGGAAGCGTGTACTGCTTGGGTGCTTTCTTGCCTCTGAGTAATTCTATGGACATATATATGGAAATGATTGGATTTCTGAATAAAACCATTTAACCAAGAGTTTGCACTTCTTGATGCCATGGTACAGAGACCTGTCTACCATATCCTGTCACCCATAGCCTGACAGATGGCATGATTATAATGGTTACAGTATATGAGCATGACATGAAAGCACACAGGGTATCATACATTGATCAGATCAATACAGAGAGCAGAGAATATATGAATGGCATGGATGAATGGTAGGCAGACATGACACTGCCATTTTCTCCATGTGAACTGATCTCAGGAGTCTGAAGATCAGTTATAATTCTGAGAGATCTCTAGGTCCAACCTGGAGGTTGGCAACCCTATTGCTCAGTGTAGTACTAACTTAGGCATCATGGTAGCAGTTCCTAATTTGGCGGAATCATAGGCTCATAGGGTTGGATGGGACCTCTAGGGTCATCTAGTCCAAACCCCTGCTCAATGCAGAGAATTCACAACTACCTCCCCCCCAACTGCCCCAGTGACCCCCTCTCCATGGGACCCCCTCTTCACAGGATCAGCATTGCTGTCAGGTGGCCGTCTAGCCTCTGCTAGGGAAGGTCTGAAGAGTAAAAGAGAAGGATGCTCTCTGAACTGGTCCTCATGTTACAGAATCTATTGCTTTGGGTCAAACATACTGGGAACCCAATTCCCTGGTGTGCATGGGCCCAATTCAAATCAGGAACATATTGACAGATGGCTCTGCAAAGGGAGGCCACCAGTGCACAGGGCATGTTTTCCTGCAAACCTGGAGTAAGCTCCGAGTTTTCAGAAAAATATGAAAACTTTAGAGTAACCTCCCACCAAAATGTCACCCAAGATCTTGGGTTGCTTAGCATGGAAAAAAAATTAAAAACAAACTAAGAAGAAAAATAGCTAGCAATCTCATTGGGAAGGATGGGGAAAATAGGGGGTGTATGGGAGGGGGATGAGGAAATAGGGCACGAAGGGACAGGAAACATAGATGGAAATGAGGAAAGGAAGTAGGAGCTGGCAGGAGGCGGGATGGGATTTCACATCCCTTGCAAACCCCATCACATGACAACCTTTCCAAGCCAGCTAAACTTGCATTCTCTGTTACTTCCTGTGGCAATTAATTCCACAAGTTAATTACTCTTTGAATGAAGAAATATTTCATGTTGTCTGTCGTGACTGTGCTGCCTATCAGCTTCATTGGGGATACATGTAGGGTTGCCACTTTGACAAGACGCCAGCTTTCTTTCCTTGTTTCGCGAAGCCTCCTCAGGAAATGCGTATGGCATGAAACTTCTTGTTGTGTATTTCCTCTCACACCTCACATTGGCACCAAAACATTTGTGGCCATCTGGGGCCACCTAAGGAAGCTTTGTGAAACCAGGAAAGAAAGCCACGGTCTTGTGGGAGGGGCGTGGCGAGTGGCAAGGCTGGGGAGGGACCTTGTTGTTTTCATCTGATACGAAAAGACAGACGAGACGCAATTTCTAATTCTCGACACTGACTTGGTAGCTTACCTTGAGGGGTTGCATGAGACTGTTATGGAACCAATGTCCAGGCAGTTACTGTAACGGAGATACCAGATGGTGGATCCCTTCCTATCTATGAATTGTATGTTGCACCTTGCTCTTTATATAAATATCTACGGCTACATAAGGGCCACAGTTGTGAGTTTGCTCTCCTGTTTATTTTTTAGTCTTCCCAGTTTTCATATAAGTTGCAGTGGGCTCTCTGCTGTCCCTTTTGGCATGCTTGGCTGTTTCCACTCAGCAGAGGCCAGGAAGGGACCTGCTTGTGTTCCAATAAAACCTTCAATCCTTCTGGCATGGTGTGCTTATGGAATTACTACAACAGAAGAGTGAGATAAATACTGTGTCCTCTTCCCTGCCTTTCTATGGTTACAGATGTTGGGGTGGGGAAGAAAGGGGGTATCCTTTCCTATTCCCTTGGTTTGCAGGCTGCTTTTCTCCTCTGGAAAAGTCACTGGAGAAGCGAAATGGTATTTTTAAAAAAGGATTAAAAGTTTTGTTGTCTTTGCTATAGAACAGCAAAGTTAGGAGTGGGTGGGGAGAACACACCAGACCCTTTAAACTCGATGAGGTATAAAGCACAGCTTTAGCTAGTAGCTGCTGCTTGAGGGGAGAAAGAAAATCTCTGAGGTATATGCCAGCGACGTCACTCTCAGGAACTTTTCCTGAGGTAAAATGGCTTATGGTGCCAGTGGTAGAAGTAGAAGAAGCTGTGTGAAATGTGGCCACAGTTGGGTTTCTCCCCCTCTCAGGTCTGAGACTGCTGAACAAAACCCATCGATTTTTAGGCTCTGAGAGGATTCCATGGTGCCCAACAACTGCTGGGTGTCGGCTTCCTTCCCTCTCCTGTCTAGAGAAAGTGCTGCCCGATGGCTGGAGAGGTGGGGGGAAAGGCAGTGATCACAGGGCCGAGGTCTTCTAGATAGCCACGCCCCTCATCTCCCTATAAGACCATGCATCAGAACTGCCACGTACAGTAACCACCGTAGGGTGCGGGCTATTTAAAGAAGTTTGTAGAATATTTTGCTTCTTGTTTTGCTCCAGCCATAAAAAATATTTACATCAGCTACTCAGAGCCTTAGGAATGGAACAGACCATAAACAAAATAAAATAAACAAACCGTTTAGTCCTGATTTAGATAGCCAATGCAGGAAGTGTACACAATATTCCACTTGAAAATCATCTAGCCAACCATTTGGCAACATCTTGACAATACTGGATTGCCTAGAACTGTTTCTTTCTCCTCAAATAACTGCCCAGCATTGTTCTTTTGTGTAGCTATGGTATGTGGGGGAAATCTCTGCATAACGCTTTATGTTTTTCCATGCAACACTCTTTAGTATGTGTGAGAGCACCATATCTGAGTAACCATTTCATGAGTCAGCGCCCCTTTCTAAGCTGAGCCATCCCCAAATTTTACCAAAGAGTGACTTAATCGGCTCCTCTCCACAAATTCCTCTTTTAAAGGAAAAAAAAAGATTCCACATGCCTTCATGAACAAACAGGGCTGAGGGTATCGTGCTTTGTAGAAATGCTGCTCCCGCAACTTGGAGATATTGGGCTGAATCCAAATAGCTTTTCTACTGGTGAAAAAAGGAGGCCCACAAAAAGTCTCTGTTGGGTCTCGGCATGTACAAAGGCCACATGGGACTGTGGCAGCAGTAAGGAGAGAAATGGGTTGAAATTGTATGAAAAGCTGGCTGCGCCCAACACCTCAGCACTGTTTTTTTACTTGATACAGACAGATGGACCCTGCTTGCAAAAGGTATATAGAGTATGCAGGTCACGTTCCAGGAGGCGATAAAACAGCCAGTTGGTGGAGTGATGTGATATACAATCAGGAGACAGAATTAATATATCTACCACAAGTTTCTACACAAGCACAATCCAGTTTACCGGCAGCCTGTTAGCTGCTTGTCAAACCCTCTGTGTCGTTCCAGACAAGAAGATTGGAAACTTTATATGGTTGAGGACAGGCTGCTAGACATAGCTGGTGGGTTGTGTTTAGCTTGGTGAGGCACAAGTTGCACAGGCCTAAGAGTGCAATCCTAAACAGAGTTACTCCAGTTCAAGCCCATTGATTTCAATGGGCTTAGCTTGGCGTAACTCTGCTTAAGATTGCACTGTAATTCATGCAATGCCATCAATACACGCAACAGTTGAAGGCAAAGCAACTGCACCACATGGGTCTTGCCAGAAGTTTTTTTGGGGGGGGTGTGTGTCAGGGGTCCAAAGAGAGGCAAACTGAGCCCCACAAGCACAAGTCCCAATATTCCTATCACTTAGTCATCCAATAAGTTTGTATTTGTCCAAGTTGACTTTCAAGGCAGTGACTTACAAAATCAAACAGCCTATCTGGTTAATTGGCATTTGTGGTTATTAATGAATTTATCGTAGTTATATACTACATACCAAACTGAATAATATATTATGTCAATATGCCACATGCTTAAGTACATTATGTTATCTATTGACAGCACTGGAGGAGGGAGTCAGCAAGGCTACATTTTGCCCCCAAATCCTGTTACCTCTCTATGCCAGTGGGAAGAAATTAAGGAGAAACAAGTAAAATGTGATGAGTTGTGGGCATTATGCATGCTATATTGTGCTGAAGTTGGAAACAAGGCTGGGGCGTCAAACTTTGCTTCTATAAAGCCAAGTTAACTTTGGCAGATAGTATTCCGGGGGTGAACCAGTTGCTTTGGGATTACTGGGTCACATAGGTGGGCTTGATTTATACCTGAAGGGGTAGCTATCTGATGCTTATTTTCATTCTCCAGAGAATACTCAGCTTCTTCACCAAACTACATAACGCAGAAGTCTTTTGAGGGTAAGCTGTGACAGTCGACCTTCGTTTTTTGCCAAAGCATCCCACCAGCTTTAAGTAAGGAACAGATGCAGCTTGGTCTCCGTGCAGTGACTCGCCACAGTTAATAGATGGAGTAAAACATTCAATAGCATTAAAGCAACTTCACATCTAAAATTTGTTTTATTTTAGGTGAATTATTTGTTATGTGCTAAACACATATTTTTGATAGCCACCTTGGGCCCCTTTCAGGGGTGTGTGGAGAAACTGTTAAAATAAAAGGACTGACAAAGTGGGAAGCCATTTCCCGTCAATAGCAGCCCACATTGACTATTTGGTTTTCTAAAGAGCCCCTTAAGGGGCTCCTCTTGGATAATTCTGCCTCACAAAGCAATTTCATGCAGCCAAGTGTGCACGGTGGGACATTCCAAATTCTCATCTCAGCCCTACCCTTAGGCAAGGGAAATTTTTTCTTAACTCCTCCCATCAACACATGCAGTATAGGAAATAATGCTACCAGTCTGCCTCACTGGGTTGCTGTAAGACAGATGATGATCCAATATATATATAAGGCTTGCCAGGCACTTCAGAACTCCTCTGCATTAGCAGGTGTGATGGAATGGGCTTTAAAATGAAAGGTTTACTAAGTGCAGCACCCAGGGAGTGGAAGGGAAAGGGTTAAAAACTGCCTGAAGGGAGAATGGATGCACCCTCCTCCCTGTGACTGGCCAGTGAGAAGGTAGCAATTGTTGCTGACAGAATTCTTGAAGGGAGTTGATGCGTTGGGTCTGACAAGGAGCATCTGTGTGAGGAAAAAGTTTGCCCTAACTGTGGCAGCTTTAGGTTTATGGAAAACCTTTCATTAGAAAACTAAAATGTGAAAGTTAGCACTCATTTACACGGACAAGATAGAACTGGGAGAGTGTTGTTGGCAGAGGAAGTGGATAGTGAAAGGAGACTCCCCTTCAGCCAGGTGATCAAGGTTATGTCTTTTGGATAAAAATAATTCCTGCCCAGTGCCTAAAAAGAAGGTTTTGGCTCTGAGGAGGACCTTGGGTCTTATGTAAAGGGTAAAGAGTACTTTGTTGAAGTCAGAACACCAAAGCTATGAAGTGAAATCTATGAAGAAACTTTGTTAAACCTAAATCTGAAACTATCAACCTCTCACTTTTAAAATCTGTGACTGCCGAAACTAAGCTTTAAGATTATTATGCCTAATGCTTGTGAAGTAATCTGTTCTACAAAGTTTACCTCAGCTTTATTTCCCTGCTGACCTATATACCAAACCTGCCCATTTAATAAACCTGCTGTTTCCTTTTGAACTTTCCTCAGCCTCTCATACCTTTTCATTTGAAGAAGACGGGGGCTCTTGCTGCTCCACTGCCAAATATTTGGGCTGGGATATAAGCCATAAATATATAAGTATTTGTTATTTATTTATTTAATTGAATTTATAGTCTGCTCTCTCTGCAAGCAAGCTCAGAGCGGATAACAGCAAGGAACATAAATACAAAAAATCAAAACATTGTAGCGTAAAATAAGATAAAATCAACAGTAATATAGTTAATTGAAACAGTCTGTTAAAACAGCAGTGCATATATTCCATAACCCGTTAGATGTTAACAGAACCTGTGGGGTAGAGCAGCCAGCTGCCAGATGAATGGCAGAAACAAGGGTGGGATAAAAGTGTGGTACAAAAAGCCCTTTAAATTACACCCAAAGACATGCTACCAGAGGCTGCCCAGCCACAGTAAACAATCTTGACAGTTTTGGAGGGAAAATCTGCCTCACAGTGGGCAAATGAGTGGGGCTTACATCATAGTAGGTCAAACAGCAACAGCAGATTTATCAATGCCCAGTGCACCATATGTCAGCATGGTGGGTTACAACTTCTACAAAACCACTGCAAGGATCGCCAACATTAATGTATGCAAATTGTTCAAAGCAGAAGCAATTGAATAGTACTTTGAAATACAGTTCTAATTCTTTGGAGAGTGGGAGAAGGTAGTACATATCGAGTTCATATACTTTTGAAAATAATGATCACCTAGTGATATTATACACACTTGCACTATCTCCAAGGGACCTATCCAGTCGGTCCCTTTTGCATGTTGTTAGGCATGCACAGGTCTCTATTTGTGGCAGGGGTTGCTGACAGCACTGTGAGTCAGCAGCCAGAAACTTCTCCATGCAGGATGGGAGGGAGAAGCATACAGTGGGTGTGGGCTAGGGGTGTGCACTCGGATACACCCTGTCTGAATATATACCCCCCAATACTAGTATATTCAGGTACCCAGATGGTATTTGTAGGGCTGCCAGGACCCCTGGTAAGGGCAGGGGATCCCCCGCTCCCACCCTCTGCCCCCCACTCAAATGGCCAGCAGAGGGAAAAGTTGGGGGAACAGGCCTCCTGGGTGCGTTCTCGCCATGGTACAGTGACATCATTCCCATTTCCTCACCATGCTCCCAGCGTGGTGCAATGACATCACTTCCGGGAGTGATGTCATCGCACAGACCCTGGGCCCAAATTGGCCTGGTGCGAAGTGCGGGAGTGCTCCTGGGGCCTGCACGATGACATCACTCCCGGAAATGATGTCATAGCACCATGGTGGGAGCATGCGTGTGCAAAGTGCATACATGAGGAGGCAGAAAAGGTAAGTGCCTAGTCCCCCCTCTCCCGTTCGGAGGGTAAGGAAACCTGGCAACCCGAGGCATTTGGGATTTTGTAACAGGATCCTTTCAAATCTGGAAATGTTCAGGTTTATCCAGGAATATTCATGGCCATTGTAAGGCTCCTAGGGCAGTTTGTCTTGTGTTTTTCTTCAAACTTACAAGACTCCTGGGCAACAAGAGGGAGGGGGGAGTCAGCTCTCCCAGGCAATGGGATCAGACCTTTGGGGGAGCACAAACGGTCCGCCCAATCATGCCAGTATGGCTGTCTGAGCCTGAGCAAAGAGAATAAAAGATGGGCAGCTGAATTCCATTTTAGGGCTAGATCTTTTGGAGTGCTGCCTGCTTGCCTGCCTGCGTAGACCTTCTTGTTCCTTGCCTGCCTGCTGGACATCTTCAGGACTGCTTTTCTAACAAGTATTGTTTGAAGTTTTTTGTTTTCAGGGGAAGGGGTGTTTTTGCTTTCTAGTTCTTTCCAAATAATTTTCCTTGACTTTGTTTTGCATTTTTGTGCTGTTCTCTTATCTTGTTTTAGAATTGCTTTGCATTTTCTTTGTTTATAAAGGTTTTCAGAGGTTTTTAAAGGATTGGGGGGGGGCTTTATAAGTTGTTGCTGTTTTTAAAAGTGTATCTTTTTGCATTCTTCTGATTCCAGTTTTACAGTTCTTCTATGGTTGTTTTAAAGATCTTTCTGTGTTTTGTGGGTGTAAGTGGTTTTGTGGGGTTTTGTAATATTCCTGTTTATTTCCCCAAAAATGTAATTGTTGCAGGAGGTTCTGAATAAAATTTAGGAATAGGTTTTAATAACAGTTACCTGTAGGTGAGGGCTTAGGGATTTTAAAAAACACAATGGAGTCTCCCAGTTGACATTTCTTCGGCTGAGCCTGCTGTTCTGTTTTCACTGGAGGTTTTGGGCCAGCGCCTGCTCTTGAGGGTTTCGATATTGGCTTCTTTTAATTTTTTTCCCTGCAGGAAACAATGAAGGCAAGTAGGACGGCCGGGGGCACCTGGTTCAGAAGCCAGTAGAATTGGATCCCTTGGCCCAATTTACATGAAATTCGGGAGGTCTTTAGTGGACAAGCATCACGAGGTCCCGCACATGTTTGGTGTCATTTGGTTAAAAAGCAGCCACTACAGCTGCCCTGAAATGTGACCCATAGGAAACAGAATCCTGATAAAAAACCTGTATGAGAATTCCTAAACAGTATTAGGAGACTCAAATGCGAGTATTTATGCCTTTCCTAAAATCCAAATATGAAAAATGTCTTCTTTTTTAAGCAGACATCCTTAGTATGGGCTACCAGATCATTGCCCAAGTATTATGAGCACAGATTTAAGATAAGCCTAGCATTTAATCTGTGGACCAGTGAATTTTTGTATCTAGGTATTTGTTTACTGTATTTTAAAATAAATGTTTTTCAGGTTTTGGTGATTCCCAATACTAGATGCGATCTTCTGTTCTGAATAAGACATTCTCTCCATGACACACTGTTGACATCTCAATAAAAGAAAAATGTTAAGCCGGTTCTGGCACTTCCTCTAAGTGAAATCTAGCCTGAGTAAAAGAGGGGACAAACTTAGAGGAGCTGTTGTTTCAGCCTTTGACCTTTGCAGGCACTAAATGTGTTTGTGGTCATTGTTTTTAGCATACGATGAATGCACAATACCTCTGACTGCTCACCCTGTTTCTCTTTGGAGGAGAGGGAAATGATTACCCTGATTTTGGAAAGGAACACGTTCCTCAAAGAATCCACCTCCCCTCCCCACAGCTGTTTCATCAAACCGGGACATCTTTGTTATCATTTACACTAAATCAGTTGTTTTCCTTTCACATCCAGGTAGCACACTCTCATAGTTTGAAATATGAATCAAAGGCAAAGAAGTAAATTAAAAGGCAAAGTTAATTTTTTCATCCTGTTAGGTGAACTCTACACCAATATGCTATTTGTGTTTAAACCAATATTAAATTTTAATCACTTGCTCTGTACTAATATAGTTCTCCTATATTAGTCTCTGGTTTCTTCTAAAAAAACTGTTGATACATTAGAGAGCAAAAGAGCCCTATGGCGCAGAGTAGTAAGCTGCAGTACTGCAGCCCAAGCTCTGCTCACAACCCGAGTTCGATCCTGGCAACCTCCAGGAATTTCCCAACTGGATCTAGCAACTCTATGGAGCTCCAACATACCAGTGGAATAACCCCTCATGCACTTTTCATGCGAGGAAACTGCGTTGGGGGCAGGGCAGGAGCCTTTCCTCCCCCTGCAGTGCCGTCCAGAGCTCATTTAAGCACTCCTTAATGCTATCTGCAGACGCGTGTCTGCAGACAGCATGTGCCGGCAGTGCCTGCCCGTGCAGAAACGTATCATGTAGCAAGACCCTGACACCAGATGGAACACAAAGGTGCATTTACAAGGCCGAAAGCAAAGAACTAACATGCTAGTCCTTAAATTAACAATCCTGGAAATTTTAAAAATATATATAGGGATTACATATTATGTATTATACATTATATATTAGAGCCTCGTGGCGCAGAATGGTAAGCTGCAGTACTGCAGCCCGAGCTCTGCTCACGACCTGAGTCCGATCCTGGTGGAAGCCAGGTTCAAGTAGCCGGCTCAAGGTTGACTCAGCCTTCCATCCTTCCGAGGTCGGTAAAATGAGTTCCCAGTTTCCTGAGGGGAAAGTGTAGGTGACTGGGGAAGGCAATGGCAAGCCACCCCGTAACAAAAGTCTGCCAAGAAAACGTCGTGGTGCGACGTCCCTCCACGGGTCAGTAATGGCTCGGTGCTCGCACAGGGGACTACCTTTACCTTTACCTGTGTAGGGATTGTTGAATTATTACTCACCTTTACAACCCCTGCTGTCATGTTTCTCTCTCTTTTCCCAACCACAGCTTTTAAGAAAGGGATGAATAAACACTTTTTCTGCTATGGAGATGCCTCAATGGGAACTGCTACACTTATTGAATTCCTGCGGGTCGCACAGCTGTTAAAGGTGGTGAGCCTCTCTCACAGCTAAAAGCAGCTACCAAATTGTCCCCGCAGGTGACTGAAAAGAAGGTATTTTCATGACCATACAGAAGATTTGAAGTGTTTTAGCAAATCTAGGCTGTATTTTGGGTAAACGGATGATATTTGATTATTAATTCTTTCACGTCTTTTTAAACAAATTGGATGACTCTAAACCCGTACAGTCCCAAATCTGTTTAGACATCCTTTTGTTGGATTAAAAGTTTGCTCCCTTTTAGAGTAAACTACATAGGAAAGTACACAAAGCTGCTTGGAAAGGGCAGTAGTCTATATTCCACTGAAATTCCATTGAAGAAAAGTATCCAAGAAAAATGTATTGTTCAAATATCAAAAATCATCAATAGCTATTTAACAACCAGCAGGCTGGCCATACTGTACCAGGTGAGATGGCTCCCTTAAGTGGGACATTTTGGGCCACTATTAAGGGGCTTTGAGCAGCCTATTATTTAAAGGGCCCTGCCACTTGCAAGTGGCAGGTCCCTTTAAATTATCAGCGGGCAGGTGGCAAGGGGGGGGACTCCCCCTGCCACCTGCTAGCTGATAGTTTAAAGGAACCTGCCGCTTGCAAGCAGCAGGAAAAATTTATATGGCCATTTCCCTGAAGCAATGGCCATTTAAACTGCCCCTTTAATATGAACCAAACGAACCAGTAGACCAGTTCGTGGAAACTATCTTCCACAAACCACTGGTTCACGAACCATGAACCTGGCTGGTTCGTGGGTTTTTTTGGTTCGTATTTGGGTTCGTGCCCATCTCTACTCTAGATACTAAATCATGGAGCAGGGGTGGGTGGGTAAAAGACTGTCCTCTGAGCTTTCCTCCTTGGGCACTAAAATGTCTTCAGCCAGACCTATTGATATGCTAATGCCTCTTGCCTGGAGCAAGCTTGTCATTCACAGATGACAAAACATGAAGTGGAATGACACCCGAAGCCAAACTACATAGGTCATTCACAGCGCAAGCCTAAGAAGAGTTGCTCCAGTCTAAGCCCGTTGAAATCTTTTCTTAGGATTGCACTGTTAGAGAGGTATTTTTTCCCGTCACATTTTCTTCTTTTAAACGTCACTTGCAGAGCACGTAATCTGAATAAGAGGAATATTATGGAGTGTCAGAAACAAGCGCTCTAAAAAACCCCTTTCTTCTTTGATTTTTATTTATATTTTGGACAATGTCTGGGCTACCCAAGGACCTGTCCTTATAATTAAAGGTGCTTTAAATCCTGTGTGTGTGAAATGGAGGGGGGGGTCCCTATTAAATTATACTCACGCCTTTTAGTTCCTATTTAAGAAGAATCAGTCCCTCAATTGCTGTGAGTTATGGCGACTAGAGGGAACTTCCACTTGCCAGGAGCAAGCCAAAAGGCTCCTGTAGTGATGATGACAATGGACAGATGAACCTACACCCATAGCTGTCATCATCAATGGATGCACAACAACCGTGTGAAGTAGGTTTGCCTGAAGGTGTGTGACTGGCTGAAGGCCAGTCTAACTAACTTGACTACCTGAGCAGAGACTTCAGTTGAGGATTCCCTAGCCCTAATCCAGTACTCTGACCACTGCACTCATTTCCTAGTGCCGATTCTGTCCTACGGTGGTCAGAATTATCCCCCACGCATGGTTGAGGCCTAAGCCACAGGTTTCAGTGGAGTTAAAACGTTTTTAGTAGACCTGGTACCTGTCATTTCCCAGGATGCCCATCCCGCCAAGACTAATCACATGGGAGGTAGGTTCAGGATGGCAACAGATGCTCTCAGGCTGGGCTACTGCCAGTGCCACCCCATCTGTGGCGAGGTCTGCAGTGGTACACAGTAACAGAAGCAAGAGAGAGGCCCCTTTTACAAAGAGATTGCAATCTAAATTTAAAGAGTGAGAACACTGAAAAAGTAAAGGGGTAGGGAAAAGCAAATATGATAAAAAGGATTACCAGAAAGTACATCTCCCTCTTCGTACAAGCACCCATTCTGTGCCCGTAAGGTTACTGCCTTTGACATTTGTTCTTGGAAGTTGTTGCTTCCCCCATCTGCCTGCATTTGTACTGCCTTGATACAGGCCTTCTGTCATTCTTATCATGAACTTTCATAAACAGTCGAAAAGTCAGATGAATGAAGCACTGAAAACTTACTTTAAAAAAAAGCTATCTTGGATAGTTCTCATAAATCCAACATCAGGAATTGAACTGAAGAAGTACAGGCTATTTTCTTGAAGATTAATGATTAGATGCCAGACCCATTTGCAGCCACGGGATATTACCCTTAGATAGCCTAGTGAGTCCTGCTCCATTTTGTGAATTGGGAGCCTTGTTTCCACGTGTGATAGTGACACAGGAGCCGGTAGGGGCCCAGCTGGAACTTCACACCCAGACATGGGAAAAGGTAAACACACCAGGCCGGTCAGACCGCTTGCTTCCAGAGCGCTTCCACCATGCCGCTCACCTTGCACAATCTCTCCAACCGTGAGAGCTGTGTCAGTGATCGTTATTGGCACAGGCCCATCCCTTTCACAGCTGGAGGAATCTCCCTATTCGAGGGGTAATAACTGGGTACCCAGACATGGAACCCCTTAGTAGGCAGGCAGACTGCAGAAACCAGTGCTAATTCCCAGCTACAGGTGAAAGAGGATGGCTTCTTTGGTCTTTGCCCTACATTTTTCCTCAGAAAATTTTACTCACAGCTGGTAGGAACCTGCCTGAAGTAGATGGTACAGTTAGGAGCAGTTTACACAGGACAAACAGGCCAGGCATTGCACAAAAGGGGGAAAAAGTTGGATGCCCACTGTAGTGACATTTGAAAACCCGTTAGTGGAAATTTCAGTCTTCCAGGAGCTCAAAGTTAGTATTCCCCCCCCCCAATTCATCAACAGGTTTGGAAGCACAGGCTTAAAAGGTCTCAGTCCCTAGTGAGTTAAATTGCTTAACATAACTCAGTAGTCTATAGTCTTCTGCAAAAATATTATGCATGCTGAAATCCATGTACATAGAGGGTGAGTGGACATGTGTGACTGGTCACTTGTGAGCATGGATGGCTTGGGCCTGTGGCTTGGCCTGTGCTTGGTACAGGCAGGAGCTTTGACAGGTAGGGCAAGTGGAGGGGGAGCGTTGCCCAATGATCTAGGAATATTCCCCAATCTCAATCTCTAAAGTAAATACCTTAGAGATTCCAAGAGAGTTGCTTTATGCAGTGCCATTATTTATGGGTCTTCATCCAGAGGTGACTTCACTGTGTCACATGACATCACTCCCCCTTTCCCCCCACCACTCTATTGACTGAGTGCAGGGGGGAAAAGGGCACTGGCAGTATTCTGGTAAGCCTCAGTCCGTGTTTAGGGTTCCCTTTCTGAGATCAGGATTCTTTGAAAAAGTAGCATTCCCAATCATGGGGAAGGAGCCTACCCTCATATACTTCCTAAGTGTATGGGCTTTGCTGATTACGTAAGGATGGGGCAATTTCAATAGAGACCTGACTAGAGGTGGACATGGTTCAAACAATGGACCAAAATTTTACATGAACCAGGCCGGTTCAGCATTCGCAAGCCAGCGGGTCATGGGATATGCCTTTTTTCATGGACGCAATGAAATTTGGCTGGTCCACTAGTCCGTTGGTTCATGAAACCAGACATCCCATCACTGAGCAATTAATTCCCTAGGCAACGTAGGAGTGCCTGCAGACTGTCTGCTGCCCTTGAAACACACCAATCTTGATAGGCAGCTCTGATTGCCATCCAAAGAGCTCTCATTATTCTCTATCCAGAGGAGTTAGCCATGTTAGTCTGTAGTAGCAAAATAGTAAAGAGTCCAGTAGCACCAGTAGCTACAATAAAGTTGGTTAGTCTTAAAAGTGCTACTGGACTCTTTACTATTTCCCCATTATTCTCTTTGTGAGTGTTTAGTATATAAGACACTGCACAGAGCCACAGTTTCACTTTCCAGCTGGTTACCAGCTTGGAGGAACTGCTTGTTGCGGGATTTTTTTCCGGATTGTGCCAGAGGGGGGCTTGGGGGCTTGTGCTGCAGCAAGGCTCTGGGTGGGAAAGCAAGCTAATTGGGTTTCCTCGGCTGAGGGCTCCTTCTTGTTTCTCCTTTTTTTCCTTTCAATTCTTATTTGCTTGAGGGGTGGTGGGATAGCCTAGGGCTGTGCTCCAACCCAGTCTCAGAGCTGCAGTCAGGCTCTGGGTGAAAGCTTATTGGTCTTCTTGAGGGCTCACTCTTCTGTCTCATTTTTTCCCCTTTCAATTCTTATTTGATTGTGGGGTGTTGGGCTAGCCTAGGGATCTGCCAGTTGCTGCAAGTCAATGCAATGCATTTGTAGCTCCTGTTCTATGTACTGGAAGTTTCCTGGGGGCAGCCGCTTTGGGGGTCTGTAACTCAAGACGTCTGAAATGCAATCTTGGTCAAACTTGGCTGGAAGAGAAACTGCTGAAGACACACTGTGAGTTTGTCATCTCTGAGTTTGAAGGGGGCAGTGTTAGGGTCTCTGGAAGTGATGGACCACAGACTGATGAACTGGTCTGCGAACCGGGGCAGTTCTGCAAATGGTCCATGGTCCATGAAATACGACAGGCCATGGACTGATGGTCTGTGGCTTTTTCCTGGTCCGTGCCCATGTCTAGACCTTACTGTTGAAATGCTCAATGACCCAACGCAGTCCCCTCCACCCAGGCGCTTCTGTTGTGTCACTACTTATAGTTCTTTTGGGCAACTAGGGGTATATTCTGAATAAGAGCTGAAGGCAAGGATATCCCTGAATACTTCAGTGGGAGGCATACAAGGACCTCCCTTGAAGAAGTGCCCTGCTCTTGATTCAACTTGAAGTCTTGGCCATTTCCCTTCCTGTGGCAGCCTAAAGTGTGACTCCTTTTTCCTTTTAAATGGTATGGCGATATTCGTTCAGATACAAGAGCAGTGGAGACTATGAACCTGATACTGGTAAATGCTGATTTCAAAAAATAGTTACTAGAAAGCGTAATAGAAATAACCTGAATTGTGCAGGAAAACCGTATTTACTGATATGAGGGCTGGGATGTTGCAAGACAGGATTTCTTAAGATTCACCATAGTCAAAACCAAGCAACCAACAACAAACAAACCTGTGGTACTGTAACATTTTGATATTAAAACTGTTTCTTTATACTAGGTGCTGCTGATAGTGGATGGTGTGTGCCATTGTGATTTTATAAAACAAAGCAGCCCCTAAGAGATCTCTTCCTACAGCTGTGAGGATTGAGGTTTCCTTGGAAAGTGCCATCTGCAAAAGGCTTTAAGAGTTTGAGTGGTTATCATATTTTAATGGCTGTAGTTTATTCCACTGCTGACGTTGAGAAATGTGTCCCATAAGGGAGACTGCAGTTAAATTGCTGGGCAGGCTAGAACCCGCCTCCCCTCTCCTTTTCTTTCAAGCTCCTTTGATCCAATGATCTTGAGCAGTGGATAAAGAGTCTTCGTTTCTTTAAGGAAAATATGGTGGAGAGTTCGTTGGCCGCAGCCAACATAGTCCTTGGGTCTCTATCCATCAACAAATAGGGGACAATATTATATTTTGATACAGTGAAAGATAATTTAGTTAATTGGGGCAATCCATAATTCACGATAAAATTTATAGTGAGGGCAGTCCAATATCATATGGGATAGAGAGTCAGCCTTTTCCAAACACATTGGCAGAGTCTGTCTGGGCAAGGTAAATGACAGTATCTCCCATGCAGAACTGCTGAGGGGGCAGCGTTCAGGCCTGCATGCATAAATGCTCTACATTAACAAGAAACAACTAGGTGTTTAGTGTAGGCTGGTATGGCTGGAGGTGGAAGGATGCCTACAGTAAACTAAATCTTCTACGCGTTTCTCTCTTCCCATGTCTCAGTATATCATCCCTTGGTAGGCTGAGCCTAGATAGTTTCTTGTCTATTTACTGCATCCAGCAAGAGTAGAATTGGTCTTGGAACTGCATGTAGAACAGACCTCCCTTCTTAGTGGAGAAAAAGGACCGTTAGCCTATGTTTAAATGCATACAACCAAGCTTTGGCTTCAACAGGGCCCTTGTCCAATTCTAATCGTAATGCTACCCTGGCTATACATATTGGGGCTCCTGTAATACATCTCAGAAAATGGCGAAGTGGGTGATCTAGGTTCACATTCACCCAGAGAATCCATACTGAAGCCCCATAAAGGAGCTACAGAATGATATGTAAACACTAGGGGGCAGGAGTATGATAATGCTTGAGGTTATGCACTATGTACGTTGATAGCCAGGGGACTCGGTTTTTTTTAATCCTGCCCTTCACTCTGTCTTTAAGAGCAGTTTGAATTGCAGATATTACTTGCATATCTAAAGAGCAGCAGAATCACCATGGGTGGCGAAGGAGAATTATTGTAACTGGGTTTTGTTTAATTAATTTTTTTTGTGCTACTTGAGCGTTAAAAAGTTCTGTTTAAGTTTCACTCAATGGCCAATTTCTATATTTTTCATGCAGGGGAATAAATTAGCATGTGCCAATTAAGGTTTATGAAGAACTAGTAGTAAGGAATTGGCTCGTGCAGAAATCACTGGTGCTGTGGGGTGATCAAAGTGCTTCACATATCTTATCTCTGGAATCTTAGCAATAACCTTGTAATGTAGGCCAATACTTCCAGATTGAGGATGGGAGTACTGGGATCATGGTACCTGGGACTAACCAGTAAACTGGCTGGTCAGAGGACTGGAAATTTACTGCTCATAAAAAACCAAACTCAACAGCTCTTTAGAGCAAAGTAGATGTCTATTTTATAAGCGCTTTGCACGTGCTGCTTTTCAGCCTTCATATATCCAAATATGCTCCTGTTTTAAATTTGGCATTAAAATCATTCCACATCTTGGTCCAAAATTTCAACATGGAGATGCGCAACTGAAATCTTAACCTTTGAACTTCCTCATTGGTGAAGCTTTTTTGGTGAGTTGTCATGAATGAAAACAATATATTCTCTTGTCTGGCATGTTTACCTGTGAAAATCAACCCCCCCCCCAACTCGGTTTACTGATCTTTTCCCACTTCAGATTTCTGTTCAGTGAATAATAAATGACTTCAGTATTGTGAGGAGAAAGGTGGGGTGGCCCCAGAAGAACCCCGCCCCATGGAACCAAGCTAGGGAGTCCAAACTTGCTTCCTTTCAAAAAACATCACCCCAAGGAACCATAACAAAAGACAGGGCAGCCAAGCTGCTTTGCACTTCAAGTGCTGACTGGGGTCAGCATCAGAGAGGGGACCAGCTCCCAACCCTGCCTTGAATCTTGCTGGCTAACCTTGGGTCAGTCCCCTCCGTCTCTTTCAGATTAACCACCTACCTCACAGAGCAAATTCGAGGTGAAGTAGAAACATCACAGATAGTTGAATCACGGCATCTGGGCTCGCTTCAGTAAGGAGACACACTACGGCCATTGACTCTTGCAGAATCCTTACTGTCACGCCCTTCCAAAAATGTACCTCCAAGTTTAATTCAACTGTTTGTCAGCTATCAGAGGTTTGGAAAGCAGGCGTTCACGAGTCTGGAGCCAGCTGCAGCCTGACCCAGCTGCTGAACACAACAGACCACAGGTCTTCCTTTCCCCTCTGGAGCTGTCCCCGTCACCGGGCAAGTTGAGCCGCATTCCAAGACTGAAATCCCAGCCTTGGCTAACTCTTTCACACCCTCCTGGAGATGGAATCTGAAGAAAACAGCTGGAGGCACCGCTGACTGAGATGTACTGAATGGCGGAAGGTGGTATCTTCATTGTGTCAACTGAAGAGACCTAATTCTGTAATTCCTTGGGTTCTCTCTCCATGCAATTCCCTTTCCACCTGTTTCTTTCAACTCAATCTCTAATACTCAAAACCCATAGCCAAATTTACAAAGCTAATTTATTTATTTCCTGTTTTTATTTATAATAGACAAAATAACTTTCCCATTTCTTTTCAAATTCTTTAATGGGTTTTCAATTTATATAATTTGTCAATTTTGCCATTGCCACATATTCTGACGTTTTGTCTTTCCAGTTTTCTCTGGCGGGGCATCTCCTATCTTTATGATATTTTAAAGTGTTTTGTATTGGATCCATAGGTTGTTTCCTAACAGCTTCCCCTTCTCACTGCACCTCTGGCCCATGTGGCTTTTTTGTCATGTGGGTCCCACTTGGGGTTCCCATCCCCCCGCTCGGGGCGGGGGAACCCCCAATCCCACCCTCCCCTCCATGCCCACTTACCTGGCTGGTGGGGGGGCATGCTCCCTGGGGCGCCCCCTCCTCGAGCGGCGCACCCCTCGGTGCAGGGTGCACTCCCGCACCGCATGAGTGGGCGGCAGTGGCTGCGGCAGAAAGCAGGTGGCGGTTGCAAAGAGCACATCGCTCTCACCGCCACCGCCGCCACCCTCTTGCCATGGCTGCCACTACCCCTCTGCAGCTGGTGCTGGCAGGGACAAGGGGCGCGGCGGTGGCAGCAGCGAGAGAGCGAGCTGCAGTGGCCACGGCTTGCTCTCTCTCTCGCCGCCACCACTGCGCCCCTTGTCCCTGCCAGCACCGGCTGCACAGAGGCGGCAGCGGTGAGAGAGAGAGAGCAGGCTGTGGCCACTGCAGCTCGCTCTCTCGCCGCTGCCACTGCCACGCCCCTTGTCCCTGCCAGCAGCAGCAGAGATGGGGGGCGGCGGCAGCAGCGAGAGAGAGCTGCTTGCTCTCTCCACCCTCCCCAGCACATGTGACGTTGTCATGTGGGCATCTTTGACCCTGCAAGATGACATCACTTTCAGAAGTGATGTTGTCACACACACCGGGAGTGCAAGAGGGCCAAGGAGGTGGCAGGCAGCATCCCAGTCTCCCGCTGGGAGACTTGAGGGACCTGGCAACCCTAGTCCCACTGTAAGGATCTGCCAAGTAACCTTCAAAAGACTCCACTGTTTGTTAGTAAGAGCTTTATTGAAAAGTTGCTAGTTCATGATCTTACTGGGTTCATTGTCAGGAATGAAGCACCACCAAATATCAAGAACATGTATCATTTACAGGCTAACATTCCCCCCCGCCCCCCGTCCCGTTCCTAGAGGCTGGCTAATTCGGCTGGAAAGGGTCTGCACAGGGGAGAATACAGGGATCCAGGCTGCGTGGGCCCTTTTCCCAGCGGCTAGGAGCAAGCATAGTCTAAGAGAGATAATTCGAGAAACAATTCACATCCTGGGAGAGTAAAGAAACAGCTGCAACAGACAGTCATAACATCATAACCTCCAACCCCAACCCACCAGGTATTCCTTAGAGCAGATGCTGCCAGCATCTTGACATCCTGCCTCCCCAAAAATCAGTCAACCCCCCCCCCCCACCCACCCCCAGTTTCCCTGGATATTTTTGGGAACGTTCTTTATCAGTCTGGGAGCTTGGATGCTTGTTGCTCTAACTCATTCAGCTTGGCTTTTGGGGAAATATTTCCATTGCACGAGATGATACAATACTCCCCACTTCGGTTCTGAGTCCCAAATCAGTTCAATTTTGTGGTGGGGCTGCCCTTCCATCATGACAGGAGGTGGAGCCACCGGTTCAGGATGCCATTTATCTGGCCCTGGGTCCTTTTTTAGAAGGCCGAAATGGAATACTGGGTGTACCTGTCTCAAGTTCTTAGGTAGTTCCAACTCCACAGTTAAATTGTTAATCAGACAGACCACCTTGAAGGGTCCTAGATATTTCCATCCCAACTTTTTCCTTGGCTGGGCCCCTTTGAGATTCTTTGCACATACATACACACTATCTCTCACCTTCAACTGCCAAGGGGAGATCTCTTTTGTCTGCCTGGCATTTATAGTCCACTTTAGCTTGCTCCAGAGTTTGCTTTATACTGTCCCATTGATTTATAATGTCAGTCCACCATTGCTGTAGTTCACCCACCTTCCAGCTGGGTCAGATTCCAACAGTGGCATGGGTTTCCCTTCAAATCCCTGTGTTATCTTAAAGCGGGTGGCTCCAACAGAGTTGCATACACTATTGTTATAGCAGTATTTTGCAAAGGGAAGAAAGTCCATCCAATTATCTTGTTGATAGTTGATATAGCATCTCAGAAATTGTTCCAGTATCTGATTTGTGCGTTCGCTTTGTCCATTGGACTCGGGATGATGAGAAGAGCTTAGTCCCTGTTCAATCCATTATATTTAGTAGCTCCTGCCAGAAGCTGGCAACAAACTGGCTCCTCCCGGTCTGATATCATCTTGATTGGGAAAGAATGCAAACGTACAATACGCTGCATGAACAGGTTGGCCAGTTTTCTTTGCTGTGGGGATTTTAGAGCAGGGAATGAAGTGAGCTTGCTTAGAGAACAGATCCACTTACCACTAGAATCACTGTCTTCTCTTTGCTAGGAGGAAGATCTTTGATGAAATCCATGGAAATGATAGCCCAGGGTCTGGAGGGAGTCTCCAATGGTTGCAGCAATCCTAGAGGTCCCACACCCCCTGTTTTTCTCCATCACACACACTTGACAAATGGACACATATTGAGAAATGTCTTTTCTCATTCCCAGCCACCAAAATTGTGGTTGAGCTAGGTGTAAGGTTGAGTAAGGTGTAAGGCCCAGAGGAGTACTGAATCCTGTTTTCCATTCATCCCCCTCTCAGATTCTTACTCGAAACTAAGCATCCCTTGTCCACTCCAAGCAGGTCCTTAATGAGGAGTAGGGGATACGCATTTCACATGGACCCTGCATTTATTCCGTGGTAGTCCATGCAGAGTGTTAAACCCCCATCCTTTTTCTTGTGAAACAGCACTGCAGCAGCATGGGGGGAGCTTGCCGGGCAAATGAAACCTCGTTGTAAATTTTGTCAATAAGCTTCCTGAGCTCGTCGCGCTCAGCGGGGCTCATAGAATACAACTTTCCCTTCGGAAGACTCTGCCCCAGGATTAACGTTTGTTAGCTTCCTCGTCTTCAAACACTTGTTTTAAGTCTTGGTACTCATGAGAGATCCCTTCCATCTCCTCCCTTGTTAAGCACGCAGTCTCCGGCATGGGAGGTGGGGTGGCCCCCCACTGAGTTTTCCACACGTGCTCCTGGCACTCTCCTGCAGGGAAGCAGCGGCAGCCTGCCGTCCACTGCACATATGGGTCCTGGTCAAAAAGCCAGCTGACAGGAGGCCATGCCATCTGCAGTGGGGCTGATAACAAAAGCTCTTTCCTCCCAATGACTTCCCATTCCCACCGGGGTTAACTCAGTCTCATATGTACATGGGTTTCCTCAGAGACATGTACATGGGTTTCATCAGAGACCCATCCATTTGCTTAAACTGCTCTGGTAGTTTAACTAGATCTAGTCTTAAACCCGTGGCTAGAGCAGGGGAGAGTAGATCTCGACTGCATCCAGAATCAGTCAGGGCTCAAACCCTGATGTGGGTTCCCCGCCTCAGATGCACTAGGATGATGGGGACAAAAAACAAAGTTCCTCTTGGTCTCACTCAAGTTGCCACCGGCCCCTCCGGGACCTACCAGCTGGCACCTTTCACAGCAGGTCCCTGTCTTTTCCTGCTGGCTGTACTTTCTCCTCCTCTCCACTGCTGCCATCTCCGGAGTTCTCTGACTCATGGCTCGCTCCTGCCACTGCTGCCTTCTCGCTGGTTGGCGGTGCTGCTCCTCTCCCCTTGGGACAGCTCGGCTTGCTCCAGCTCTGGCCACTGGACCCTGGTTTGGCCTCCGGCAGTGCTTTCCTTCCACTAGGGCATTCAGCCGCAAAGTGGTTGGCTCCACCACATTTTGAACAGCGCCCTTGTTCCAGCCTCGTCTCCTTCTTAGTCAAGCAGAGCAGTCCTCTCCCTCTTGGCTTGTATTCCCCTTGGGTCTCAGTGGCTCCCCGAGGCTGCCCCGCTTGATGCTGAAGGTGAAGCAGTTTTACCACTTGCTCCCGGTTCTCAAATTCACACACCAACTGGATCCAGCCTAGTAGGTTTGTGGATCATCCTGGACCATTGCTTTAGCCACTAAGTCTGGATTTAAGCCCGCATGAAAGAACTCTACTTTCACTGATTCAGTCCAGTCAGGCACATTGGTGGCACAGACTCTAAATTCGGATGCAAACTTGTGTCCCGACCGCTTCCCCTGTCGCGTGCACTTCATCCTAGTTCTTGCTCTCTCCCACTCAAGGGGATCTTCGTACTGCTCTCTCAAGGCACACTTAAATGCTCTCATGCTTCCAAGCTCCAGGGCTTGTGCAGAGTAGAGAGTCACATACCACTTCGCTGCTTCTTCCCCAAACGCGTACCCGAGACATAGCTGGCTTCATTGGGGAAAGTGTCTCCCCACTCTCTCAGGAACTCGGCCGCTTGCACTAGGAAGCACTCTAGCTCCTCTGGGTCTCCTTTAAAGTGGGCTTCTAATTTCCTCTGGCCCCACAGCTGCTGGGATGGAGGTGCTGTGCCCAGGTGAACGGGTTGCGCAGGCAGCCCCAATGGTACCTACCCGTCTGGCAGATTGACTGGCTGTGTGGGGAGTTCGAGTCTGTCTGGAAGTGCTGGGGCTTCCCCCCGGGGGGGGGGGAGGAATGGGCAGTTGCTGGTCGTTTGGGTCCCCCAGCTGCTCTGGCTGTACAGCTGCTTGCAGAGCCTCTTGAATATTCTCCATGAACATGTGCGTGTCACATCTCATCCCCCCCACCTGGGCCCAGAGCTGTTGCGCTTCATTTGCAGCAGCCACCCCCAACAGGCCCCTCTCCTCCGGGTCTTTGTTCCACCCAAGGGGAACATCTCCCATGGAAGTGAGCTCTGTCGGCACAGTCAGCTTCTCCGATGCTCTTGCAAACGCATCTCCCTCCTGGCCGAAGCCACCTGAGGGGCTCCGTGCAGCTCGGCAAATCTTTCTGGCAGTCTCAGAATGTTGGCTGCTAACAGCCGCCTTTGAATCTCTTCTAGATCTGCATACACATGGATTTGGACTTCCTTGATCCAACGCACATCGTTCCTTAATATTCCCATTTTGGCCCCGAAGCTGAGATACTCCCTGGTTCTTCTCTGGTGTCGGAAAACTCTTCTGAAGACTCCTCCTCAGAGTCTGTGGGGTCTGATTGGTTTCCCTCTGGCAACGATGCCACTCCAGTTCTGATCAAAGCATCTGCATTGGGCCCACACTTGTTGGCGGGGACTTTAGGTTCAAGTTCATCCCCTGGCAGCCCCCCAAGCCTGGTATCTGCTCCTCGTCCAGCCATAGCAGAGGTAGCAGGATTCAACGGTTACTCAGGTTCAAGAGTTCAGAGGTTGGGAAAAGGGATTCCTGACAAACTGTAAGGATCGGCCAAGTAACCTTCAAAAGTCTCCACTGTTTGTTAGTAAGAGCTTTGTTGAAAAGTTGCTAGTTCACGATGTTACTGGGTTCATTGTCAGGAATGAGGCACATCCAAATATCAAGAACATCTATAATTTACAGGCAAACATTCCCCCCTTCCTTTTTTATGTGGATTTTTTCTTTATTTAGAATATAAACAATAAAATAAAAGCTATAGAATCCCCCCCCCCTCATTCCTAGAGGCTGGCTAATTCCTCCGGGAACTATCTGCACAGGGGAAAACACAGGGATCCAGGCTGCGTGTGCTCTTTTTCCCAGCGGCTTGGAGCAAGCATAGTCTAAGAGAGAGAGTTCGAGAAACAATTCACATCCTGGGAGAGTAAAGAAACACAGCTGCAACAGACAGTCATAACATCACAACCTCCAGCCCCAAACCTCCTCCCAGGTATGGCTATGGCAGATGCTGCCAGCATCTTGACACCCACAATCCTTGCTCAAAGCCTTCCAGTGGCTGAAAAGGGCCTCTCCTTCCTCATGTCCCAGTGGAAAAGCTGACTATGAATTTCTTGTCAAGCAAGCTTCCATAGATTCCTTTTGCACTGCACAGGGAAAGGAAACAATAACTTTCTTTTCTGTTTTTGTTGCATAAATATATAGTTGGCCATTAGTGGACCCCCCAAAGGGCTTCCCATTTGATTAAATAAATGTGCAGACCTTCCAAGTGACCTAACCTTCATTTCTCACTAACCCCGAATAACCAATTATTTTGTTTGGCAGAAATCTGTGCAAAATAGTTAGAGTGTTGGTGTAGGATCTGGGGGCCCAGGTTTGAACCCCTGCTCTGTCATGGAAGCGTGCTGGGTGGCCTTGGGCCAGCCACTCTCAGCTTAATCCAACACACAGGGCTGCTGTTTTGAGTCCCCATTTGGAAGAAAAATATCTACGTCAACAAATAGATAACCCTTCTTTTCCATGCTACAAGGAGGGGGGCTGCTTTGTCACCACCTGACATGGTATTCTGCAGGGATGTGTCTTGCCTCCCATGCTATTTAATGATACTTCTGGGAAAAGCCGACGGATTGGGAAAGGAGGCTCATCAGTATGCAGCTAAATTATCGAAAATGTAGCTGTCCCGAATGTGGGTGTTTGGAGACACTCATGGACAAGATGTTGCCTTATAAACTGAAACTTAATCCAAATCAGATGGCCCCCAAAGGGGTAAACATACATCCATAATGGATTCATTGCTATGGGTTCTCTGCTGTTTTCTACATTTTTGTTTCATTGCGCTTACTGAATATGTGTGTTCAGGTTTTTTTTTAAAAAAATCTTTTTTATTATAAATCTGATCTACTTTATTGCCTCCCATATTTTGTTCTGTTGGTTCACGTGCACACACACACACAAACATCCTCTCTTGGACAGCCCGCCTTCTTTGCTTTTGACATGTTATTCTTTCTCTCTCTCCCTCTCCCTCCTTCTCACTCACACACACAAAGAGAGGGAGAATATTGTACACTTTCTAATCTGTTTATATTTATTGACTGCATGTCAGAACAATTTCATTCTTTTCTTCATCTCTTTTTTGAAAAGTTCTCCACCCCCCCCTCATTTTTACTTTTATATATCTTTTAGAAACTTTGCTTTGAACAATTACTAATGTCTGATGACACAACTTAAAGTCCACTTCAAATTTTTGCCTCTCCATTCACCACCTATGTTCTGTGGTCCCGGGTTTTTGTTTGTTACAAGAACATCTTTGAGTAAGGTAGTGATCTTCAACATGGTGCCCGTGATCTCCATGGTACCTGCGAACGTTTCTTGGTTTTCACTTCCTTCTTCCCGCTAAGCAGAGGGCCAGTCCTGGCTTTTCTCTGTTTAAGGGGAGCAGGGGGTGCTTCACAAGACCACAACGACAAGGACATCACGGGGATGTCTGCAGGGAGCTCCCTTTTGGAAACAGCTCCCTCCCTGCATCATAGGGGAGGGCGTTGGGCTTGGAATTTTCCAGCATTTTGTGGTTGGTTCTCGTCTCCAAAGCAGTCATTTTATAGGCTCCATACCGAAGGGCAGATTGTGACATTGCCCAGTACCTGCTCTGAAAATTCCCAGTACCGTTCACTGGTTCAACAAAGTTGGGAGCCCTTGGCTTAAGAGTCGACATTTTCATTTACTCCATTTATACCCTGCCTTCCCCCCCAGTGGGGACCTAGTGCCGCTCACGTTGTTCTCCGCTCCTCTATTTTATCCTCACAACAGTACTGTGAGGTCGGGTAGGCTGAAAGTGTGTGACTGGCCCCAAATCATCCAGGGCAGAAAGAGGATTCAAATGTGGGTCTCTCACATCCTAATCTAGGGATGCCAGACCCCCGCCATGGGCGGGGATCCCCCCACCCCCACCCCCGCTTACCTGGCCAGCAGGGGAGCACACCTTCCATGCGTGCGCCCCTGCAGCACTGCGCGCTCCCGTGTGCTGCAGCCACCTGGATTGGGCCTGTTTTGGCCCGGATCAGGCTCATTTCAGGCCCGTTTTGGCATGAATTGGGCCCATTTAGAGCTGCTGCAGAGCGTGGGAGCGCTCCTGTGCTCTGCTGTGGCCCAAAACGGGCCTGTTTTTGCCTGGATCGGGTCTGTTTTGGGCTGCTGTGGAGCGCAGGAGCACTTCCACGCTCCACAGCATCCCTAATCCCAGCCCCTGTGGAGCGTGGGCATGCTCCAAGGGGCTGTGTGATGACGTCACTTCCGGGAAGTGACGTCATTGTGCTTGTGGTAAGTGGTGAGGTCCCAATCCCCCACTGGGAGGTTGAGGGGGCCTGGCAACCCTATCCTAATCTGGTCCTCTAACTGCTACACCACACTGGGGTTCAGATGTAGACCTATGGGAATCCTGTTGCCTCTTCAGATTTGAGGGACAGCATATAATTAGTTCCAGCAATGAACATAACTCTATGCTTGCAAAATATATATTAAAAAACTCAGATACTTTGTATTTTCCTTTTATTTCCCTCTAAAATCACCTACCTGCAGGATTGTCCTATTGTCAGGACAATAGTAGCATGTTTCTTCTGTTACTTGCTTGGGTTAGACACACAAGCTTTTCAAGAGAAATCTGAAATACAGATTATCAATTCGAGATCTCAGCTTACATATGGAACAAAACTAGATGAGGCAATAGCAGTAGGAAACTGATGGATGATGGAAGCATTCAAGTGTTGTTGTCTGCTGCCTCTTTAAGAGGCTAATCCAGTAGGTCTCAGTGCAAGCAAGAGAGCAGGAGGGATGCAGTTCCACTTCCCCTGGTAGAAGCCTAGAGGAACATAGGGCCTACCAAGAACTCTTCAGAATCGGGCCAGGACAATCTGGACCTCGAGGACAGGTTAAGTGCTGCTGTATCTTCTCTTTCAAACCAAGTTATCTGCCCTACAGTTACTCTCAATAAGAACCCATCAAGTTACAGGAAACTGGGTGTCGCTTTTTACTCCGCTATGCAATACTTGGCAATGAGGACGGGATCCCTTTTCCACTAAAACACCCAGCAGCTGAGGGAATAAGGGGACGCTAGACCCACTTGTTGCTCTCTCTCCATATTATTGCTTATTCACTACAGAAATGGTTGCGCTGGACCACAAAGAAGAATCTGACGAAGTCAACCAGCCTCTTGGGACTGTTATACAGAATCACTTACTACCAACAAGCTGTAAGATTGAAGGGGCAGAACAAAAGTGTGCAGTGACTGACTGTGGAGTGAAAACTTTTGCTATTGTCCCCTCTCTAACAGCACCTGCTGCATCAAGTATAAAACCTACGATGAACTGACAGCTCTGTTGAAGACACATTTTTTTGCCCAAGACCATCTGTCAACTCTACAGACGTGCTATTTTTTAAGTGTGATTAGAGATCCAGTGAAAATACAGCAGAATACGTTGCAGAGCTCCCTCGCCTTCCTGAATATTGGGAATCGGGGGATCTCCTGGATGGCTTGCTATGAGATTGGCTCATCCGTGGAGTTAAGGATGAAGCTGCTTCACCTAATGTCAGAGAAATTTGCTACAGGCGCCCCACTGATGTCCACGTACTTCGACAAAACAAAGAATCAGTTAATGAGCAAATACAGAGGCTCACATCTGCTTTAACTGGATTATGCAAGTCAAGTAATACATCTACATGTTTAAGCTGCAAACAGCAACATAAACAAACCGAATGCAGATTTAGGAATGCTGAGTGTTACACCTGCAAGAAAAAGGGTCAGACAGAAAGAGTTTGTCAGTCAAAGGCTAATTGCAGAAAACAAAGAGAATGGAGGGAAAGTCCTCAGCATCAAACTGCCCATAACTGAGAGAGTTCCCCTGAGGAAGAAGTACGAACTTTGTACTCCAATCACCATATACATGCTGTGTAGGGCCAATAACACCCAGAAATGATTGCCACTGTAGAGATAAACGGTCCGAAATGTGAAATTGAAGTCGACTCTGGGGTTAGATTCACCATCATAAACAGAAGCACACTTCCGAGACTGTTCTCCCAAATTAAAGAGATCAACATGTTGCCTTTGTGAGTACAATGGACAGACTGTTTAGGTCCTTGGAAGCTTTGATGTAGATGTTTGCTATGGATCTGTCACACAGACATTACCCTTGTTGGTCACAAAAGAGAATCATAAAAGCCTGCTGGGAAGAAACTGGTTCACACCCTTGGGTGTGTTCAAGGGGTGCATAGTGTCTGTCCAGCGATACTGGAAGAGCTAGCACCAGTGTATTCACTGAGCCATGAGGAGTTTGCCAGTGACCTTCGACATGGATCCTACCACAACACCTATTTGTTTAAAGGCCTGGAATGTTCTTTTTGCCCTGAGACCAAAAACTTAATTAAGAACTTGCCTAAGGAGTTACGGGGCCAGCGGCTCACACAACCTGGGCCACCCCTGTTGTCCCCGTCTTGAAACCAAATGGCAACACATGTATTTGTAGGGATTAAAAATACACTACAAATAAGGCACTCAAACAAGACCCATATCCAGTGCCTGCCATAAACCTGTTATTGTCCGTCCTAGCAGGGGGAATTTTTTTTGCTAAACTTGACCTTGCTCAAGCCTATCAACAAGTGATAGTGGATGACAAGGCCGCAGATACCCAAACTGTCAATACACACAGAGCGGCTTTTCACGTGAAACATTTTGGAATCTCAGTGGCACCAGGTATTTTTCAGCACTTCATGGAAACTCTATTAGCAGGTATTCCAAAAAAGATTCGGGTTTCCTGCTTCAGGTTTAACCAAAGCGGGAAAACAATTCAGAATAACCCGAATCCCAAAGTGGCAAGTGGGATTTGGGAATCCTTACGGAGCACACCAAAGCTCAAAGCAACACTACAGAGCTTAAAGCCTCCTCCCCCTCCCATTGGGTGAAGAAAACAGCAGGGTGTTTGAAAGCAACACTCTTCTTGCCGCTTGCAAGTGGCAAGAAAAGTGTTGTTTTCAAACTTCCCGCCCTGCGGAAACCCTCCTCCCCCTCCTATTGGAGGAAAAAAGCAGTTGGCCAGGAAGTTTGAGAGCAAGCAGCACTTTTCTTGCTGTTTGCAATGGAAAGTGCTGCGGGCGCAGCTGCTGCCGCTTTGCCCAAAGCTTTCCGAAGCAATACAAATTGATTCAGAAAGCTTTGCTTCCAGGTATTTTTAACCTTAAACGCATACCTTATGATGATACAGATGTTATTTATTAATTAATCTATCTATAAAAAGACAAGTGTCCTGACTGACTCATCATCGCCCAGCCCAAACCTCTGGACGTAGAAACATGAAATTTGGGGAGACAATCCTTTCATGATGCAAACACCAACTAAGAAGGGATTTTAAGAAATTCATGCCATAAGGAGGTAAAAAGGGGTAAAATGTGTTTTCCCATAGGGATACTGCTTCCCTGTGTGGCTGGCAGGCTGCTGCCTGCTTCCCCCCGCCCCCCGAGCCCACTGCCAGCTTGGACACTCTTCCTTGATTGGACAAACCTTTCAAAGTCATTTGCATATTTGGCCTGATTGGTCCTCACCTCAACATTCTAAACAGTATGCAGTTGCTATTGGGAGCCATTGAATGTGTCCTGAGGTAAAATGCACCTCTGTCTTTCCCTAAAAGTTCACTAGGGCTGCCAATCTCCCTGTGGGCCTGGTTTTCCTGTGTGGCTGGCAGGCTGCTGCCTGCTTGCATGCCCCCCCCCCTGATTGGACCACTGTGGAACTGTGTTCTGAGGTAAGAATCAGGTCAAGGAAACTGCAGACAGTTGAAGAAAGATGGTACAAGACTCCTGAATAGGGATTTTATATAAAAGTCAGTATGGCAACTGAGTTTTTAAATGTTCATGGGGAGATGATGCACGACCTTTCTAGGGGCCATTTCGATGCGAACCTCTCACATGAACCTGCCGAAGTGCCCACCACACCTCCCTAGTCCAACTCCACTTCACACCTCTCGCAGCCATAACCTCTTATTGCCCCCAAGAAGCCTCCTGGCAGATGTTGTGCAAGATATACTAATGCTAAACAGAGGAAACACTAAGACATGCAACAAAGAAATATGTACATCGTACTACTGCAGTGTACCGAGCAGCAGTGGCCAAGTACCAGCAAGATCACCCCGAGGTACACAGAGCTGCAGAGTTTCTCTATGAGCAAAGCAATCCTGGAAGATGAGTAGAGAGGCGCTCACTTCCATGGAAGGTCAAGGCTCACTCAGGCATGGCATATGATTCTTTGCTACCTTCAAGCTGCTTCTTAACCTCATCCATGCAGAAACACCCATGTTCAGCATCTTAAAACAAAGCAACATGGCCCAAGTGCTGCGGAACTGTAAGCTCATTGTTTGGGATGAGAGGACCATAGCACACAAGGAGTTTGAGGCACTGAGCATAACCCTCAAAGATGCCAGGGGCAACGAGAGAGTGATAGGGGGAGTCACCGTGCTGCTGGCTGGAGACTTCTGGCAGACTCTTCCAGAAGTCCCAAGGGGAACTCGAGATGATGAGGTTACTGTGTGTGTCAAGGCATCATTTCTGTGGCCCCTCATCAGGAAACTCTCACTAAGAAAGAACATGAGGGTCCACTTGAGAGGCGAGGTGCCTGCTGAGGAATTCTCTGAACTCCTACTAAAAATAGGGGATGGAGAGTATCCCAAGTCCAAGGGAAAGGTGACCATCCCTGCATGCCTGGGCACAGTAGTGACGACCCTAGCAGGTGTCAATGGATCAGTCAACCAAAAGCCTACCTCTGTCAGTCCTAGGATGGCAGTCCCTGGCAGTTAGATCCTCAAGCCGCTCACAGAAAGCACGCAGGTGCATTGGTTGAAGAAACTTTATTTAGAGATCTATTCAGTTCAGGTGTGCAGTCGTAGGTAGAAGTTGGCAGAAGTGATTATTCAAACAATAGGACTACTGATTATAGGGGATGTTCTCCCACCCTCTGGCCCATTTGCATTCAGGCGCGAAAACTCAAAAAGTTACATGGGAACAGAGTAGTTTAGTCTAGACAAAGTACAGAGTGGAATCATTCCCTCCTGTGAAAAAGATACATTTCAGTACACAGCTGCAGCTCCAGTCCAAGGACACTCAGAAGTGAAAGCACATATTGCTTAGAGATAACAAAGGGGCCCACTGGCTCCTCTGGAAATTAGTATTAGCAGTCTAGACACCCTCAGGTGACTTATATAAAATGCATTAAGATACAGTATTTAACTTTGGCATTATATCAGTATGAGTTCAAGATGCAGTATAAAATGCAAAACACAACCATGTCATGGATGCTTGCATACATGACACCCTCGTAGCCCTCCCACAACTGCAATAGTGATAGAATGCATATGTAAAAAGTCAAACGTCAATGCAGGCTTTTCAAGTCCTATCACCACCAAACCAATGCTTCTCAAACCAACTGGCACATACATTTAACTCCAAAAAGCAGCTGAAGAAGTAAGCTGTGTGACTCACAAAAACTTACAACATCCTACCACAAATTTTGTTAGTCTTACAGGTGCTACTGGACTTTTGCTCTTTTTTATTGCTATAGACAGACTAACATGGCTACCCACCTTGATCTATTTAGCTGCAAATCACCAACTTCTGTGAATGAACGGGATGTTGTATAAACCTGCCAGCTCATATATTGGTGCTGTTTCAAAGTCAGCCCTTAAATAAAGACTATTTAAACCAGTGTTCTTCAGCATTAGGCCCAGTGTTCATCGTCAGCACTTTCATAATTTAAAGTTCCACACGATCATAAAATTTGGAGCAAGAGATCAACAAAGAGCCAGCACGAGATAGTCCACTTGCATAAATCAAAATACACAATGTAACTTTACTCATAATTTTCCATGTTGATGTCCATAAAGTTTTTGCAGCCCCAAAATGGGTTGTCGTGAGTTCTTTATTAGGAAGTGGCACACACAAAGCTTCACAATAATAAATATACATAGGACGAGCACCCTGCACAATTGCGTTAGTGCACTGGCAGAAATCTTTGCCTAGTTCACCCTTGGGTTCCTGGCAACTGAGGCACGTCTTTCTCTTTCCCTGCCATTCCTTTTACATACTGGTTAGTCTAACATGCCACTTGCTCCTCCGATATGCCTTAAATTAAATTTTGTTTTTTCCCCCAGGGCCATATTTGACTCAGTATTGAGCCACATTTGGCTCTAGAGCTTTTTGGGTTGCCACGGTATGGGGTGAGGGAGTTTCACTCCGTGGGCAGAAATCTTTCCACCCACAAAAATGCTCTGGTAGATTCAAACTAAAATATTACTCTCAGCACAAGGAAATCAAGGTTCTGGTCCGTGGGCAGCTATGAGCCCATGAAAGGGCAATGGGCAAGTCACACTCTACCTAACCTACCTCACAAGGTTGTTGTGACAATGAAAATGGGATCACATGTCTTGGAAGAATGGTGGGATTAAAAAAATGGAGAGGCACACTGTAAATGACCCTATCAGGGCACTTTGTGACAAGAGGAATAAACCAGATTTTAACGAAATCTCATTGCATTCAGTTAATTTACGGTTTGGTAAAGAACACAACAGTACTGGTGAATTATCTGCAGTAAAAGTACTTCAAAAACATTCAGTTAGCTTTGCAGTTCTGATAAATACTCTCTTTTTTACTGCAGTACATGTATTTTCTGTACATGTATTTTCTGTATTTTCTCAGTCGGCAACATACAAACAATGCTTGCAAATGTACACACCTACACATCAGACTCGAATATGGCCCCCCAAAACTGCCATGACATTTACAGAACTGATATGCAAGCTGCAACATAAGACAGATTTCAAGAGATTTAACACGATTTTAAAAGGGAGGGGGCGTAATCCCCATTTCTAATGACTAAGTAGGATATTTTGATGGTGGAACCAGTAAAAGGAGAAGAATTTAGAAGCTATGTCTTAATTTCTTCTTTTGTGACAAAGGTAATTATGGAAAGGACGTTTTCAAGGGTGTCAGACTGGAAAATCTTTATTGAAGAGGGTAAATGACAATGGGATTTTGAGGTTAGAAGATAAGACACAAATGATTTCAAGAGTTTGCTAGTAAATTCCTAGAGTCTTTGAGAAGTTTACAACAATAAAATAAACCCACACCTCTAGCTGATCCTGCTGTACTGCACGAGTCTCATAATTTCCAGGAAATTTCTCGCTGGGCCATCTTCACTTTCCACTCCGTCCCTGGAGGATTAAATCCCGCGGACCTCTTTCACTAACGGTGACCCCTGTTAAGAGAGGCAGAGTGTTTTCTCCAGATGTCAGGGGCTCTTCCATGAGTGAAAGTGTCTCTTGCAGGGGGTAGGGCCAAAAGAAAGTACCACTCGCAGAACAGATCTGTGGGCAGGGCCGGCACCACCATTGAGGTGGTGAGGCGGGCGCCACGGGGGATGCCGGGGGCGGAGGTGCGCACCACAGAGCTGGCATGCCTGGCCCACAGCTGCTGCTGCAACCGGCCAGCCCTGCGCTGCCACCACCACATGCCCCTGGCCAGGCACAGCAGCTGCAGACCAGGCATAGCAGGCAGCCGGGGCGGCATGCGGAACACGGGCAGCCTCCTCACGCCGCCCCAGCCACCCACCGGCCAATGGGCCTGGCTTTGCTGCGTGATGACGTCATCATGTGAGGATGTCATCACGCAGTCTGGGGGTGCACACGTGCTGTGCGCGCATGCAAAGGAGGGTGGTCACAGGTGCCAGAAACCTTGGCGCCGGCGGTGTCTGTGGGACCCAACCCAATCACGTAAATACTGTTGCAGAATTCTGGACTGCATTATGTCAGACTATTGTGGGGTGTGTGTTCCTTTTTAAAATGTTCTTCCTTTTAGACAGTATGTAATTTTATTTAAAGGTGTTGTAAATGACCAAGAAGAAATCAATAATAAAGCTAACAAGAAAAATAATGTGCAGGGTACTTTAAAATAAACCTGCAGGATCATAACCCAATTTGCATCTTGCTGCTGACAGGTTCTAGCCAAAATGGACCTAAGATGCCTCCAAACGGGGCCTCGGAATCTGCAAAAATTTGAAAAATGGCAGAGGAAGATATCGGAATTTGTGTGGGTGGGAAGAAAACCCAGAGTCAAAATGAAAGCGCTCTGTGATGCCAAAGAAAGAGGAGGTATGCAATTACCAGATCTCCGTTTGTACCATGAAGCAATATGCTTAGTATGGCTGAAGGAATAGGTGTCTTTATCTAATCATAAACTGTTAACGCTGGAAGGTTATAACAAACTCTTTGGATGGCATGCTTATCTATGGTATGGCAAATACAAAATGGATGCAATGTTTCAACACCATTATTTGAGAAGAAACTTATTTCTAACATGGTTAAAATATAAAAAGTTTATAGATCAAGAGAAACCAATGTGGATTGTTCCAGCGGAGGTGATTAATCCGAATTTGGAATATAAGGGAGATGAATGGTTGACCTATAAAGAATTAATAAAAACTGAAAATAATGAACTTAAACTTAGACCAAATGAGGAAATACCATTTAAGTATGGCTGGTTACAATACTGACAAATTAAAGACTTATTTGAATCAGATCAAAGGAAGACAGGTATTAGGGATAAAAATTCAGAGTTAGAAGAACTTTTACTGGGAGACAATAATAAAATAATTTCTAAAATGTATAAGCTATTGCTAAAATGGCATACAGAAGACGAGACAGTTAAAGTTCAAATGGTAAAATGGGCGATAAATTGTAATAATGAGATAATGATGGATGCATGGGAACAGTTGTGGAAAAATACTCTAAAAATTTCAACTTGTACCAGTATCAAAGAGAATGGCTATAAAATGATATATAGATGGTATTTAACACCGAAAAAGCTAGCCAATGCTAACAAACAGCTATCCAACAAGTGTTGGAAATGTAAGGAGCACGAAGGTTCTCTATTTCATATGTGGTGGACTTGTGGTAAGGCTAGAGCTTTCTGGTCTAAAATGTGTGCTGAAATGTCTTTAATACTCCAAAATAATGTTGTTAAGAATCCAGAAATGTTATTGTTGTCTTTGCATTTAGAGGATATTAATAGAAAAGACAGGGTATTATTGTACTATATGATAACAGAGGCAAGAACTTCATATGCACAATATTGGAAGAAAGAAGAAATACCAGAGATCGAAGAGTGTATACAAAAATTGTTGTACATGGCGGAAATGGACAAATTAACGAGGAAATTGAAAGATCAAGATCCAAAGGAATTTTTCGAGGATTGGAGGAAATTGAGAAAATATTTAGAGAAAAGATGGGATGTTAAAGGACAATTATGGTCTTTTGAAAGTTATTAAGTAAGATAAGCTATAATTTAAATTTTCATCTTTACCAATAATATTAAAATGACAACTAGGAGACAGAAATAGCGATAAGAAACGGGGGGGGGGGGTTGTAGTGCGGTTGGAAGTCAATAAAGAAAAGCGGGAGGGGAGGGGGTGGGAAGCATATAGTAGGTATGTGGGGAATAATTAAAATGTAGTAATATTATGTGTACGTTAGCCATCCAGTAAAAAACTTTATTAATTTTTTTTTTTTTTAAAGGGATCTGCAAAAATTACTTTGTTGATTAGAGAGAAGACAATACCTACTTTTTTGGTTGAATGGGAACTTTTTATAGACTTTTCACATGAAATAGATAATAATGATTTGGATTTATGAATTTAGATAATAATGTGGATTTATGGATTAAGGAATACAAACTTTAGAAAAAAGAGAGCTTTTATTCTTAACATAGAGCAAGTGAAAATTTCAAAATGATACATATTTGTTGCAGAGAAAATCGGAACCCCGCTTGAAGTTTAATTAGGTTTTTTTTTTTTAAAAAAAATCCTCTCTCTCTGTCTTCCTTTTCTTCTTATTTTTCTCCCTTTCCATCTTTCCTTTTTTGTTTACATGTATTGTTAGTTTGGTTGGTTTGTTAGATGATTTTGTTTGTATTTCTTAAGTACTGTTTACTGTTTATTGGTTAAATAAAAATATATCAATGGAGAAAAATCTCTCAGAACCTCAACTGATCTCCAGGCTCCAGCGATCAGTTCCCCTGGAGGAAACAGCCGCTTCCAAGGGCAGGCCTCCCCGGCACTGCATGTCTGCGTAACTCCCTCTCCTTCCCAAACTCGTCCCCAGGCACTACCCCAAATCTCCAGGAATTTCCTAGGCTGGAGTTGGTAACTCTAGATGCATCCTCCCCTCACTATATACTTTTGTCATGTCTGAGCCCCATCCATGCCAGTATTAATGCTGTTTAAATCAATGGTTCATGCTATACCTTGATATCCTATTACCAGTGTCATAAATGTTTCCTCTGTTCAATTCTCTCACAGAACGATTGCAGGAGTTTATCTAACAAACGGTAGAAACTTTCAGTCCTCATGGTGACCTTGCATACTGCTCGCTCCTGTCCCTTGCTATGTCTTGCTTTCCAGTGACTCAACTTGATAGTACAAATATGCGAGATGTTCTCACACAAAGTGCCTGCCAAAATCATGTTTATTGTTGGGAGGGGGAAGGAGCAAACGTGTGTATTAAGAGGAGGGTTTTTTTCCCCACAGGTCCCCATGCCTATCAATTTCTTGCTCTTACTGCTTAGATGCTTACCTTGCTTCTGAGTAATCCTATGGACATATATATGGAAATGATTCGATTTCTGAATAAAACCATTTAACCAAGAGCTTGGACTTCTTGCTGCAGTGGTATCAGGGACCTGCCTGCCATATCTGGTCATCCACAGCCTGACAACTTTGCTATTGTTGTGCTATTGCAATTAATTGCAAGTGGCCCACATAGGAAAATCCAGTTGCAAATAATTGCTATAGCACCATATCCAACAATGCGGGTATGCAGCCCTAGTGAGCAATATGTTTGGCCAGGACTCAACTCCCCCTAACTCAACTATGGATAGTTAAGTGGCCTTAACAAGTTATTCTCTCAGCCTCAGCTCATCTCTTTAAAATTAGAACATTGAGCCCGTGCCTACAGTTGCTATAAGAAGAGATCTGAAACAGGAAATGGATTGTAAGACCATCCGTAAGAAAAACTGACATGATATCATGTATGTCTGAACACAATCAGAAAATTACTAGAACTTGTCAACCTTGGAATGTATGCTGTTTTCTGCACCTACAGGGCATTTCCTCTTTTCCAGGAGTATTTCTGAAGTAAATAAATAAGGAATCTGCCTTGCAATAAGCAATAACGCCCCTCAATAGGTGGCTGAATGGTAGTATGAGCATAGAAAACAGGTCTAAAGCCCAAAGAACCTACAGTAAGGAGAGAACAGATGGGAGAAAAGCATAGGACAGCCAAATATGACAAGGAGCAGGAATACACACACAATCTCATGATTTCAGGTTAAATCTTTCACTCTACAGGATGTGAGAGCTACAGCTGCCCCTGCCTTTCCCCCCAGACAGTCGGGCTCTCTGCTTCCTCCTTCACCCCCGTGGCAAACAGTTTTTCAGGTGTGTTGTACAGCAGGTGCTCAAGGAGACAGAGAACAAGATGGGTGTGAGTGGGCAGAGCAGATACCTTGTCCAGGGGAACTCAAAGCCTGTCTCCTGAAGTAAAAGGTGCCAAGCCTAGGTGGCTAGGTTAAGCAAGACCTTCACAAAAAAGGGTACTCTGAGGAGGGAATATAAATATTCATACCAGATTACCTCAAAAGCACTAACAACACATCACAGAACCTAGTAACTAGAATTTAGCAAGCAAGTCCCCAGACACCGTGATAATATATTTTTATGTAATTATTAATTGTTGTTCTTCTGTGCAATCCCACATTGGGACCGTACAGGCCAGCCACGGAGAGAGATTCTTTAACTCTGACCAAGCAACACTCGTTCACAGTGTTTTCCTGCTATGTTGTAAGTCAGAGCGCCCCTCCTTCACCTCAGTTCTTCTCCTGCCACCTTAGAGAGAGGTTCTTTCTTCACCCTTTCTTTCGCTTTCACTAGTTCTCATCTCTTTTCCCATCCTTCTTTCCCCCATTACTCCTAGACTATCCAGACATTATGTCCCAGAAAGGCATTTTCTTTCTTTCTTTATTATTATTACAGCACTTAGCCAGTACGTGCATTTTCAAGAAATGTTCTCCCATTTAACGTTGCCATGTGGGAGATGATGCTCTCAGGATCTGGTAAGCCAACAGCAAGATCAGCTATTGAGCATGAGGGAATGTGAGGGAAATGAATGCGAGGGAAATGGTGCTCAACATGGCATTGGAACAAGCAAACCCAACCCTCAGGTTCAGTGCCCCAAAACCCTCTTCTGATTAACCGAGCCACAAATGATGCAACCTGGGACATTCCTGGCCATTATAGTTGGCTTCCTTAGGCCGAAGGGCTGCATCGTTTACCCCATACCTTGATGACTGGCTCTTAGTTGCCCAGTCGAAAGGGCTCCTCTCGGAACACATTAATCTGAAAAGAGACTGTATCCAATCTGGGTCTTCTAATTAATTGGAAAATCATCTCTTACTCCTGCTCAGGTCATCCATTTTATGGGAGCCACATCGGATGCTATCGAGGGACGGGCTTTTCTGCCCTTAGACAGAGCATCACCACTACAGTCCCTGATTAGACTCTTCCAGTCCAATCATTTTCAACCAGCCAGATCCATCCAAAGATTGCTCGGTCTCATGGCTGCTACAACCAGCGTGGTTCCTTTCGTCCATCTCTTCGTGAGACCTTTACAGAATTGGTTTCTCAGGCCTTTTTCCGCCCTTCAGAGACTCTCCAGAGACCCATCTCTGCATCCCAAGGTCTATCCGCTCCCTCCACTGGTGGACCCTGAATGACAATCTGTGGGGGTACCCTTTGGCACCCAACCCCCAGACATTACTGTTACCCCCAACGCCTGCCTATTGGGCTGGGGGGCTCATTGTGGATAATTCCCTACCCAGGGTACTCGGTCCCCTTCTGAGAACGGATTGCATTTAAATGTCCTTGAATTAAGAGCGATCCGTTACTCTCTTGCTTCTTTTGTAGGCCTCTTATACAACAGGAGGGTTCAGGCACACACCGACAACACCACGGCGCTTTACTACCTGAACACACAGGGAGGAACGCCATTGCAGACCCTGTGTACTCAGTCAACAAGGATAGGGCAGTGGGCTATAGAAAACAAGATCCACCCTCAAGCACTGCACATTGCTGGCATAACAAACACCAGGACAGATTCACTAAGCCGACTATGCCAACCACACCACATGTGGTTGATCAACGACAAATACATACGTCCCATTTTCCAGCGATGAGGATTCCCAGATGTCCATCGTTTTGCCAACTCCGCCAACATGAAGGCCTTTTGCTCACAAGTGGGATGGGACCCCAGTTCCATGGGTGATACATTTCAAGTTCCGTTTACTATGCTTTCCCTCCTATTCCCTTACTTTCAAGGGTCCTATGCAGAATCAGGTTTTTCCTAACACAATGTATCCTCATTGCCCCATTCTGGCCCTCGCGGGACATGCCCAGGAGCAGTTCCTTCAGTTACCACTAGCATCGGATCTCTTACAGAGAAGTCAGGTCTTCCACCAAGGCATAGCTGCACTCAGGCTCACAGCATGACATCTGTTTCCCCACACTCTTCCTTCTCCAGGGAAATGACTCAGGTCCTCTTAAATGCCCATAAACCCTCAACTAGGCCTTCCTAAAAACTCAAACGGGATGGATTTGTTAAATGGCTCACTGGAGTGGGTCGCTCCCTCTTCTCCTTCCCCTTCCTATTGTGCTTTATTATCTTCTCTTTCTTCTATGAAGAGAGCTTTCAACAGTTACAGGTAAGTACAACACTGTTCGTCATGCCCTGTGTTTATCCCATCCCACCTTGGCTGCCATTTAGTATTGGGGGCACGCTTGGTCCCTCCCACCCTCGAACAGGATTGTAACCTCTCAATATTTCCCAGGAACTCCAACGTGATAAGAAGTTTACAGGCCGACTCCACCGCAGTCTCACAACTTGGTTGCCAACCTCCAGGTGGGGCCTGCTGTTCTCTTGGACTTATGACTATATACCACAGACCTCCGTTGCCCTGAAGGAAATGGCAGGTTCAAAGGGTAAACTCCGGGGTATACCGCAGGTTCTAGGTGACACCCCTTCTCACACCCTCCCCCCTCACAGGCACTGCCCTCAAATCTCCAGGAATTCTCATGGCTGAAGTTGGCAACCTTAATAAAACACATGGATAAACTAATCCATTATCTGGATTAGTTTATCCATATCTCTGACTCTTTATATTGAAAAGGAAATTTCCTTGAAAGACCTAGGAAACCAGCAATAAGTAGTTTATTTGAATGCAAGTCCTGGGCGTAGGTGCAGTAAATTAAAACCCTTGTTTCTTCAGTGCAATCTAAAGCCATTTCATGGACTACTCGGCAAGCTGAAAATCCATACACAGAGAAAGCTGTTATAATTCTATTTTCATCTTGCTATTGAATTGAAAAGGTATTTCATTTCTTTACCTGAATGTTATTTACAGTCTTTTGTAGTCCTGCACTGGAACAATACTTAAGTGCCGGAGAAAGCATTTGTTCCCTTGAGAGATTTTTGTACTGTCTGGAGTCAGGCCAACAAGCCATTTAATCCATTTTCCTCCCATGGGAGGAACGGGCTTTCTATTTTCCCAGTTATCAGGCCAAATGGCAAAATTCACTTCAGGCTAATACAGTGAGGTGGCTTAAGATGCCAACCAGTTGCAAGTGAAATGCAAACTTTTTCAATAGGGCCTTCTTTAGAACTTAGCCATAAAAATCAAAAGGAGTGTCTTGTGTGTTGAGGAAATAATTCACCTTACTGTTTACCCCTCCTCCTATGCAGGTGATACTTTTCTCCTGCTCTTGCTTCAGAATTTTTAAAAGTAATTTGATGGTTGAGTTCACGGCCAGTGGATGTACTAATGGCTGCCGGCAAAGACCGCTTTAAAAGGGGAACTAGACTGCTTCACGGGGGAGAGGCCCCTTGAGGGGGGGGGGTGGCTCTCGGAAACCTCCATCTCCTCAGGCAGTCATCCCAGCGGGGGCTTGGCCATTGCGGCCACCCGAAGGCAGAGCCTCTCCCGAGATCCTCGGGCTGGTAACACTGGAATCACTAAACACTAATAACGTATTGTCATTAAATCTATTACAGCATATTAATTGGAGCCAAATGCACATTTAAACAAAAGTATCTTTGCATATATGTTGCGTATTTTACAGTATACACAGGGATCATCACTATCTAATTATGTAGGCTGCCTTACCTAAAACCTTTTCTACTACACATCTGTTATACTTCACATTTTCAGTAAAAACTCATCTTTAAAAAACAGGAAAAACAGAACAGAACATACATCTCCCCCAAATCTGTCCACATTTTCACATCTCTAATTACCACCTTCATGTTCCCATTGGCATTTACATAATGAAATTATTTCAGTGCCAAATGCTTTTATTTCCTTTTCTTAAAGGTGAGACTAGTACTGTTAACCAAGAAGTACCTATATGGATTATAATATGTCTTTGGTAGCTGAGAATGGGAGTCCCCCTGTCAAAACAAAATGATCCTGCCCTGCCTTCCTACAGGTACTGGGACCATGGAGGATTACAAAATGCCAGTTAAAGTTCAGTGCAAAATCTCTCTCAACGGAGCTGGAGCCAGGCAGGGGGGAGGCTGCTTAGCCATCCCCCCCTCCCTCCAGTGGCCCCCCGAATGGCAGAGAAGGATACACAGGCTCTGTGGGGGGATGCTTGATGGCTCCAGTTAGTGACAGTGGACCGCTTGCAACCAATGAGGCCTGCCCGTGGAGTAGGCTTTGCTAACAAGGACTTCAACAGCACATTTTATTTGTGGCTAGGGCTAGTGGGGCAAGAGTGAGGGTCTGCAATGGGAAGGGGCTCTTTAGCACTGTGATGAAGCTTTTCCTGGGGTGGAGCTGAGGCAATGGGAGAAGCCCCACCTGCTTTATTTGTAGGTCTCTGGAGTGCTATTAAAAGATAAAGAATCGGTAGGAAAACAATGTGGCTACACTAATTGTCTTCTAGGGTGCGTGAATCACATGTTGGCATTTAAACAGACATCATAGCAGGGCACTACCAGTGGCTTTTTAAAAATTCAGCTAACAATTTCATGTCTTCAGACAATTGAAGTATAACCCTGACATAAATTCATGTGACATCTGGTAAATTCACAGGGAGAAAAAAGATAACGCATAAAACAAACATGAAAAGAACAGAACCACACAGCAGGCAAATATTGCCTTTTCCATGCCCCACCCAGAACAGGCCAACTAAAAATGCAAGCACCAAGAGGCTACAAGGACTTCCCTTCCCTTTAAAGAGATGGTAACGTCATTCAGACACTGAACAGCTGATTTATCATCCAAAACTTGGAAATATGGGATGCTTTATTCATCTGCCCTTCCCAGATACACGGAATGAGTGCTTCCAGTGGGACTACTCAATATTAAAGGCAGTCACGCAACAGGATTACACCCGTCTTTGAGTTAAATAGAGAGTCAATAGTTGATATTAGGGGTCAAAACTGGTACCCCTTGTACTTTCTCAGAGGTACAAACTTGCCACCACACTGCCAATGGCAGAGCTAAAGATAACAGCATGGGCAGCAACTGGAAGCAAGGCTTTTCAAAGTGGTAAAACTGGCTGCTGACCAGCGCTCCAGAGACGGAATCAGGATTAAATTCAGAGCTCTAATGGTATCCTCAGAAACACGTGGCGGGAGGGGAGGATAAGTTTTTCCCAGAACGGAAACAACAGGATGGAAATTTCCCCCTGCCTGTTATGTACAATCTGGTACATTTAAAGAGCCAAACCACATCAAAATTCAGACCACGAGGTCAAGAAAAAGCCAGTATAAGGGTGATGTATTGTCGAAGGCTTTCACGGCCGGAGAACGATGGTTGTTGTGGGTTTTCCGGGCTGTATTGCCCACAACAACCACAGTATAAGGATGGTTAGCAGAACTGAAAATATACGACTTAATATTACATACGGTTTCTGCAGCCCAAACACTGGTTGTTGTGAGTCCTTTATTAGGAAGTGGCAGACACAAGGCCTCACAATATGTCATAAATCAAAATAATAAATAAATAAACATACACAGAAGCATCCTGCAAGATTGTGTTAGTGCACTGGCATAAATGTGTGCATGGTTTGCTCTTAGATTACTGGCAAATGTTCACTTCCCTTATTTCCCTTTCTATAAAGCATTTCTAAGATACCCTTTAGTTAGCAAAAAAGCACTGCCTGCTATTTCCTTCAGTTAGGGTTGCCAGCCTCCAGGTGGTGGTGGAAGGTCTCCTGCAATATTTACAACTGATCTCCAGGCCACAGAGGACAGTTCCTCAGGAGAAAACAAGCTGCTTTGGAGGGTGGACTTGACTTGATGGCATTACACCCTGCAGAGATCCCTCCCCTCTCTAAACCCCACCCTCTCTAAGCTCCGCCTCCAAAATCTCCAGGAATTTCCCAACTTGAAGCTGGCAACCCTACTTCACAGACTGGGTATGCTAACTTCCCAACTGCCCATTCAGTATACTTGGACTTAACAATCTCATTTTCTTTTTCAAGAGGTCTGTTTGGTTCCAAACGGAGACACATTTGGCTCTAGAACTATAAGTTACAGACACAGATACACCATTTTATCAGAGGCACCTTGATCAATGGTTTAGTGAGACCATTCAAGTAGAACTAGGTTGGTGAGTTGGTTGATATACCTTTAAGGCAGTGGGGCAAGAAAGAACGCTGGAATCAAGTTTTGTGAAAGGAAAGAAGGTCCTACTGAGGTGAAACAGAAAGGCAGGATAGGGGAATAAAGGTTTAATAGGGCTAGAGCAGAATTCACTCTTGCATCTTGGTTCTTGGACTCCGTATTAAACCTGGCATCGACCTTGGTAAGTGTGGTTTATCAGTTTCTTCTTCCATCTCTGCTGAAACATCCGGGGAACCAGAATTGCCTTGTGTCGGGGGCTTCTGCACATTCCAGACCAGAACAGCTTCAAATGGTAGTAGTAGGAAATCTTGAAGTTTCAAAAGCCAAGACAAGCTGCGTGCCTGGGAACAGGGCTCCAGAGTGGCGTGGAAAGGGAAACGGGGCATTAACGGGGAGAAAGTTGGTGTTAGGGAAAAAAAGCAGGAGAGGGGGAAAAGCTTGTTAGGGTTATTCAACCGGTCAAAAAAAGAGAGCGTCACATCTGTATTGCAAACCACAGGTGCCTCGTGCCAGCATTATGCCTCTCGTTAAGAAAAGGGGTTTCTGTTGTCTGGGGCAAGTATAACCAAGCATAGAAGCACTTTTATTTACTTATTTTTACAGTGGTTACCCAGGGTGTTGAGCCTGCTCTGTGCCTGGTTAAATAACTATGTATAGACAGAGATTCCCAGGCCATTGCAAAATCCCAAACACAAAAGCCATGAAATAGCTTTTACTAAGGACATCCAAACACACACACACACACACCCCGACACAAAATGGTTTTGTGTAAGCTTTCAAGTTCTTTGGACCTCTTCATTAATCTAGATATTAAAGTGGGGGTGGGGCGGGGGGGAGAAGCATTTCAGGCCATGATCTTGAGGCCTTTGTCTGCATCCTGTGCTAGTGGAGCAGATATCAGGTGGCACTTTTAGCCTTCTGAAAGTGCCGGTGCGAGAATCAGTGTTGTGTAGTGGTTAGAGTGTCATATTAGGATCCGGAAGACCCAAGTCTGAATCCTCCCTCTTCCATGGAAGCTTTCTGGGTGGCCTTGGGTCAAGCACTCTCTCTCTCTATTGTGAGGATAAACGGAGGAGAGGAGCCAAGCTGGGTCCCCACTGGGCAGAGTAGGAAGTTACAACAGAGGAAACAAAAATGTAAATAAATAAAGGAGAGATGGTAACACCTCCAACTGTAAAAATAAAAAAGTGTTTATCCAATGTGCTACACAATACATTTCTGCATGGGCACGCAAACAGTATGTGGACGGGGAGTTAATTTGCCAGTTTTGCTGCTCCTTGTGGAGAATCTGTGCAAAATTCTCCAAGAGCTCCAAAATATCAGTGGAATAACCCCTTGTGCGCATTTTCATGCGAGGAAACTGCGTTGGGGGCACGGCAGGAGCCTTTCCTCCCCCTGCAGTGCCGTCCAGAGCTCATTTAAGCACTCCTTAATGCTATCTGCAGACGCGTGTCTGCAGACAGCATGTGCCGGCAGTGCCTGCCCGTGCCGAAACGTATCATGTAGCAAGACCCTGACACCAGACGGAACACAAAGGTGGTTTTACAAGGCCGAAAGCAAAGAACTAACATGCTAGTCCTTAAATTAACAATCCTGGAAATTTTAAAAATATATATAGGGATTACATATTATGTATTATACATTATATATTAGAGCCTCGTGGCGCAGAATGGTAAGCTGCAGTACTGCAGCCCGAGCTCTGCTCACGACCTGAGTCCGATCCTGGTGGAAGCCAGGTTCAAGTAGCCAGGCTCAAGGTTGACTCAGCCTTCCATCCTTCCGAGGTCGGTAAAATGAGTTCCCAGTTTCCTGAGGGGAAAGTGTAGGTGCCTGGGGAAGGCAATGGCAAGCCACCCCGTAACAAAAGTCTGCCAAGAAAACGTCGTGGTGCGACGTCCCTCCACGGGTCAGTAATGGCTCGGTGCTCGCACGGGGGACTACCTTTACCTTTACCTGTGTAGGGATTGTTGAATTATTACTCACCTTTACACCCCCTGCTGTCATGTTTCTCTCTCTTTTCCCAACCACAGCTTTTAAGAAAGGGATGAATAAACACTTTTTCTGCTATGGAGATGCCTCAATGGGAACTGCTACACTTATTGAATTCCTGCGGGTCGCACAGCTGTTAAAGGTGGTGAGCCACTCTCACAGCTAAAAGCAGCTACCAAATTGTCCCCGCAGGTGACTGAAAAGAAGGTATTTTCATGACCATACAGAAGATTTGAAGTGTTTTAGCAAATCTAGGCTGTATTTTGGGTAAACGGATGATATTTGATTATTAATTCTTTCACGTCTTTTTAAACAAATTCGATGACTCTAAACCCGTACAGTCCCAAATCTGTTTAGACATCCTTTTGTTGGATTAAAAGTTTGCTCCCTTTTAGAGTAAACTACATAGGAAAGTACACAAAGCTGCTTGGAAAGGGCAGTAGTCTATATTCCACTGAAATTCCATTGAAGAAAAGTATCCAAGAAAAATGTATTGTTCAAATATCAAAAATCATCAATAGCTATTTAACAACCAGCAGGCTGGCCATACTGTACCAGGTGAGATGGCTCCCTTAAGTGGGACATTTTGGGCCACTATTAAGGGGCTTTGAGCAGCCTATTATTTAAAGGGCCCTGCCACTTGCAAGTGGCAGGTCCCTTTAAATTATCAGCGGGCAGGTGGCAAGGGGGGGACTCCCCCTGCCACCTGCTAGCTGATAGTTTAAAGGAACCTGCCGCTTGCAAGCGGCAGGAAAAATTTATATGGCCATTTCCCTGAGGCAATGGCCATTTAAACTGCCCCTTTAATACGAACCAAACGAACCAGTAGACCAGTTCGTGGAAACTATCTTCCACAAACCACTGGTTCACGAACCATGAACCGGGCTGGTTCGTGGGTTTTTTTGGTTCGTATTTGGGTTCGTGCCCATCTCTACTCTAGATACTAAATCATGGAGCAGGGGTGGGTGGGTAAAAGACTGTCCTCTGAGCTTTCCTCCTTGGGCACTAAAATGTCTTCAGCCAGACCTATTGATATGCTAATGCCTCTTGCCTGGAGCAAGCTTGTCATTCACAGATGACAAAACATGAAGTGGAATGACACCCGAAGCCAAACTACATAGGTCATTCACAGCGCAAGCCTAAGAAGAGTTGCTCCAGTCTAAGCCTGTTGAAATCTTTTCTTAGGATTGCACTGTTAGAGAGGTAATTTTTTCCGTCACATTTTCTTCTTTTAAACATCACTTGCAGAGCACGTAATCTGAATAAGAGGAATATTATGGAGTGTCAGAAACAAGGGCTCTAAAAAAACCCTTTCTTCTTTGATTTTTATTTATATTTTGGACAATGTCTGGGCTACCCAAGGACCTGTCCTTATAATTAAAGGTGCTTTAAATCCTGTGTGTGTGAAATGGAGGGGGGGGGTCCCTATTAAATCATACTCACGCCTTTTAAAAAGTTCCTATTTAAGAAGAATCAGTCCCTCAATTGCTGTGAGTTATGGTGACTAGAGGGAACTTCCACATTCAGAGGCAGCAAACCTCCGAAAACCAGTGCCAGGAGGCAACCTCAAGGAGCAGCCTTGGTCTCTGCTGTGCCCTGCTAATTGGCCCTCCAGGTCAGTCGGTTGGCCACTGTGTGAAACGGCTGCTGGCCACTAATCAGACTTATTTTATTTAGAAAACGTGTGTGCTGTCTCTCTAGAACCTGCTTGAGGAGGCAGTGCTCCTACATTCCTCATTGTTGTTAGCGTGTGTTTATGCACACTAGAGTCTTGTTTTTTCAGTTGCTTCAGTCTCGGTTAGGTCGAGGGAGAGAAGAGGCAAATACATCTTTATAAGTGTGCACTGGAAGGAGTGCATGTAAATGCACTCACAAGGAAACAAAAAGCCCATCCTCTGCCACCTTTCTAACACTACCCAGACAATAACATTTGCTTGAATTACAATTGTTCTATAATAAGTACAGCAGATCCATTGTGAGTTCAGAATTCTATTAAACATTGTTTAGTTTAAAAAGAGAGGGAGGAAGAAAGAAAAATGAAACACACACTGCTTCCAAAAGCCAGTTCAAGGCAAGCTATTGCAAAGAGACATGCATGTTATATGTACTTGGAGAGACTGAGAACCACCATTAGCCCCCAGAGAGAGCTTCCATCTGGCCTTCCCGGAAGTGATAGAATTTATAAATTGGACAGTGTTAAGGAACTTGTGGACTTGCCCAAAGACCGCATGGTTTTACTTCTAGAACAAGATTTAGAGATTGCTGCTGTACAAGATGTTTTAGTTGCTTTTCATATGAAAGCTGTATATAGGTACAGCAGGAAACTTCCCAAAATTGCACCCCTCCCATTCCTTACCACCAATTCACAGGCTGGGGGGGGGGGGAGGGGAAATGAAAGGCTTCACTAAACCATAGAATTTGAGAGGAATCCTAGAGTCTCTCTCTGACATGATGACGTCCCTTCTGATTTTGTGCCAGAAGTGATGTTGTGTGTCAGTGGGACACTGGCGAGCCTATCCCCACCCCCAAATTTTTCCTGGTGGAGGGCTAGTCACAGCTGGCAAGCCTACCACAGGGAGATTTGTCTCCCCTATCATTTAGTCTCCCTTCAGCTGCTTAGGAGTGTTAGGCCTGGTCTGGCAGCTAGTGGGAGACCAGGGGAACAGGGACATGGAGGGGCAGCATCAGCAATGGCATGATGTCACTTACAGGAACAACCCAGAGTGATATCTCATTCCTCTAGGGATCGCCAGAAACTCTATGGTAAAGACTGGCATTATTTCTGGCTTTTCTCTTGAAGTGACACCATGCTGTTGGTGATTTAAAAAAATTCTCCCACCAGCCACAGCAGAGGTAGTAGGCAGTGGGAGCTGGGGGCAGGATGCTGGCAGCACCGCATGTTCCTCAGACTGAAAAGTCGCGTGTAACACGTGGAGGGTAATGAGGTCCCTTGGAGATCCATCAGTTTTACAAGTATATAAGGAGACCTTTTCAGGTGTCACATTTGGGGATATCCAGCTGTGTGTACTGGGAGCATGCACTAGCTACTCACCCAAGAGACATGGTTGCTCTTTTGTCTGAAACAGACTAAACAAAAGACAGGGGGAACGGCCCAAAACTCCAAGGAAAAACAGACTAAGACTCCCATTTAAGATAAAATGGCAGATCATATCGGGAAGATTGTGTGTAGCAGAGGCTCCTGGTGCATGTGATTGGATACCCTCAAATGTAACATTTGAAAGACTAAAGTGTGCTCATTTCTGTCGATTCTTGAAGGACACATATGATCATTTTAGTGTTTTAGAACAACAAAGAAAAATAGTGCAAAACATTTAATTTAAAGGAGTTGTTTAAAAGACTGCTTGTATTCAGTATGGTTCACCGCTTACAATTTTTTTCATAGAATTCTGATTCTCTTGCTACATTTAGGAAAGATGTGCATGTTTTATACCAAGCAGTTGTTCTTGCCTCCTTGAACAAATATTTGCTTTTACTTAAAGCCACCCAGAACATATTACATAACTGAAACTCTCTCACATTACCTTCTAAGATGCACAATATTGGGTTTTCAGGACCCACCCAGATGGTCAGTTAGGCCACAATAGCACGGAAGGCCACCCTTGTCGAAAGATGGTGTTCACTTTCCCCCTCGTTGGCTATGAATAAGGCTTTATTTACACATGTAAGAGAATGAGGTTGGGATGACCAGGCAGAGGCTTACAGTGGTAGAAAGGCTGACAGGGCTGCAGGCTGCAGGTGCACCATCGTATCGCTGGAGGATCTCGTCTTGGGATGCTGCCTTGGGGTAAAAATTTCCTGCACAGAAAACCAGCGAACAAGTAGAACTTTCTCTGCTGCTGTGCTAGTTTTCTCTTTGAAAGGAGCTTTTTTTAAGTAAAGGCGAATTCAGTACTGGAAACCTCTCCTTCATTTTGAAGTGGTACATTCCCTCTGACTGCCTCATTCTCCTGTACCAAGCATAAAGTGCCAATTAGCTGGAAATGGAAAAACAGGCAAGTAAATGAATAAAATCACTATGGGATCTGCTGATGAACAGGTAAGTCTGGTAGGGCCCCAGCATCCAAATCTTCCTTTTAAAGCTCTTTAAGTCGTCATGCCCCCCCACGCCCGCATCTTGTATTGGCAAACTATACCAATTAAACATGCTTTTTGAGAAGAAGTGCCAGTTAACAACATTTTTCTCTGAATGCTCCTGATTTTGAGTCTTATGGAGGAATGTCTTTCCATCCACTTCCTGTATTTCCCCCCCTAAACTGAAAAGTTCCCAAATCTTTAGCCTTTCCTCTCAGGGAAGAGGTTTCCTCTTTTTCTACAGCTTTCCCAGCTCGACGTCACCCTTCCTGAGACTGAGTGACCAGAATTCCAAGCATGGCTGCACTACGGATATATACAAGACCTCTGCAATCCTGGCCACCTTGTTTCCTGAAAACTCTAGCATGAAATCTGTCTTTCTCACTACAGCCACACACGAAGGTGATGCCTTCATTCAGCTAGCCATGGGGGCCACAAAGTGTTTTTCCCGGATATTCACAGCCCCCCATGAATGATCCCATCAGTGCTCACGTGCTGGGGATTTTTCACTCTGATGTACATCACTTTATTTTACACTGAATCTTTTTTGCCATTACGTTACCCATTTATCCATTTTGTAGGGCCTTTCGGAGATCTTCACAGTCTATTTGAATTTCTACCATTTTTTCTACCAGTTAAAGCTCCATTGTCAGACACTTGATCAAGTGTCCACAAGACACTAATCCATAAGAGGACCTGTCGTCTTATCCTATGACTGCTTTGTTTAATCGTGCACTTTACTGAAGGACCTTTTCAAATGCTATTTGGAAGTCCAAATATATAATGTTTATCAGATGATCTACATGATCAGAGAAGCCTAGAATAGATGACCACAACAGTGGCCAGGAGAGGTCTGGTGGGTGGTCCGTCTCACCCAGCTCCCTGTTTCACGCAGTGGCCAACCAGTTATTTTGGAGGGCCGACACACTGGGCACGGAAACCAAGCATTCCACTGTTCTTGCCTACCAACACTCCCTTTACATGGAGGTTAATTATTTATTTAACACATTTTTTAAACTTGGACTTTTTAATTGTATTAATAGAGATAAAAGCCCAATAGAAAAGGCAAAGAAATAAAAGGAAGAGTGAAAGAAGCATACAAAAAAGGGGGGGGGAGACAGAAATTAGAATTATAAGAAAACAATATGTTTCATTTCTATTTTTCTCTACAAAACTTATTTTAGCAAACATCGTACTTTAAATTTTAATCTCTCCAAAATTTCCTTTTCCACTACTGCCCCCCTTCTATTTATTTTTCCCCAGATTTATCTTCTTAAAAATCAAAACCACAAATCATCGGATCATTTTTCCTCATTTCACGCAGCAAGTCAGGAAGAGAGTCCCAGCTGGCCAAAAAGTAGATCACCAGTGCAATCCTAAGCAGAGTTACTCCAGTGTAAGGCCATTGATTTCAATGAGCTTAGACTTGAGTAACTCTGCTTAGGATTGCGCTGCACATCTCAGAACAGGTATGAATAAATTAAACATACGCCCAAATACTGTTATCTGTGGAGCCCAATTCTTCCTCTCTTCCATTGTAAGAACTGACTACCCCCACTCTCTGCTGCCCATTATTTAACCAGTTTCTAAGGCTCCTCCTGTTATAGCAGAATTTATTTGAGACCCTTGGGAGACTCTGCCTTTATTCCAAATCAAATCCGAGTTTCCTGTTATCCATCTCCTCTGATCTAGGTCCCCAAATAAAGACGGCAGAATTAGTAACAAAAGGAGGCTGTGAAACAGAAAACCCTGTGTGATCAAGAGGAGGACTTTTCATCAGACTTCATTGCTGTCATTTATTACTTCCTAAAACAAACAAGTATTCATCCCATTTTACAGATAAGAAAGCTGAAGCTTTGAAGAGACACTAACTGTACTTCTGAGATTGGAGTAAAGTTGCCAACTTTCTTTCTGACAGGGCTCTTGGACAATTCCTAAAAATTCCTCCAAAAAGCCTGGGACCTTTCCATAAAAGATAGTGCCCCCAAAGTGGTGCCAATCTGGAAGCAGCTCTACAACTGTCAGGCCTCGGAGCATATGGAACAAGTCTTCCTAGCGCAGTGTTGGGGTTAGCGTGTCTGAACTAGGATCTAGAAGACCCGCATTCGAATCTCCATTCTGTCATGGAAGTTTGCTGACCTTGGGCCAGTCAGATATAAGTTCAGCCCAACCTACTTTACAGGGTTGTTGTAAGGATAAAATGGAGAGTGATCTATGCCACTTGGGGCCCCCACTGGGGAGAAAGTGGGGTTCAAATAGAGGGAGGGAGGGAGCGAATCAGTCAATTAAGGACGACTTCAGAGGGCGGAGTGGTTCGTGTGGGAATAGGCGTATGTTGATACACAAAGAATTCTTTTCCTTCTTTTTATGAACCTCCCCACCCAAACCGCTAAGCAAGTTCTATTTAGGACTAAATTCCTTAATCGGTGCAATATTTCTGAACCTATCTGACAGCTATATGCACAATTAACAACATTTTGGTACAAATCCATCTATACTATGATTGTGCCATGACCACTTGCCTCTCGTGTCTTAAAGGGAAATCCCATTATCAGTACAGCCCTGCCAATGACGCCTGTTCTCAGGGGTTAAGGGGCTTCATTCCTACTTCTCAGTGCAATCCTAAGCAGACTTACACCATTTAAAGTCCCTTGGAAGTCCCTTGTGACTCAGCTGAGTGATGCCCTGTCGGCCTGCTACATTTTGTTTCCATCCATGAAGGTGATCCTTAAACATCTTTCCATACCCAAAATGAGACAAAATATTTATTAGAAACCCCTATTTACACCAAACTTGTATATGTCTACTTTCTCCAAGTCTCCAAATGGAATAATTTATTTTTAAAAGTATAGATTAAAGCTGTCAAACATTATCAACACTACAGTAACAGAGCATGGCAAAATACCAACTGTTATGTTCTTAAATAATTCTGATATTAGATTTATAGTTCTCTGTGTTGGCAGAGGGGGAGGAACAAATGCAGCAGCCCATAGCACAAAATGTAAAAAAAAATCAAATTAAAGAATTAAATTGAAATTATCTCACCCTTTACAGATTAAACCCCAAGACCACCCAATCAAGATATGAGCACATCCTGAAATCCTCGAGTTATCAGGCTGGTGAGAGAAAAGGGGAACAGCCTTCCCCAGTCACCTGCCCTTGTCAACTGGATCCCCTTTTGCCTATAAAGAGTTCACTTTGGCAACTTAAGCCGAGTCACAACAACTTTAAACAGCATGCAGGCAAGATGGATATAGTTTTGCCAAACTTGATCCCGAAGCGCCCAGGTCTACCAGCAGCTCCTACGGCCGTATCCTGGCCACCCGCCCCCCCGCCCCCATCACACAGGGGCGGACTCACGGTTGTCCTTCCCCGCTTGCGAATGAGGCGGGTGCGCGGATGTGATGCACATTTGCTAACGTTTACAGGTTCTTGTTTTTCTGTATAAAAAGCATGCCCGGGGTGAACTCGACCCACAGGTTTACAGGGACAAACCGCCCCGTCCTCTCCAAGGCGGTTCCGCTTCAAGCGATGGATTCTGGACAGGAGAGCCGCCTCCGCCCTCCCGAGCGACTGCCTTTGGCGGAGGGCCGGCAACTGGGGGAGCCGCTCCGGACGCCGGAGAGCTGGGCGGGGTGGGGGCGGGTGGGGGGCCTGCCTCGCCTCGCCTCGCCCCGTCCGAGCAACCCGCAGGCCCGCCGCTCCGGCTCCCAGTCCCGGGGCCTCCCTCCCTCCCGCCGGGAAGGCGTTCTTTCCCCGACGCCCCGCAGGCCTTTCCCCGCTCCCTCCGCACCGGGCAGCCCTCCGCCGGGTCCCTCCGCTCCGCGCCGCCCGGCATCAATCGAGAGGGGTCCTTTCGGCGCGCCTCACGCGCGCGCCTGCCCGGCAACCCTCCGCGCTCCCTCCGCGCTCAGCCCCCCTGCGGAGAGCTGCTCCGGGCGCCTTTCTGCGCGTCTCGCCGCCGCCGGCTCTGCTCCCGGCCAGGGGCGGGCGGGGGGCGGCGGCTCCCAGGCAGTTGGCGAGGGCCGCTGGCTGCTGGCCGGGAATCGACCCGCTCGCGGCTGACGGGTTTACTTCCAAGGAGACCTGCGCGCGCGCGCGCGCCCCGAGCCGCGGAGGGAAAGTTGCCCGCGGTAACTTAAGACGCGCCGGAGAACTTCGCCTACCTGCGGGCTCTGCGCCGCTGAGGAGCCCTCCTGGCCGGAGCCGGAGCTGGAGCCGAGCCGGCTGCTGCATTGGACTGCGGAGGACTCGGCCAGCGGGGCCGCCTCGGGCCGGAGCGAGTTCGCCTGACCTCCGAGCGGGAGCCGCGGCCGTCGGTGTCATTGGGCACCCGGGCGTCATGTGACCGCAGAGGACGCGAACCCCCTTTAAAGTTTGCATTTCCTGCACGCCGGACGGAAAACTTGTCGGGCCGCTTTACTCTTGAGGCGGGCGGGCGGGCGGGGCGGGGAGGAGCGCGACAGCCGGGGGCGGGGGGGGGGCTCGCCTACAGCCCGGGCTGCGTTTGAACAGCCCCCTCTGCAAGGAGCGTCTTGTGGTTTGGGTTGGTGTCTTCTCAGGACCGACGCTTGGGGGGGTTTAAGGCACAGACTCGGCAGGCAGCCTTGCCTGGTGGGGTCAACCCTGAAAGCAAGACCGCGGCGCTTCGAGGCTCTTCTCTGTGGCAAGAGAGGCCTTTCTGCCCCAAACAAGCCTCGAGCAACTGCCCTCAGGCGCGACAGCCCTGAAGGTGGCAAGCGGGGGGGGGGGCATTGAACGGCCTGGAAAAGTTCTCCGCAGCCTGCTGTCCGGGGGGGGGGGGCAACCACAGCCGGGAGTCAGCGGCACCAAGACACAGCCGCTTGGCCAGCACCACGGGGGCTGCTTTGGGCCAGTGTGGATTGGAGCCAGAACCTTCGGGGGCAGCCAGGATCTGTGGCAGCTCACCAGGTGCCTCTGCTTGCCCCACTTGCCAGTTGGCAACGCTGCAGGAGGAAGTCGAGAGCCTCATTCACGAGCAGAGCTGCAGAGCAGACCAGAGCGGAGAGGCTCCTGCAGCGCTCACACCGCGGGGGGGCTTGGCTTGCTCCGGGGCTGTTTAAACTTCCTCGGTAGCTCCCGATTGTCAACTGGTTAGGAGCGAAAAAGAGCCTGGCCTGCTTTGAACTGCAGCTTGATGCACAGAAATTGATGGGTGACGTTTTTAATCCCCCAATGAGAAACATGATCACCAACAATTGTCATAGATCAAGCTCCTGTAAAAGGCAATAGCTGGACAGGGTGCAGTTGAAAAGGTGGCAACCCTAAACTAGTCCTTGCAGCCTGAGGCTAATAATGTTTGAATTAAGTCACAGAATCACAGAGTTGGAAGGGGACATACAGACCTTCTAGTCCACCCCCCTGCCCAATGCAGGATGAGCCTTGGAGATTCCAATCAGTCATTTCCTGGCAAGTCCATCGAAGGACAGCAGCTTTGAAGAGATCCACTTGATGGGCCAGGGAGATCCCGTCAACATATCTTTCAGGGAATTAAGCTAACTGAAGTGTCTGTTGTGTGCTGTTATTAACAACAACACCCTTTGGGCAAGATTTGACTTGTGAAAAGTATGGCTTGTGTCCAAAGAAGGGTAGTGAGAGGCTCTGTCATTTACTGGACACCCTCAGAAGGCCACATTTGATTGCGGCACGGAGGACGCGTCTCCCCCCTCAACGGATTCCTTGCACCTTCTGAACAGCAAAAGCTGTCTGTGCTGCAGGATCACAAGTAGCTCCGCCTTTTTTTCATTCTTGCAGTTTTGCAGTATTTTCAGGCTTAGAGCATCTCTTGGTTTAATTTAAATATAAAACCATGATTGATTAAATTGCTTACTGGCATTTACAATTGCTACATATCTACCTTTTCTTCCATAAAATCAAATGTAAACACAAATCGTGTTAAATTCTATAGAACCTCTCCTGATTCTTCTTAACTTGTCTCCGTCCCAATCTACATAATGTAGATCCTTGATAAAATCTCCCAGGATTTTTTTTTTAAGTGTTGGGTGATCTAATCGAGGATCTCCCACATAATGTGCAACTGGGTTTTTGATGAGCGTTCCTAGGAATTAGTGGTGTCTCTGTTTATGAGGGTTTACTCAATGGGAAGAGGTAGTGGGAGGCAAAGTCAAAGGCTGATGTTATCAATCCTCTGTTTCAGTGCACAACTTCAGAAGCACTGCTGTCTGGTGCATATTAGTGTGCACATCCAGTTTCTACCTAAAGTGGGCCCTATTGGTATGGTTGGTGTACCGTGCCCAGGTCCAGATTAAGACATGCTGAGGCCCTAAACAACATCAGGTTTAAGAGTTCCCAGAGCATTACCCCTCCAAATAATTTACAGCCCAGTCCGAAAGGTTGACCCTGCACCTTTGCCCACATGCCCACGTAGCAGCAACATCGCTTGTTGGCTCCCTAACTACTTTGGCAGGAGAGATATGCCAGTGGCTGAGGTCCACAAGGTTTGGCACACCCGCTGCTGACAGTAACCACACCACTGTTCCCCTGGCAACCCCGCCAGCACCCGACAATGGCTGCACCGCCTCCCTGACATGCACAAGAGGCCAGGAATGATTCAGCCAATGGCTGCGCTGCGATCACCCCTGCCTGGAGACACTGCCTTCCCCAAGAATGGGTGAACAGGACTGGGAGATCCCCATGATCAGGCTTCTGCACCCCAACAGAGTCGCCTCGAAAGGAGCTGCCTGGCACTCACAGTTATGCTTCACAAACAGGATTGGTATCTTGCTTTGCTGTTTCTGGTGCCCTTGATCTAATGCTTCCCAGGCTCTTAAAAAAGTGTGCCAGCTTCTGGACTACACACAGGCCTGCAGCTCTGCTGGGTGCCTCCGGCGTCTTTCTGCTGGCTGGCCTGGCACTCACAATCACAATTATGCTTCACAAACAGGATTGGTAGCTTGCTTTGCTGTTTCTGGTGCCCTTGATCTAATGCTTCCCAGGCTCTTAAAAAAGTGTGCCAGCTTCTGGACTACACACAGGCCTGCAGCTCTGCTGGGTGGCTCTGGTGTCTTTCTGCTGGCTGGCACTTACAATCATGCTTCACAAACAGGTTGCAGTTGACTGTTGCTGAGAGACTGCCTTCGTGGACTTCTTCTGGACTGGACTGCACCTGGAGGACATCGGCCTGGAGACCTCTGAGTGTGGAGGATCAACTTAGCTGCTGGACATACGGAGAGGAGGACTGGTAGGGATTTTTTTAAAATCTTTTTTTGGAAAGATTGCTGCTGCTGGGCAAATCTGCTAGCATATGTTTCAGTTTGGTCTTCATGGCTTGGGCTAGGGGGACATTTTCGGGTTGGGCAAGAGGACAATGTTTGGGGGTGGGAGGGGTTCAATGATGCTTGTTGTGCTTGCTAGATTTAATGTTTCCTTTGTTATGCTTGAGTGTGGGCTTGATTCAATGCTTCCCAGGCTTAAAAATGAGTGTGCCAGTTTCTGGCCCACACAGGCCTGCTCTGCAGGGTGAGTGTGTTGTGTTTTTCCACTGGCTGGGCCGAGCCTTTCTGGGGGGGAAATGCTTGCATGCCACCTGACTTTTAACTCTCTGGCCCAGCTTCCCCACAGTGGCTTCATGACTGTCTAGGCCCAAAGCAGATCTGGGCCTTGACTTTTAGGGGTTGTGTGTGCAGCGTGTGTGACTCTGTTAACATTCCAACTTTCTTAACAGCATCGCGGAGGAGAGGAGGACCAGCTGCACGACTGCCTGAACTTCGCTGGACTGCAGGACTGGTGAGTGAGTCTCTGGGTTTACAGCAGGTGGGCTTAGGGGTGGGTTTTTGCTAGCTTGGGAGGGGGGGAGGTACATTTTCAGAACACCGCATCCACACCGCACACAGACACACCACAGAAACATTGTTCCCGCTAAATAGTGTCTTAGGTAGGTAGGCCAGTTAGTAGGCATTCAGTGGCTAATTGCCCTCAACCTAATCGATCAGGGAACCGAGATTAGTTTTTTTAAAACATTAAATAGGGATTCAGCAGGAAAAGCATTAGTGAGTGAGAGTTAGGTTATATTTGATTTCTACATACAAATTTTGAATAGCTGTTAATAGGCTTCCCATCACTGACCTCCTAACTAGGGTTCCACTGCCCATCTCTGGCACCCGTGGTGGAGCCAGGCTGGCCCGGGCATACTAGTGTTGTTACTGTATAAGGCTTTCCCTTGTTGTTATTGGGGTATAGGGCCAGCTCAATTCCGGAGGAATTCAGCTGTTTGGCAGGCTCAGGTCCCCCAACATAAATAGGGTTGTTTAAAAAGAGATTTGAGTGACCATCTCCAAGACAAGTTACAGAGCCACAAGAAGAACAGATTTAGAAGCAGGTAGATAGGCTTGAAAACAAAGTGCACCTTTGTTTTCCCTTGGTTTCTGAGTAGCTAGTGTAGCTTCCGTGAGGGGAAAGGATGGCAGAGAGGAAAGCAGAGAGGGGTCCCGGGGGAAAGGTTAGGGAGAAATCTAGAAGGGAGGAGGGGAGGGCGAGGGGGACTGCTGCGGCAGCCCCCCCCATCTGAGCGGAGGAGGCCCTCCCCTGCGCTGCTGCCGTTCACCAGCCTGGCTTCTGGTGACAAGAAGAGGGTTCGCAAGACTCTCTTTCCTGAGGCAGCTGCTGGAGGGCCACCCCCAACCCGGGTGCGTGAGGCAGGGGCTGGCAGTGGGCAGGGGCCTGCTGCTGAGGCTCCTCCTCCTCCAGTGGTTGCGAGCCAGCTGCTGGAGGAGGGGCAGCATGTGGTGTCTCCTGGGATGGACGTGGGGCATGTGACTTTTCCATCCCTCACGATCACCACAGGAACGCGGAGGATGTTGGAGGAACTGCCCGTGAGACCCCCCCGTGGGGCGGCCCACCCCAGTTTCCTCTGAGGCCAGCAGCAGGCCTCTCACAGCTGTGCAGGAGGAGAGGGTGCAGGAGGAAGAGACTGTGGTGGAAGAGCCCACATCTCTGCCCCTTCAGCCTCATCCATCCCCAACTGCCCGGCTGAGAGTGGGACATGGTGTGTCCGGCCAGAGCACCTCACAGGAGGTGCCTCAGGGTGGGCCCAAAAGTGCTTCTCCTTTGAAGCGTGGGATGCCCTTTTCCTCCGAAATCTGGAAGCACTTCCAGACAGCGGAGGATCCCCGAGCAGCCCAGTGCCAGCATTGTGGGCAGCGTGTCAGCCGTGGCAGAGATGCGCAGCATCTCTCCACGTCTGGGATGAGGAACCACATGAGGAGGCACCACCAGGCGGTGCTTCTTTGGGGGGAAAGTTCAAGTGGCGCCGCACGGCCGCCAGCTAGCCAGAAGGAGGCAGGCTCCTCTGGTGCTCTCACCCCAAGGGCTCCTGTAGGGAAGGGACGCCAAGCCTCTCTGCCGGAGATGCTTGGTAAGCAGGGCCCTAGTGTGCCCAGAGAGGGGATCCAGAGGGTGAGCCGGCGCCTCACGCGCCACATCGTCAACATGGTAGCGGTGGATGGGAGACCGTTCTCCATAGTGGAAGACTTCGGCTTCTCAGGGCTGCTCCACGATTTCTTTCCCTGGTACGCCGTCCCTGCTTGCACAACATTGAGCAGATCGGTGGTGCCCTCATTTTACAGGGCTGCCAGGGACCATGTGAAGGCACAGCTGTCCCGGGTTGCCGGGAGAACTGTGCACTTCACATCCGACATCTGGACCTGCCCAAGTGTGCAGCAAGCGTACCTCTCGCTTACTGCTCACTGGTGGGAACCTGAGGCGGTTCTGGGTGGGGGCCGGGGGGAGGTGCCTAGAACAGCTAGCCAGGGAAGGATGGGAGACCGCCGGGCCGGTTACTGCAAGGCCTTGCTTCACACCGAGGTGTTCGACGTGTCCCACACGACGGAGAACATCGCTGCCACCTTGAGGAGACAGTTGGAAGAGTGGGTAGGCCAGGGACCCGCCACCGTGGGATGCATGGTGACGGACGGTGGCAAGAACATGAGAGCAGCGGCGCATCTAGTGAGCCGAGAGTGCATCTACTGTGCAGCTCACAAACTTCACCTAGTGGTGAAAGATGCGCTGGGGTTGGGCTCCTCGAAGGAACCCCTTGATACCCGGACTCGTAAACTCCAGTTACTGATCCAGAAATGTTGGAGGCTCACGAGTCACTTCTCGTGCAGCGTGACAGCCACGCACGAACTGCACCACAGGCAGGTCAGGACAGGTGTACCGGAGCACGCTTTGATCACTGACGTGAGCACTTGCTGGAACTCCATCTGTGCCATGCTTGAGCGCTTGGTGGAGCAGCAGGCCGCACTCCACGCGTGGCTCTCCGAGAGCCGCGGTGCGAGTCAGGTGGGTGAGTTCAGCCGGGAGGATTGGCTCACCGTCACCCAGACAGTGGAGGTCCTGAAGCCCTTCAAGGACTTCACTGTGGCGGTCTTGTCAGACACGGCGACCCTCAGTCTGGTCATTCCCCTGGTGCACACGCTCCAGAGGAATCTGGCCACCCTTGCAGACCGGGTCGCGCCTCGTGCTGACCTCGTTCCAGCGGTGCGCACACTGGTGAGAAGGCTGCAGCATGGCATAGTTGCCAGGCTAACTCCTCTCACGCAGATCTAGTGATACATGTTGGCGACCATGTGTGACCCGCGCATAAAGGGCAATTTCACCGAGCGGGATGGGAACCTCACCGAAGCCAGAGACGGGCTCTGCTCTTGGGTGAGGCGCAGGCAGGCCGAGAGGGGACACCTGTTGACAGAGGGAACGCGAGAGGGGCCCTGCCGTGCGGGTCCCTCTGACGCCCCCTCTGCGCAGCTCCCCCCCCCCCCCCGCGGCCACCACCGGAGTGCCGATGGAGATGGAGATGCTCTGGTGGGCTCTCGTCCCCTCTGGGGTCATGAGGAACGTGAGAGAGGATTTGGCGGAGGCAATGGTCAGGGACTACCTTGCGGAGCCCTGCGAGTCGCTCTCCACCGATCTGCTCAGCTACTGGGCCAAGAAGGAGTCATCCTGTAGGAGTTTCCCAGGGTGTGGAATGCTAATGGAGGGAGGCGTCACTATATCCTGAGGAGGTTCTTTTGCATATGGATTGGTGCTTGATATGCTAATCTTCTCTGAAGGGCTATTGTGGGATGTGGAGTATTTCGTTCACCTGGTGTTTTGCAGGGCTGGAAGCCATGTGACGCCTCCCTCCATTAGCATTCCGCACCCTGGGAAACTCCTACAGGATGACTCAGCCCAAACCCACTTTCCTGAGTAGATATAAATTACCTGCCAACATCTTCTCCACACTGTGACACTGAGAGATCTCTGTCTTTTGGTGCTACACCTCTGAAGATGCCAGCCACAGCTGCTGGCGAAACGTCAGGAACTACAATGCCAAGACCACGGCTATACAGCCCGGAAAATCCACAACAACCATCGTTCTCTGGCCGTGAAAGCCTTCGACAATATATTCTTTATGAAAGGTCAATAGAAATTGGCGAAACCCAGGAATGATTGAAGTTGCCATCTAGTTTTGGGGGGATCCCATCCTACTATGGCTTGAATTTTTAAGCCCTGCTGTGACACCCGGTATCCCAAGAAATCCAATTTCTCTTTTATGTTTTCCAAGAGGGTATCAATCTTGTATCAAGAATGTAGAATAATGTGATATTTTGGGAGTTAGTTTTCTTTTATATAAGTCCCATATTTTGATCAAATGCATTAGGAATATATTATTAGTGAGTTGTTTTGGACGAGATTTGCATTTGCACCATAGAATTTCTTGGAATGACATAGGAAAGTATAGATGATTTGAAACTTGAATCCACTCACAATTTTCATTATTTTTTAATATGTTTACTATTTTTGCAAGGTGGATCACATTAGCATAAATTGATATATCTGGATATTTAAATCCACCATTAATTGTAAGTTGTCTTAGAATTTGAAAAGAAATTCTTGGTCTCTTATAGTTCCATAAAAACCAGTTCAGAAAAGTTTGCCATTCTTGTAAAGTAGATTTTGGTGGTAAGATAGGGATAGTTCAGAAGAGAAAAATGAATTTTGGTAAAATAAAAGCCTTTATTAAGTTCAATCTTGCCAAGGTGACTGCTATTTATTCCAATTAAGAATATCTAATTTTATATCCTTAATTTTCTTTAAACGGTTATATTTAATAATATGAATCACATTATTAGGAATGTTGACTCCCACATAAGGGAGATATTTATCTACCCATTGGCAATTGTTTTTACAATTTTTTTCTCTACTTGTTCGTGATATATTAATTGGAAGGATTGTTGATTTTGATATGTTGGTTTTTAACCCAGTTAGTTGTGCAAATGAATGTAGTGTGTTTTTTAGTTGTTGCAAGGATTCTTCAGGATTTGTAATATACAGAAGAATGTCATCAGCAAACTTACTGATTTTAAAAACCTTATTATTAATTGTTACTCCGTGAATATGAATGTTTTTCTGGATTTCAGCTGCAAGGGGTTTCTAAGGCTAAAGCAAACAAAAGGGGTGAAAGGGGACAGCCTTGTCACGTTCCTCTAGTTATGTGTATTACTTGTGAAGAAGTATTGTTTATTATAATTTGGGCTTTGGCTTGAGAATAGATTGTACTGATGGATTGTGTGAACTTATCACCAAAATTCATGAAACGTAGTAAGGAGAGAAGGAAGGGTATCTAAAGGGAGTCAAAGGCTTTTTCTATATCGAGTGAGAAAAATAAATAATAATAATAACATTCGATTTATATACCGCCCTTCAGGACAACTTAATGCCCACTCAGAGCGGTTTACAAAGTGTTATTATTACCCCACAACAATCACCCTGTGAGGTGGATGGGGCTAAGAGAGCTCAAGAGAACTGTGACTCGCCCAAGGTCACCCAGCTGGCTTTGTGGAGGAGTGGGGAATCAAACCCGGCTCTCCAGATTAGAGTCCCGTGCTCTTAACCACTACACCAAACTGGCTCTAAAGATTCTGATGTGGATTGTTGTTTATAAATTGTAAGTACACAGCACAGCAACCTTTATTGGCATAAATAATACAGACGGAACAGAAGAGATGTTGTAGAATCAGTTCATAGGGCAGCACAATCATGTCCCCAGACAGCAAAATTATCTCAAGATACAGCACAGTCGTAGGGGGCTTTATAAAATATTACCCTTGACTTCCACACATAAGCCAAGAAATCAGCAACGGATAGAGTTATTGCTGGACTCTTGTCTGCTAAGAAAAATTTTAGATCCTCATCCAAAAAATCCCTCTGCACAGGAAAAAGAGGACGGATCAATAAACTACGCATAACAGAATACTTGGGGCAGCGAAAAAGAATATGTGAGATTGAGTCAGAAATAGTAAGTAAATTTAATGTCTTATAAAAATTGTCTGAAATGTCTCTACCCGGGATGAAACCAGTTTGGTCATGGTGTATATAATGTTTTATAAAAGATGGATTGTCGAAGGCTTTCACGGCCGGAGAACGATGGTTGTTGTGGGTTTTCCGGGCTGTATTGCCGTGGTCTTGGCATTGTAGTTCCTGACGTTTCGCCAGCAGCTGTGGCTGGCATCTTCAGAGGTGTAGCACCAAAAGACAGAGATCTCTCAGTGTCACAGTGTGGAAAAGATGTAGGTCATTTGTATCTACTCAGGAGGGGTGGGGTTGAGCTGAGTCATCCTGTAAGAGTTTCCCAGGGTGTGGAATGCTAATGGCGGGAGGCTTCACTGTATCCTGAGGAGGTTCTTTTGCATATGGATTGGTACTTGATGTGCTAATCTTCTCTGCAGGGCTATTGTCGGGGATAGAATGTTTTGTTAGCCTGGTGTTTTTCAGAACTGGAAACCATGCTCTGTTCATTCTTAAGGTTTCTTCTTTCCTGTTGAAGTTTTGCTTATGCTTGTGAATTTCAATGGCTTCCCTGTGCAGTCTGACAAAGTAGTTGGAAGTGTTGTCCAGTATTTTGGTGTCCTGGAATAAGATACTGTGCCCTGTTTGAGTTAGGCTATGTTCAGCCACTGCTGATTTTTCAGGTTGTCCAAGTCTGCAGTGTCTTTCATGTTCTTTTATTCTGGTCTGGATGCTACGCTTTGTGGTCCCGATGTAAACTTGTCCACAGCTGCAGGGTATACGGTATACTCCTGCAGAGGTGAGGGGGTCTCTACTGTCTTTAGCTGATCGTAGCATCTGTTGTATTTTTTGGGTGGGTCTGAATACTGCTTGAAGGTTATGCTTTTTCATAAGCTTTCCCATCTGATCAGTAATTCCTTTGATATATGGCAAAAACACTTTTCCTGTAGGAGACTGTTTTTCCTTGGTTGTTTGATTCATCCTGGGTTTGATTGCTCTTCGGATTTCATTTCTGGAGTAGCCATTTGCCTGAAGTGCGTGGTTTAGATGATTAATTTCCTCATTGAGAAAGTGTGGCTCACATATCCGTCTTGCACGATCCACTAATGTTTTCATTATGCCTCTTTTCTGTCGGGGGTGGTGATTGGAGTTTTTGTGTAAGTACCGATCAGTGTGAGTTGGTTTCCTGTAGATCTTGTGACCTAACTGAAAGTTTGCTTTGCGGATGACCAGGGTATCCAGGAATGGGAGTTTTCCCTCGATTTCTTTCTCCATTGTGAATTGTATGTTCAGGTGGATGTTGTTGAGATAATTCAAAAACCCCATCAATTCTTCCCCCCCATGGCTCCAAATGATAAATGTATCATCCACAAACCGGAACCATACACTAGGTTTGTGGGGTGCTGATTCTAGAGCTGTTTTTTCAAAATATTCCATGTAGAAGTTTGCTATAACTGGGCTGAGTGGGCTCCCCATGGCCACCCCATCCATCTGTTCATAGAATTCGTTGTCCCATTGGAAGTAACTGGTTGTCAGACAATGGTGGAATAAGGCTGTTACATCCTCTGGGAAAATCTGATTAATAAGTGCAATAGTGTCTTTTACTGGAACCTTGGTAAACAGGGATACAGCATCAAAACTGACAAGTATGTCTTGTGGATTGAGTTTCAGAGAACTGATTTTGTTGATGAAATGTGCTGAATCTTTGATGTAAGACGAGGTTTTCCCGATGTGGTCCTGCAGGAGATCTGCCAGATGTCTAGCTAATTCATATGTCGGTGAACCAATGGCACTCACAATGGGTCGGAGTGGGACTGAATCCTTGTGTATTTTGGGGAGTCCATATAGTCTAGGTGGCTGTGCTTCAGTCTTGCATAGTGTTCTGTGCGTGTCGGGATGTAGTGAGGAATTCTTGATCACCGCATTTGTTAGCCTGGTGATTTTGCAAGTGGGATCTCGTTTTAGTTTTTTGTAGGTGGAGGGGTCCAGGAGTTCCTTAATCTTCTTTTTGTATTCCTCTGTTTTCATGATCACGGTAGCATTGCCTTTATCAGCTGGTAGAATGATGATGTCTGGATCTGCATTGAGGATCTTGATGGCATTTCTCTCCTTGCGTGTTATATTGCTGGTGGGAAGCTTTGCCTTTCGTAGAATCCTGGCTGTCTCTCCTCTTATTTCCTCAGCTTCCTCTTCAGGTAGATGACGAATGGCAGCTTCTACATTTGCAGTGATGTCTTCCACAGGAATTCTGGTGGGGGTGACTGCAAAGTTTCCTCCTTTTGCCAAGATGGAGGTTTCTTCTGTTGAGAGTTGACGGTCTGTCAGATTGATGACAATGCGTGCATTGTCGAGCATTGGGCTTGTCTGTCTTTTTTCCTGTAGTTTGTTAAACTTCTGCTTCTGTCTGGATGTGTGGTTGGTAAAAACTTGTTCCATCTTCCTGTAGGTGAGATTATCGACCTTGTCCCAATCCTGACTTCTCATTTTATGGCTGGCTCATTTCATGGCTCCCCATTTGGAGCCATGGGGAGGAAGAATTGATGGGGTTTTTGAATCATCTCAACAACATCCACCTGAACATACAATTCACAATGGAGAAAGAAATCGAGGGAAAACTCCCATTCCTGGATACCCTGGTCATCCGCAAAGCAAACTTTCAGTTAGGTCACAAGATCTACAGGAAACCAACTCACACTGATCGGTACTTACACAAAAACTCCAATCACCACCCCCGACAGAAAAGAGGCATAATGAAAACATTAGTGGATCGTGCAAGACGGATATGTGAGCCGCACTTTCTCAATGAGGAAATTAATCATCTAAACCACGCACTTCAGGCAAATGGCTACTCCAGAAATGAAATCCGAAGAGCAATCAAACCCAGGATGAATCAAACAACCAAGGAAAAACAGTCTCCTACAGGAAAAGTGTTTTTGCCATATATCAAAGGAATTACTGATCAGATGGGAAAGCTTATGAAAAAGCATAACCTTCAAGCAGTATTCAGACCCACCCAAAAAATACAACAGATGCTACGATCAGCTAAAGACAGTAGAGACCCCCTCACCTCTGCAGGAGTATACCGTATACCCTGCAGCTGTGGACAAGTTTACATCGGGACCACAAAGCGTAGCATCCAGACCAGAATAAAAGAACATGAAAGACACTGCAGACTTGGACAACCTGAAAAATCAGCAGTGGCTGAACATAGCCTAACTCAAACAGGGCACAGTATCTTATTCCAGGACACCAAAATACTGGACAACACTTCCAACTACTTTGTCAGACTGCACAGGGAAGCCATTGAAATTCACAAGCATAAGCAAAACTTCAACAGGAAAGAAGAAACCTTAAGAATGAACAGAGCATGGTTTCCAGTTCTGAAAAACACCAGGCTAACAAAACATTCTATCCCCGACAATAGCCCTGCAGAGAAGATTAGCACATCAAGTACCAATCCATATGCAAAAGAACCTCCTCAGGATACAGTGAAGCCTCCCGCCATTAGCATTCCACACCCTGGGAAACTCTTACAGGATGACTCAGCTCAACCCCACCCCTCCTGAGTAGATACAAATGACCTACATCTTTTCCACACTGTGACACTGAGAGATCTCTGTCTTTTGGTGCTACACCTCTGAAGATGCCAGCCACAGCTGCTGGCGAAACGTCAGGAACTACAATGCCAAGACCACGGCAATACAGCCCGGAAAACCCACAACAACCATTTTATAAAAGAGTTTATACGTTTTGTCATTACAGAGGTGAACATTTTATAGTCGGTGTTTAGTAAGGAAATGGGACGATATGAAGCTGGATTTAAAACATTCCTGCCAGGTTTCGGTACGACAATTATGGAAGCATTACTCCATGATGGTGGAAGTAAACCATTATCCAATAAGTTGTTACAGATTTCTATGAGTGATGGAACTATATTCATGATGAATCTTTTATAACACCAGTATTGCGCCAGCTGCATTGGTTACCGGTGGAGTGCCGAATCAGGTTCAAGGTTTTGGTATTAACCTATAAAGCCCTATGTGGACTGGGACCATCGTATCTGCGGGACCGCCTCTCCCCATATGAGTCCCAGAGGACCCTTCGCTCAAGCGATAAACATCTATTAAAGATCCCTGGCCCTAGGGAGGCCCATCTGGCATCGACCAGGGCCAGGGCTTTTTCGGCCCTGGCCCCAGCCTGGTGGAACGCTCTGTCTTACAAGACCAGGGCCTGGCAGGACCTGTTAGCATTTCTCCAGGCCTGCAAAACAGAGCTGTTCTGCCAGGCATATGGTTGATGCTAGGCGGTGCCCCCCCTAGTGGGGGGTTAAACTATATGCCCTCCTGTTCAATGTCACCTCCCATCTCTCACATATTTTGCTGGAAAAGGCTCTATAGATGGTGAAAGGTGAGTGTCTAACGTGCTGCTATGCTCTCTGTTTTTATACCTGTATAGATGTAGTATATTTTTAAATGAATGATATATACTATTTATGTTTTTAATGGTAAAGTTGATTAATTGTGCAGTGTGTTTTTAAGCTTTGTTGTGATCCACCCTGAACCCACTGATGTGGGGAGGGCGAACTATAAATTGAATAAATTAAATTAAATTAAATTATAAAATTCAATCAGATAGCCATCTGGGCCGGCAGTTTTGTTATTTTTTTGTTTTTTGATCACTTCTAGTATTTCTTTTTGCGTAATTGGGCTATTTAAAAGTTGACGGTGTTTTCCCTCTAATTCCTTGATATCTTTATTATTATAAAGAAATTTTCAAATTTTATCTTCAGAGGGGTTTGTGGAAGTGTATAGTTTTTTATATGAACTGGAATTCATATACAAATTTGACTCTGTCAAGCTGGGACTGAATAGGGACTATGAATGGTTATCACATTATCACAGGTAACAGATTTCCTTTACAGAGGCGGGGTCTGGGGGAGCTCAGTGGCACCTGGCGTGGGCTTTCGGGGACCACAGATCTCTTTGTCAGATGCATCTGGCAAGGAGAGCTGTGGTTATCGAAGGCTCATACTGCATTGGAATTGGATGGTCTAGCTGTTTGGCTGCTACAAACTAACAGGGAAACTTCTTTGAAGCCAACTGATCCACACACCAAAAGGACATGTTTACATATACTAGCAAAGGAATGTTTTGGTTGCACCCTCCCCCCCAATTGCCTCTTCTCTCTCCTCCCCTTCTCCTCCCTCCTCTTCTATATTTGACCAGTCTCTGTATCATGCATCTGACAAAGAGAACTTGATTCTCGAAAGCTTATGCTACAATAAAATTGGTTAGTCTTAAAGGTGCTACTGGACTCTTTTTGATATAGTTTTTTGTAGAAATCTTCAAATATTTGAGTGATTTCTTTGGGTCTATATTGAACTTTTTCTTTGGAGTCTTGGAGTGCTGAGATCGTCCTAGATGCTCATTTTGCCTTTATTTTTCATGCAAGCATTTTTAGTTGTTTGGGTGAGTAATGCCAATGCTTTTGTTTCAAATATAGGGGTTTTTTTTGTAATTGATTGATTTCTAGAGATTCCAAAAGTTTGCATTCATTTAGCAATTTACGATATTTTTTTTGTTTCCTGTTTCTTTGTGCTTCTGTTCTAAGGTTTTGATATTAATCATTAGTATTCATTTTTGTTCTTTTTTCAATTTGTTTTCATGTGCTGATATTGATATTAAATGGCCTCTCAGAACTGCCTTAAAAGCATCCCATTTTATATGTGGCTGTACTATAGGTGTAGCATTATCTTTAAAATAATTATTGATGTTTTGTTCTATCAACCTAGCTGTTTTCTCTTTATATAAAAGAGATTTGTCCAGTGTCCAGTGTTTGTCCGGTGTTGTTTGCATTCCTATAATATATGAACATGAGATCCAAGCGTGATCCGACCACGTTATATTTCCGATTTGTGTGTTTATTACTGTATTTTTAAATTTTTCTGTAGTTAAAATGTAGTCGATTCTGGTGTGAGTGTTGTGACAGGATGAAAAGTAAGTATAATCTTTTTCTTGTGGGTGCATCAAGCACCAAATATCTATTAATTGGAATTTTTCTAAAAGCGGGACTAGATCTGCGTCGCCTTTTTTGCATTGAGAGTCTTTGTTATTATAATAAGATTTGTCTAATTTATAGTTACAGATGAAATTTAAATCAGCCCCTATTATTGTTTCCCCTTCCTGGAAATTCTTCAATTTATGAAGAGCTTCTTCTATAAAAGTTAATTGATTCAAATTGGGTGCATATATTGAGGCAATAGTTGTCATTTGATTTTCCAACATACCCTTTATAAATAGATATCTGTCTCGAGGATCTTTATATGATGCTTTATGTTGGTAATTTGTAGTTTTAGCTATAATGATAGATACCTCTCTTGAATTGGAAGTACCATAAGCGTGGAATTGTTGATGGATCCATCTAGCTCTAAGATCTGAATTGTTATTTAATTTGAGGTGTGTTTCTTGGAGTATCGCCATATCAGCCTTCAAGTTAGCTAAATTTGTCAATATTCTCCGCCTTTTAATTATAGTATTAATCCCTTTAACATTATATGAAATTATATTAACTGTTGAATGTGCCATATTGTTTAATCAGAATATTGAGTTTCCAAAACAGAATAATCCTATTTATTTAGCTATAATCAAATAACAATATAATTATGTGATAATTAATCAATGAATATTAAATTTCCTCTTTCTTCTTTCATTTTAATTTTTATAGATTCTATGCTAGTTTAGAATTACAAATGAGTAACGTCAAAATATCTAAATATATCACACTATAGTGCACAAATCAAGAAGTATTCTACAACAGGATACTTTGTTCTACAAATATCAAAAAATGTTTAATTATGATATAAGTGATAGTTCAAAATAGATAAGTAACTATTATTTTTTAATTTTTTTTCTTTTTTAAATTTTATTTTTATTTTTATAAAAACTAAGTGTAATCTATATAATTCAATAACCACAGTTTAATGAACTTTTGAGATATATATATATATATATATATATATATATATATATATATATATATATATATATATATATATATATATATATATATATATATATATATATATATATAAAATAATTATATTTAAGAAGTTAACCACAAGTAGAAATTGTAGATAAGATATTAAATTTTAAAAGCCTAAAATTATATTAACTGTCCTAACCTATTATTCTCCTAATCAAATTTCGATTGGTATACTATCAGTGCAATCCTAAGGAGAGTTACTCCAGTCTAAGCCCATTGACTTCAATGAGCTTAGACTGGAGTATCTCCTTAGGATTGCACTGCAAGACTATGAGTTATAAATATACTACTTTAACAGATTAACTATTAAAACTCTTAACAATTTAACCTTTAATAGAAACAATATCTAGCTTATCAAGCCTATTACTAAAACTTACTTTTATTATCTACCCTCTTTTCACTTTTTTCTCTATCTTACCCTCCCTTCCCTAGCTCCCTCTCTCTATTCCCTCCCGTTGACTTCCCTTGTTATAAGAACTTAAATCTTTTGTATAGTAATACCCTCCTTTTCCAAATTTAGTCTTCTGCTTAGTACAAATTACGTATATTATCAAAGTATTAAAGCTCCCTGTGGCTGAAGTGTTACTTGTCACACTTCAGCTGTTGGTCACTAACTAAAGTTAATGAGCTGTGTAACCAAAAATCCTTTAACTAGAGGCTTCTCTTGAGTGTCCGAACCCTCCCTCGACCAAAACATTCAGAAATAATTGCAAAGTCAATATAAAATCAAAAAGAGTCCAGTAGCACCTTTAAGACTAACCAATTTTATTATAGCATAAGCTTTCGAGAATCAAGTTCTCTTCATCAGATGCCTGATCAAAACTGGGCAGATACAGAAGAGGAGGGGGAAAGAGAGAGAAAAAAGGGAGGGGGCATAAATCACAAGAAGGCAGAATGCAATTAGCATAGAGGCAATCAAAACATTCCTTTGCTTGGAAAAGTAAACATTTCCTTTTGGTGTGCAGTCAGTTTGTAGCAGTGAAGGTATCCAATTCCTATGTAGTATAAGCCTTCGGTAACCACAGCTCTCCCTGCCAGTTGCATCTGACAAAGAGAACTGTGGTCCCCGAAAGCCCACACTCGGCGTCACTGGGCTCCCCCAGATCACGCCTCTGTAAAGAGAATCCATTACCTGTGGTAATGTGATAACCATTCATAGTCTCTATTCAGTCCCCGCTTGACAGAGTCAAATTTGCATATGAATTCCAATTCAGCAGCCTCCCGTTGGATTTTGTTTTTGAAAGGTTTCTGTTGAACCACAGCGACCTTTAAGTCTTTGGTGGAATGTCCTGGTAGATTGAAGTGTTCTCCCACTGGTTTTTGGACGTTTCCATTTCTAATGTCAGATTTGTGTCCATTTATTCTTTTGCGTAGAGGTTGGCTGGTTTGTCCAATGTACAGAGCAGAAGGACATTGTTGGCACATGAGGGCATATATCAGATTGGAGGATGAGCAGCTGTAAGAGCCAGAGACAGTGTAGTTGATGCCATTGGGTCCTGTAATTGTATTCCCTGGGTAGATATAGGGGCAGAGCTGGCATCTGGGTCTGTTGCAGGGCCTGGTCCCTGTGCTGGTGACTCTGCTGGCCGATTCATGATTGTAAGTGAGAAGTCGTTTAAGATTGGGGGGCTGTCTGTAGGCAAGGAAAGGTCTTCCACCCAGGGCTTCTGAGAGAGAGGTATCATTTTCCAGGATGGGTTGTAGCTCACTGATGATACGTTGGATGGGTTTGAGCTGGGAGCTATAGGTGACAACCAGTGGTGTTCTGTTGTTAGTTCCTTTAGGTTTGTCCTGGAGCAGACTGTTTCTGGGTACTAGTCTGGCCCTGTTAATTTGTTTCTTCACTTCATTTGGTGGGTATTGTAGTCCCAAAAATGCTTGTTGTAAATCTCTTAAGTGTGAGTCTCGGTCGAGAGCATTGGAGCAGATACGGTTGTAACGTAAGGCTTGGCTGTAGACAATAGACCGAGTGGTATGTTTAGGGTGGAAGCTGGAGGCATGTAGATATGAGTATCGGTCTCTTGGTTTCCGGTATAAGGTGGTATTTATTCGTCCATTATGTAGTTGTACAGTGGTGTCCAGGAAGTGTACCTGTTGTGTAGAGTGGTCCAGGCTTAGGTTGATAGTAGGGTGAAAGTTATTGAAGTCCTGATGAAATCTCTCAAGGGCTTCCTTCCCATGGGTCCAAATGATGAAGATGTCATCCAGGAATCTTAAGTATAGTAGTGGTTCCAGTGGATGGGAGCTGAGGAAGCGTTGCTCTAAGTCCGCCATGAATATGTTAGCATATTGTGGTGCCATGCGTGTGCCCATGGCTGTGCCATTAACCTGTAGATATAAGTTGTCACCAAATTCGAAGTAATTGTGAGTGAGTACGAAGTGACAAAGTTCAGTGGCGAGGTGTGCTGTGGTTTTGTCCGGGATAATATTCCGTATGGCTTGCAGTCCATCTGCATGTGGGATATTGGTGTACAAGGCCTCCACATCCATGGTAGCAACCATGGATGTGGAGGCCTTGTACACCAATATCCCACATGCAGATGGACTGCAAGCCATACGGAATATTATCCCCTGCACAGAAGCACAGACTGTGCTATCAAACTAGTCCCCAGGGAAAAGCTATCCAAAGGCAAACTATACTCCATGAGCCCAGCGGAAAGACAGGAACTGAGGAAGTTCACTGACAAAAATTTAGAACGCGGGTTTATCTGCCCAGTGAGCTCCCCCCATGCGGCGCCAGTCTTGTTTGTCAAAAAGAAAGATGGGGGCCTGCGCCTATGTACAGATTTCAGGGGGATAAATGCTATCTCCATGTCCAATGCGGACTCGCTCCCCTTAATCTGAGACCTACTAAGCGTGGTGGCCCAAGGCAAAATCTTTTCGAAGTTGGACTTGAAAGATGCCTACTTCCGGGTGTGGATACGAGGGGGGGACGAATGGAAAACCACATTCAACACCCCCCATTGGGACAATTCGAATACCTGGTCATGCCATTTGGCCTCAAAGGGGCCCCAGGTGTGTATATGAACCTCATAAATGAAGTACTGCATGAATACCTGTACGGGGTGGGGGTTACCTAGATGACATGCTTATCTATTCAGCGGATAAAAAAGCACATGTAGAGTTGGTCAGGAAAGTGTTAACTGCCTCACTGAAACACAAGCTGCCGGTGAAACTGTCAAAATGTGAATTCCATAAAGAGGAATTGGATTTTCTAGGGTACCGCATTTCCCATCAGGGACTAAAAATGGACCCCACCAAAATTCAGGCAATAAGCGGGTGGGTGGCACCCCAAACCAGAAGGCAATTACAATCCTTCCTAGGGTTTGCCTACTTTTATAGACCGTTCATAAATAACTTTGCTCAGCTAGCCCCACCCTTAACAGATTTACTAAAGACCAAGGGTAAAGGGCTGCCAGATAAAAAACCTAGCGCAAGGTTACCCTGGACGGAGGAATGCCAACAAGCATTTGAAAACCTAAAACAACGGTTTGTCTCAGAACCCGTGCTACAGCACCCGGATGAGAACCGTAAATTCATAGTGCCCTCTTGCGCATGCCACAGCACAACAGTCAAAGGGAGGAAGTCATTGACACAGTGTTCTTGCCTGCCCATATGTATCATCAGTGATCTACAACCCATCCTGGAAAATGATGCCTCTCTCTCAGAAGCCCTGGGTGGAAGACCTCTCCTTGCCTACAGACAGCCCCCCAACCTGAAACGACTTCTCACTGACAATCATGAATTGGCTAGCAGAGTCACCAGCACAAGTACCAGGCCCTGCAACAGACCCAGATGCCAGCTCTGCCCTTATATCTACCCAGGAAATACAATTACAGGACCCAATGGCGTCAACTACACTGTCTCTGGCTCTTACAACTGCTCATCCTCCAATGTGATATATGCCCTCATGTGCCAACAATGTCCATCTGCTCTGTACATTGGACAAACCAGCCAACCTCTGCGCAAAAGAATAAATGGACATGAATCTGACATTAAAAATGGTAACATCGAGAAACCAGTGGGAGAACACTTCAATCTACCAGGACATTCCATCAAGGACTTAAAGGTCACTGTAATTCAACAGAAACCTTTCAAAAACAAAATCCAGCAGGAAGCTGCTGAATTTGAATTCATATGTAAATTTGACTCAGTTAAGCTGGTATTGAATAGAGACTATGAATGGTTATCTCATTATCAGAAGTAACTGACTTCCCTA